>NC_045490.1:15216916-15524635 GCF_009650955.1 Corvus moneduloides
CTTCCCTGGCCTCCTTCATGATCACCCATATCAATTCATTCAAAGATTTTTAAATTAAGCTTTAGGCTCAAGTAGTATTTCCAAAAGTTATCTTTGCCTAGAAGTTTCCACTACACAAACACTTTTTGAGTACTTTTACACATTGAGAGACTGTCAGCAGCGACGACTTATGTTTTTGAAATGAGGTAAACTGTTATGGCGTGAAGACTGGGAATATAAAACTAGTTTTTTCAAGATTAGACAATGCAGTTAATGGAAACATAAAAAGAATTTAGAAAAACGTGAGTTCAAACCTTCAAACCCTTGCTTAATCTAGACACAAAGAAACAAAGCTACTCACAGAGCAAAGGTGTAGCATGAGGACATTGCTCTACACAAATTCTAGTCAATTCATTAGATTCAGGCTCAATTATGTGTCATTACATTTTTTTGAAACTGTAGCAATTATGTCAATTTTACTTAAATGGTTATGATTCCTACATTTCAAGTTTAGATATATGCATACATTTAGCCATAGGTAAAATGGGTTTGCTATGCTAATTGAGGTTATCAAGATGTAGCAGTTATTGGTTTATTTATAGTGAGTCGTATTTCCAAAGTACATGAAACACAAGAAGCCTCGAGTATCTTCATGTGTGAAGGCTTGTGCAGGTAAGAAGTGAAAATCGTAAAAGATTGGCCACCCAAAAGGTGGAAAAATAAAAACATCGTAGTTGTCAAAATACAAATACATACAAAAACTTGGAAAAACCATACACAAAGCTGTACATTCTTGGGTTTGTCTTGGAAAAGACCATGACAGATACTTTCATGAATTCTAACTACAGGTAACCAAAAAAAAAAAAAAAGCATCAACTTGCAATCCAATGTACATTGGGACAATTAAAAATGTGATAAACATGCAGCATTCCTTTAAATTTCCTCTCTTGATTAATGCCTCCATACCCGCTCGGCTTGGCCCTTAACTCTACACAGCTGTGTGAGCTTATATAGAAAGCTACACGTCCCTGCTTTCACAGCCTTGTAAACAGCACAGAAAAGTCAATATTGGAGAGACTTCTGTGGCATCTCTAAGTGTCATTATTTTCAAAGGCAGATATAGCTTCAAAGGACATCAGCTGAAAACTTCTGCAGGTGACTTTACACTTGCAGAGGGAGCCCTCCTGGAAAGCAAAACACAATTCCTGTGAAATCATTCCTTCTGTGAGAAAGGTGTTGCATTCTGATGAGAATTATATTCAATTTGTCTGAGTTTCCTTAAGTTCAAGCATACTGTCATTTAAATATTATTTTGTAACCAGGGCTGACAGAACTGCCTTATATTAAAATACAATGTCTAGTTTCAGGATAAGATCACCATTTCAACTGTGGGCAAAACATTGCCAAATTCAAATACTGGATTTGAAATATTTTTATTGGGTCATCACCTAACTTTTTGTCAGGACACCAGAAGAAAACTGTGGGTTTCACAGCTCTGTGTTTTAAACATAGCTTTCATTGATGTTAATCAGAGCTGTGAGTTGGCAGACCAGACCTCAGAGCTCCAATCCAGGCATCCAGAAATTAGATTTTAAGAGGTAGTGACTGTCTGGAAATGAAAGGATCTCTTAGGAAATTTGTGGCATGGGCAGGAGTCAAATACATTCTTTATGTGAGTGGGCAGCTGCTTTCATCATGAGATGATCCTAATGATCCTTTCTCTTTGCTAAAATACCCTGTCTCATTTACAGTCCACTTTCCAACCACCTTGACAGCTGCAGGTAAGGAGTTTTCCATCAACAGTCTTTCATCTCAAGACAGAGAAGAATCATCTGGGCTAAAAACTACTGTAAAAAGAATTCAACAATGTAATTAAAATCTAAATCCATATGCACATGGTCCAAGGAAATAAATTCATATTTATCAGGCAACCTGAACTTTGACTTGTTCCAGTTTCAAGATATTATTATTGTCTTAACACAGTCTGAACACGTGACCATGCATTTCATACAGTAGTTAAGTGGTAGCTATTTGAACTAAACAAGAAAAAACAACTTCACTAATTAAACATGTACATGTATAACAGGCAGGACAAGCAGCTCTCTTGGGTTTGCTTTCTGGCCATAGAAATGCAGGGCACACGTGCCACCGTTGTCAGTTAATAGAATTCCTGCATAATTGACAGACATGCTGCACAGCAGCACTGCCAGCTTTGTCTTTCACAGAGTCTAAAGTTTCTGTAAGATTTTAACTGTGACTAGTTCCAAAAGTAGTTTATATTGCCTCAAAATGCACACAGTCCTCTGTTGTGTTTGTGTGACAACAAGAGGTTTGCTCTTGGACCTGATCACTAAGTTTTACCTTTTCTCTTTGTCTGCCTACCTTGTGGTACAATGGCCATAAGCAAAATGAAGGACAAGCAAGTGCAAACGAGCTATTGCAAGCTTTTAGGGATAGGAAGAAATTATCAAATTAGGAAGAAAATTCAGAAAAGTTTCTTCTCTGGGAGGTAAGAAGTTGGCAACAAGGCCAAATCTTCCATACAACCGTTTTCATCTCCACGTCTGATGTGCTTTCTGAAGAGGCTTTGTAGCAGGGGAAAAATGCATTTTGCACAGTTATAGCACCACAACATATCACTGGGGGTTGGAGAAGCAGTAATACACTCCCTTTTTGTTAGGGCACAGCATGAAAAAAGCTGATGTGTTGCCAGTTGGAGCTCTAAGAGTCATTGCTGACACCACTGTATCTAAATCAACAGCAGAAGGTTTAGTGGAGCTCAGCTCAGCACCTCCCCAGTTTGTGTGACACAGCACTGCAGAGTGCTGTGAAAGACAGGGCATGCAAGGGGGGATTGGATAAAGCAGTCTGAAAAGAGAGAAAAAACAGAAACAAATCTTTGTGGAACAAAAAGCGGGCAGCAGCAGTAGAATCAGAGAATCAATAAGGCTGGAAAAGACCTCTAAGACCACTGAGTCCAGCCATAAACCCAGCACTTCCAGCACTAAACCACATCCCCAACCACCACGAGCACACTTCTTTCTTCTTCATGAGCAAAAGGAGATCTAGACTGTAGATTTCTGAGAACTTTAATGATGAAAAGACTTTGTGTATAAATTGCTATTATTATAGTGAAATGCTTTTGCTTATGTGTTTCCTTGGCAAAGAACAAAGTACTGTATTGCACATGCACACTCAACAGGCATCTAGCACATATTCCATCAGCTCTCACACAAACAATCATCTGTTAAGGTAAATGTTTCTTGAATAACATTAGAAACAGAATTTCAAATCTGATTTGGATTTAAGGGCCTCACTTCAATGAGGATCTATTGTTAGCAGATCTATAGAATTAAAGCACAAAAAAATCCAAGGGAATTTAATTAGTTTAATGTTTGTATTGTTGTGGAGAGCTGTTAAAGACTGGTCAAGAAAACAAGTCTAAGTAGGCTATGGAATATAAAGTTATTAAAATTTGGGTATGACTTTCATAGGTTTGCAGAGTATAGGCATACAGATGATCAAGGGCCCTGACGCAACACAGCCTCTAAAGAAGGATATTTGAAACATAAAAATGAATTTTCCTTTTGCTGACAATAGTTCTTCAAAAGAAAAGACACGGGAAAGGCAAAAATATTTCAAGATTTCTCTTTGTGTCCTTCACAAGTGCAGTAAACTCCTTACGGCGTGGATGCAGCAAAAGGAAATGACCACGGACAAATCAGCTGCATTTATATTATTCCCCTTCTGAAGTTGTTCTCACAATCTGTCATTTCACCATTTCAGATCTTTTATAATACACAGCAGCCCTAGTTCATCATGTTAATTATATTTTTCTCTGTGATAAAAATCATCAACTCAGTCATACATTTTGCTGAAAGAAAAACGCTAACAAAATGTGGAAGCCACGATAGGAGCATGATTAACAAAAATTACTATGCATTTTTTGCCTGATGCAGTGGAACAACAGTGTCAATAATTATTGTAGTTAATATTTGGCACCACTTTAATTTACAGTCTTAGACCATGTGTTAGAAGAAAAGAGGAAAGAGAGGGGAGACTCAGGACCCAGAAGTTTACAAAGAAATCAAATGCTTTTTTCAAATAAGTCTCTCATTGGCTCTCTTTTAAAAGCAGCAAACAGACTAATATTACAATTAGAATAGAATTATTATGGTGTATAAATGAACAGTTTAAATGTCCCAGGCATCTAAAATAAATTCTGCAATTACTAAATAAACTAAATAATCTCATTTGCACTGACACCCAATTACAGCACACTAAGCAGTGTGTTTTATTACCTCCTCACCTATCCAATCACCTCTGCAGCAGCTCCTTTCTACCAGCAAAACGTTAGTTATTTGTAAAACATGTTAATGGGTTTTAAGATAAATCTGACAGGACTTACTGGTTAAAAAACCTGTGCTGACTTTACATCATTTAAAGTATATCAGACATGAAATTATTGATCAATAAACAAAACACTACAAGTATTGCAGATCCATAGATATAGTATGACCTTTTGGGGTGTAATTAAACAACCCATTGGAAGTCCTGACAATGCTGGAATATCTGAAATCAATTACTACTCCATGAGCCATAGTTTGCACTAGATTCCCAGTGCTATATGAGCTAATTTATTCTAAGTTATGATATGAACTAATTTATTCTAAAACACCTAAAGCAGATGTGTTGCTCCTGACTGATGTCTGCATCCCAGTTTAAAGGGACGTTTGAGCACAGAGTCCCACAGAGAGATATGGGCAAGGGAACCACAAATGACCAAATGCAAAGTTACCATTTCTTATTGAGGGCAAATATTCCAGTAATGGACAAAATTTTACGAATTTGTTGATCCTACACAAATGTGCAGCAAATGGTTTGAGCAAATATTTCCATCTATGGTTGTTCAACAGCTATTTGCTGAGAAGAGCTTTAAGATTTCTGATTAGTAACTTAAGCCCCTAATTGATGTTAATACCATTGAGTTCATGGTATGCAAAAACTTGCCAGTCATGAATATTCATTATTTGATTCAAGTTCTCTTTTCTGCTTTGCTGAACGTTCCCAAACAGTAAATTTATCTATTAAAAATTCATGGCACATAAGCACAACAGTTCTGTAGGCAAAAGTCAACACTAATCAGTTTACAAATAAATATCAAGGAATAAAACTGGAAATACCCATCTACACCAAAAGGAAGGTCTGGCTTAATGAATGAAGCCTACTTTATTCTACAAAATCCTACTGAGCATGTTTCAAAACCTATCAGTAAAACAACATCACTGAAAATCAGACCTTACTTCACACTGTCTTATCCTAAAAGCACTAATATTGCAATTATTGAATTAACAATAATAGCACCACAATTATATGGACTACTACTAAGAAAAATGAACAAAGTAGAACAAAGAAGCAGCCTCAACCATAACAACCGAGGTTGAATGGGTGAATTTGTTCTTTGGAAGGATTAATAAAACAGAAACTGTGAGACAACTGAAGTCTACAAAACTATGATAAAGTGTTTTTCTCTCAGGGAAATTTATTCCACCTAAGCCTTCCAAAGGAGGCCAGATTATCTCTTATGCCCTGTGCCCGCTCTGAGCTTTTCTTTCAAGGTCCATATCCAGCCCTGTCAACACAGGCATGTTCACCTTAAAGCAGGTAGAACTTAACTTTCCAACTACTGCACCAGAAGGAAGGCTGCTAGTGTGCATTTGGTTCTCTGGGTTTGGACACTGCCTGCTCTTCCAAGGACTAAAAAAATTCTAATAGAGAGTCTTAAAAGATGGAGTGCTTCTGCAGCTCAAATGGTGTCCATGCACAGTCATCTCATTAATGCCAATTCCACAATTTGTATCAGCACTCTTGAAGGTGCATGTGAAGTGACATTTAAAAATAGGTCCAGAAATAATACAGCGAACTTATAAATATATTCAAGCATAAAAATGAAGAGGAACATAAATTATTTAAGTGGAAAGATGCCACCTGTACAAGGTTAAAAGATAGATAATGGCCATGATCAATTGTAAGCCTGTGAAGGGATCGTAGTTCTAAACAGGTGATCCACCATGGACTGTTCCATGAAGTTTGATAAAGTTATGGAAGGAATAGAAAGAGTTTAAGATTACTCAGTCCTTGGGCTTTGATTTACTGCTATTTGAAAAGGAGTTTTAAATACTACATGATTTTGTCTGCGTGCACGTTTTTCTTCGCTTCTGCCCTTATCTACATCCTGCTGCACCAAGCACGGGGCTGTCCCTGCCTCAGCACAAAAGCTGCTCTCTTCAGGAGGAGGAGGAGGAGGATGGGATTCCCTCCAGTCAGAAGCATTACAGATTGACAGAGCTATTCAGAAATGGCAGGCACAGTGGGACATGTCTCCTCATAATGACATCCAAGGGCTCCAGTCTGGTCATGAGCTTCCCCATGGACAGATCTGGAGTGAGGAAATGCTTTTTTCCAGGTCAGTGGGCAAGAACTGAAGAGTGAGGCACCATCCTCTTCCCTGGGCCGCCTTGGGATTCCATGGGGCAGATTCCTTGGCATTTGGAACATGCTAAGGAAGGAAGGGAAAATAAAGACCTTTCCTGGGACAGCCTGGGGTAGCTGCCTCTTGTCTTTTGCAAGAGGCCCCTGGTATATTCAAGCTCTTTAAGGTGTCTGGAAATTATAGAATAAAATTCTTACAGATCTTTGGAGCTAAACATGTTTGTCTGCCATTCCAAGGGGTAAATTCAATGAGCCAGGAGATCCCTTCAGTTTCGCTGTGGGGTGTTGGTGCCCAGCTCTGCCAGGGAAGCTGCTGTGAGAAGAGGCCAGGGCAGTTCTGGCTGCTTCCATTGGGCTCCACAGCTGAGCCTGCCCATGCATCTCCTGGTGCCTCTGTCAGAGTGCACCTGAGAAAGGGCAGAGAGGTGCCAAGCAGCAGGGAGCCAGGAAAACGCTGTGAGAAACAGCCCTGGGAGCAGCAAAGTCAGAGAATGAGACGGGGAAAGAGGTGCTGGAGCAGATCCTGGTTTCACCCCAGTGCTGTGAGGAGGGGGAGTGTGAGCAGCCAACCCACCACAGGTGTAATGCCACTATATAAAATCACTGATTTCATTATCAATAAAGCAGAAATTCACACAAACCTGGTGTTGACTTATATGCAACTTTGCAATTGTCCCCTATTAATTTCTGGAATTCTGCAGTTATTTTATAAGCAGCTCTGTGCTTACTTTCATTACTCTTACTAACTGTGTATTCATAAATGAGTTGCCAATCACATACATGTATTAAACAGAAGAAGTCTACAGATGCCATGCAAAGGCTTGTCCACATTCTCAAAGTCAACCCTGTTCCTCTGTATGTACCACAACTGCTCTCTGTGAAACAGCTCCAAGCACAGCTGTGGTACTGCCATGAAGCATTTTTTTTCTCTACCAAAATACTAGCAACACAAGTAGTAACAAAACAAACCACTAGCTTTGGACATTAACATAAAAACTAATCATGTTATTATTTTTAGAGCAACAGTTCGAAAGCTCAATGGCTGAATAATTATACCCTAACCTGCCATCATTAAATAAGCATTAAAGTGCTGTACATACTGCTCTGGGGAAAAGAGAGTTCCAGAAAAAAAGGCTAATTATACTGAAAGGTAAGACATCATTTTCAGTAATAAAACTAAATTTACTGTAATTAAAAGCCAATTTTCAGCTTTGGTCTTTAAGGAAATATTAAGTGCTGTAATAAATACATATTTATCCTTCAGATTCACAAGGTGGTCCCCCGAATGAAAAACACCATATGTGGCATCTTACATACTAAGCAAGTCAAGAAGTAAATTCCTACAGTATGAAACATCATCACTGCTAGCACAAGAGTAAATTTAGATTTGTAATAAGAAACTTAATGGGAACTGAAAACAAACAAACTGATAAATAGTGATTAGTATCTCTCCAAATTTCCTATACAATTTCATTTGAGGAGCAGCTAACAAACGCACAGTATTGAAATGTTTCTTCAGACTAAATGTAAATGTTAGTTTGTGGTAGCAAACTGTAACAGGACATAAAAATTCCCCAAGATCAAATTTAAGCTGCAATTTTTACCAAAAGGCTTTATAAGTCATACACACTTTAAAGCCTGCCTAGATTCCATTTTAAGAGCACTTACTGGGTCTGTGGATGGTCACAAAAAGCAAGAACAGTGAGAAAAGAGTTGCCCCATCTAAGGTGACTCACAGGTCACTGTTTTGGAAAGGGGTCACAGTTAGATGAAGTGGTTAAGCTCCCTTCTAAAAGCAATGAAGCAGCTGTACAATGAGGATGTCCCACAAGGCACAAAATGACCATTCACACACACAGGAAAAGGTCTCCTGCTGCTCCCAGTTTGCTTATCCAGCTCTTTAAAAACGAGGGCCATTAGCAGCTCATCTGCATGAACGGGGGATGGACTGCAGGGGGAGGAACCCTCCTCAGGAGCCGCTGCCCGGTACCAGCCAAACCTGCAGCATCAGCAAACACTCCTTGCCCCTCTTTGAGCTTCCAGGAGCCCCAGTCCCCCGTCCCACTGCTGTATCCTCCTGTCCCACTGCTGCCTGTGCACACACACGGCCGCAGGGTGCTTTAAACAGGAGCAGACGGGGGGAGTTCCCCTCCCCACGCACTTTTCCTTTGGCATCTCCTGAATGCTTTCATTAAGATGCTAAGCCTGAAGAGTGCTGTTTTATTAGCTACTCATTGTTGGTTGTCTCCTCAGCAACGTGCTATGAAGTTATTAGGAGCAATGACAATCTCCTGAGTTCCGTGGTCTGGCCAGAGTAACAGCTATGTTTGAAGACTGTTTGACCTCACCCAAACAAATAAATCTGCTTCCTTATTAGGGCTTCCAGTCTGCATGAAGCAGCAGGAACCTAACTTATTTTTCCACTTTATTATACCTCAGCTGCAGTCTCACCACACTAGATCTTCAACCAAGATTTGGATCAATCCAGTGTTTTCTCAAAATCAGTATCAGTTTACTTAGCTAGAAAACACTCGGCTATGGTAATAATTTCTCTCTAGTTAATTTCAGACTGAATTTTAACTTATATAGTCCAAATTACGCATCTTGATTTTCTTCACATTCTTTGCGACTCTCAGAATGGGAACTAAGGGTCAAGAATGAAAGAACATGGTTTCTAATATAAAAAGAGAACATTGTGTGGATCCACCTTCCCTCTCTACAATGCATGTTTCATTATTAAAGAAAGCTATCTTGGAAAAGTAGTACAAATCACACATTTTAGACTTAGACATTTCATCAACTCTTAGAAATATCAGTCTCTGGTCTAGCCTAAGAAGTCTTACTCAATCTTCATACTCCAGTGCAAATGATGTCCACTGTAGAACACATCAAACTACTGGCCAAATCTAGAATAAATCTGGACAGCAGCTGCAGTATGCTACAGATCACGGTACGAGACACAATGCTCCTGTTTAGATGCACAGGTATCCTCTCATGTATATACTTAGGAAAACCAGAATGATTCATCACTGCAAAAAAAATCCAAACGGGGTCAGGGGGTTCTGCACAGAGAGCCCTGAAAAGACCAAGGTGCTGCTGATGGCATAACTTCATGAACCCAGTGCTTTGTTTGCAAAGCTTCATAGCCGTGCTGTTGCAAGTGAGAAAAGATATTAGAACTTGACATAACTGATCAATATGTAAACTAATTTCAACTTCAATAAGTAAGGAGAGGGTAGAAGAAAAAAATCAAAGAGCCATAATAAAACTTATATGAGAGGAAAATGAAATAAAATTACTATCATAAGGAGGTCAGAGGAGGACAAGAGACAGACAAATAGGCAGAGAGAGGGAGAGAATGTGTTTGAGAGAGACAGACAGAAAAGGAGAATCCAGTCCAACAGTGAAACATCTGAGCATAGGAAGGAAGCTGGGTGTGATCCAGGCAAAGACTGGAAGGCTCTAAGAGGTACTGAGCATAAGCCAGCACCCCCAGATGCTTCTCTGCTACCTAAGGGAATATAAAAATAAACATCTCCCAAAGACCAGGATACAGGTAGTATTTCAACTGTCTTTGGTTAGTGCACTGTTTTCTCATCACAGCAGCTTGGCAGTGAATGGCAAAGCTGTGGTGGAGAGAGGAGAAATACATCCTGCTACCTATGTGAATTACACCCCCTATCCATGTGAAATACACCCCTTATCCATGAGAAATACACCCTGCTATCCATGAGAAATACACCCCTTATCCATGTGAAATACACCCCTTATCCGTGTGAAATACACCCCTTATCCATGTGAAATACACCCCTTATCCGTGTGAAATACACCCCTTATCCGTGTGAAATACACCCCTTATCCATGTGAAATACACCCCTTATCCATGTGAAATACACCCCTTATCCATGTGAAATACACCCCTTATCCGTGTGAAATACACCCCTTATCCATGTGAAATACACCCCTTATCCATGTGAAATACACCCCTTATCCATGTGAAATACACCCCTTATCCATGTGAAATACACCCCTTATCCGTGTGAAATACACCCCTTATCCGTGTGAAATACACCCCTTATCCATGTGAAATACACCCCTTATCCGTGTGAAATACACCCCTTATCCATGTGAAATACACCCCTTATCCGTGTGAATTACACCCCCTATCCATGTGAAATACACCCCTTATCCATGTGAAATACACCCCCTATCCATGAGAAATACACCCCTTATCCATGTGAAATACACCCTGCTATCCATGAGAAATACACCCCCACCCATGTGAAACACACTCCTTATCCCTGTGAAATACCCCCAGATATCTTTGTGCAGCGCATCAAGAAGGGGCTCATCCTCTGGTGCCACAAAATTTGCCCTTCTACACATGCTACCTTGTAGGAAACTGTCTCACCAAAGGCATCCCAGAGCTCCATAACCAACTGTTCAGGAGGAAGAGTCTGTTTGGAGATTTCTCCAGGAACAGATGGCCTCGAAGGCAAAGGCCCAGGCAGGCTGCTCCATCAGGGGTGGCTCTGGAGGAGAGACTCTCCTACGAGGAGGGGACAGCTTGCTGAAGGAGCCAGCCAGAAGGCCCTGGTGGGTGACCAGCAGTACCTGGCACTCTCCTCCAGCGGTGCAGTCCCAGCTCCCCTCAGTTCTGTCCTGACCTTTCCCCTTCTCCTCAGTAACACAGCTCCAACCAGACATATTTCCAAACCTATCTCCAGGCAACTGTGCACTGTTGAATCCTGCACCTTCACCTCCAGCTCTGAGCCAAATGCTCAAACAAGGGAAACCTGGAATAGCTTCTCCACTGCTCACAGGTGACCCACAACCTCCATTTGAATCGGCTTTTTTATAATTTGTATGAACAAGCTGAACAACATTTTTGAAAGACTGACAGGTATGACTCAGTTACCTAGATATACTCCTAGATATACCCCTAACACATAACTCTGACTTCAGCAACGTTATCTGGAGAGACTTTGCACCTAATGCTTATAAACACCACGGTACAGGACATGTCTAGAGGGAATCCAGAAATTTGGGTTCTATTTATGGCACTTCTCTGTCATTGTTTCAGTTCTTTTCCAACTTGGTACATAGCATTCAAAATCTGTTTTCAAAGAAACATTTGTCATAAAATTATAAAACATCACTATTTTTGCAAAGGGCTCAAAGAATAAAGGGAAGTCAGTTTTTCAATGTTGTGTTTCTTCTTTCCCCAAATTAGGATTCTACTGTTTCTCCTCTGAAGCATCCAGCAGCACCAGTTTTGAACTGGAATGCTCTGATGAAGCCCATTTCACAGTGGGAAAAGCTGATGGTTTTTTTGTTGTTATGATATTTCCACTGCCATGAAAACACAAGTGCTTAAGATTCTGAGCCTATGCTTCAATAGAGCAGTTCACCACTTTATATTTCAGCTCTTCATAACTGGAATGCAAAGGTGTCTCTCCTTGCCAGCTCAAGGCTGGTTACAGTAATTCATATAACCTTAACTTCTATAAAATTCCTTTGCAGAGGGACAAGTCCAGTTCACTCTTCACTGCCTGTCCTAGTTTGACTTCATAGTCACACATTAACAAATTATGCTGTAAAATCAGGTATAAGAACTATAATGAGGAGAAGGGAAGATTTATATCCTCTTTAAACTAGCTGTCCATGTAGGTTTTTGTCGAACTAGCATGTACTAAGCCGAGTTCCCAGCTCAATTTGCCACTAAAATGAGCTCTCCAAATGAATTTCTTTTTCAGTACATTTCATTTCATTTCCCAAATGAGAGTTACAGGGATACAGTTGATGGACTGTCTCACTGAAAATTTCTTTCCTTGAGTTTTCATGATTTTATATTTTTTACAAAAGCAGGCAAATCTTGAGAGAACACCTATATCCTCCTGGTCCAACAGGCAACTGTTAAAAACCTTGTCACTTTTGGAAGTCATAGTCTGCACAGACAACCACATTTAAATGAGTTCTGCTCACATTACATTTCTCATTCAGCAATTATTATCTCTTCTCCTGACTTAAACAACTCATTTTCCTCCACTTCACTGTATCATAAATCCAAATAGCTGAACTCATGCTCCATCTAAAACTTCATTTCATGAGAAAAAAACCCCTGTGGTTGCCTCTTTGGTAAAATTAGCTTCTGCTAATAGCTTAATTCATTTATCCACTTCTTTTTATCCTTCCTCTCCCAAGACTGTTACATTTCTAAACTTCTTTTTTAGTTAAACTTTTGATATAACGTATCAGATATTCTGGGTATCATCTCCACAACAGTGTAGAAGCTGCTCAGCACTCTCAAATATCAGGTCTCAACGAGCACTATGCACAGCTTCATCTTCCACATGCCCATAACACTTCTGCACACCTCTAGGGCTGGGCATTAATTAACCATGGTCAAGTGGGGTCAAACCTTTCTTCTCTAAGCGCACCTGTTTCTCTTACTTTGACACATGTAAATGAAATGACAGAAAAAGGCATTCCTAAAACATTTCTAGCATGAGCCGTTTTACTGTATTTCCATCAGCCAATCCACGTACCCACCCATAGGATAAAGCTTTAGGGCTCACAGGCTGTGGGAGATAAAAGAACATAACAGCACAAGACTCACAGTCTATCAAGATTCAGACTCACATCATCTCCATAACACGCTCCCTGTGTCACCACTGGGGCTGCAAAACTACCTCCAAATTTATGTCTGCTATCTTTTTTTCCACAGCACACACACTGCCATGCCTCTCCTCCACCACATCCTTCCTTTTGACCCACCTCAAGAGATTTCTTTTTCCACTTTTTGTCTTTTTTTCTTTTGTTCTCCTTTTAGGAAAATGTATTTCTATCACTCAAGAGCCCAGTGCAGTTCCAGAGACTTGATGAATAGGCCCAACATACAGACACATGATTTGTGAGTATTATCAGCCCCATTTATCAGCATGGAAACTTGTAGAACAGCAAAGTGCATTGGCTCCCAAAGAATCCTGTTTCAGTCCCTGGGATAAAATCTGCTCCTCATGTTTTAAAGTCCAATCATTTGTCAACAGACTCAACAGATTTGCATTTTCTATTTCCTTTCTTTTGTATTCCAGTCAGCTGTAAAGCTCTTCCCTTGAGAAATACCAAATTATCCACACTTAATTGATTTCTTATGTTGATATCATTGGCAAAGTTAAAGCAGAAGGAGTAATTTGAGAACCAAAGTGTTAACTGGAATCCAATAATTCTTACAAAGCTGAAAAAAACAACAATTTGATCTCCTCCCATACAGTTTAGCAACGACAAAACCAAACAGGATTGCTGTTGTTTGCATTCAAACACGACACAGCCATTTTCCACTCCGGCTTTTTTATGGGAACAGCGATATGAGACTGTGAGCTGATAGATAAACGAGTAATTGGCACCATTACCAGAGCAGACAAAGTCCTTCTTCTGCACCTCAGCCACGAGGAAGCCGCGCAGGCCGACGGGCGCCAGGCAGAAGGTGAACTGGCCGATGGTGCGGCGCTGGCGCAGCCAGTCCGACAGCCAGGCCAGGTGGCAGTCGCAGTGCAGGAAGTTGGAGTGGAGCCGCCTGCAGAAGACACAGCAAACCCACGGTTACTGGTGGCTTTTTAATCATAAGCCACAAAGAGAGCGATCAACCGCGAGCTCTGCTGCCGCGTCAGTGGGATCGCTGCACGTTCTTGCTTACAGATGAGCCAGGGCTTGACTGTCCTCATTGCCAGGGAGTATTATACAAAGGTCAGATATAAATTTGTGCTATTATTAACAATGTTTTGGAAGAATTAAGTTCAATGGTGATCCACCATTCTAGAGACAAAAACATGCAAAATTTAAGATTGCTCCACATAATCACTTTGCTTGTGATTTCATATCAGAAAGAGCTGCATGAATGTGATATCTCTGAGTGAATTAAAAGGATGGCTTGTCTAAACATGAGGATCAGGCTGAGGAACAGGATGATGAGTGATTCTTCCCTTTTCTCCCTCCTTTGGGGAGAAGTGGAGAGAGGGAGAGAGAGAACCCCTCCACATTAGCTCAGTTGGTTGGAGCATGGTGTTAATAACATCAAGGTTGTGGGTCTGATCCCTCTATGGGCCATTCATTGAAGACTTGGACTTGATGACTCTTATGGGTCCCTTCCAACTCAATATTCTGGGAAAAGACAGGCAAAATAAAACATCAGAGGCTATTGATACCATTTCTGTTCCTGTGTTGCCTGAACCAGTTCCTCAATGCTCTTTTTCCTGTAGTAATTTAACACAAGTATAAAGGACCTACAAGGAATTTTCAGCTCATAATAGATCCACTCATGGGCAGCTCCCTGCCCAGCCTGCTCCGTGCCTGGCACCACGGACTTGCAGAACCATTATCACATCTGCAAAATGATGATGGGTTCATGGAAAAAATCTGGTCATTTAAATAGCTACCAAACTTTAGGTCAAAACAAAAGTCCAGGACATTAATTATTTCATTCCTGTAATGACTCATGCATTTGCAGTGTTGCACCAAATGAAACGATGAACCAAATTAAAAATCCTGTCAGAAGTGGTTAGACAAAGCATTATTCACTAATATTACAGGCACACATTTGGTGTGCACCAGATTTAGCCTTGTCCATCCTCCAAAGAAATTGAATGTCTGTCTGTGAGCTGTCCTTACAGCACAGCAGCAGCTCAGCTCAGCAGCGGCGCCCAGGCTGACAGTCCCCAGATTTGTATGTCTGGGGTGGACAGCCACAATAAAGAAAATATTTTAAAAAACCACAAATCTGGAACTGAGAGTTTATCCTGTAGAGATGGAAAACACTAATCTCCTGGGAGCACTAGAAAATGTAATTGTTTGACAAGGATGGCTAGAAGACCTTGAGTTTAGGGATTCTGAAGTTATTTAATTGAAGCTGCAGGAAGTTCGATTTCTAGTAAAATGTTTGGCTATTACAAACCATTAATCTGCCTTTTTGTTGAAGAACAAATAAATACATAAATATCATCTAGCCAGAAATCATCCTAAGTAAGACTTTGCTGTAATCTAAGAGAGGCAGCATTTCAGTTAAGTCCTCAGAGTCTCATCCTTCCCACCACAGCAGTCAACAGTGATATGCAGGAGCATTTTCCCTCTGGAACTGAGCTCATCCCATGCCATTCCCTGCACCCGCCATATGCAGGCATGAGTGAGGAAAGCACAATATCAAAAAAAGGTTTAGGGTTAGGGAGTTTTCCAGTTCTGTGAGCTGGGCTGTTTTTTTCCTTCACCTCACTAAACTGATTTATCTGGGTTTCAGTAATGCAAACCACCACCTCTCTGCCTCAGCAGAGCCATCCCTGTCATCTTCTAAAGTCCTTTTGTGCAGCTACTCCATGGTTTGCTTTGGAGAGGAGATCATTTAGAGACCTTCTCAATCTTAACAAAGCAGCCTATCAGAATATATTTTTAATAATTATATTAATAAATATAGCCTCAAGAAGACTTTTCACAGTACTTCAAAAGCATTATAAACCAATTCCCTGTGAACACAAAAAACACTGAAGTGATTTTGCACATTTTCAGTTTACCCTTAAATAAAAAAAATTAAAAGAAATACCGTAATTACCTGTCTCAGCAGTAACTGACAGATGCAGAGACAACAGGACACTTACCATTAAGCAAATAGGTAGAGGGAACATGCTTTATTATAAATAAAGCTGTTTCAAGCAAAGGAAAACAGATCAATAAAAACTAATTCCTGTCACTTCCAATCAAGGCTAAAAATCGATGAAACTTAAGAACAGAAAAGACAGTTAACTAAAATTCTTAGCACAGAAGAGCTGATTTTAGTAAATAATTCTTCAATGCTTTAAATGCTTCAAACTTCCTGGCATTTTACCCTTTTTTTCCTTTCCCCTGAGTGCTCATGTTCAAGGTTAATATACTTTTTATATTTTCTTCTCTATTCTACAATGGGCAGATTGTTTTGAGAGCCATGAAGAAAAGCTGTTTATTCACGGAACCATCAGAGCAGCAGGAGCATCCCCAAATGTCCTGCTAATGGATCTCATCAGAGTGTAAAAGAGACACACAGGGACACACTGTCCACACTGCACTGGGCCTCAGCTAATGGGAAAAAGGGCTCGTCCCCACCTAAGGAGCATTCAGACCAGGGATTTCCTAAAAAAACTTCCAAAAAAATCCACATCGAAGTGTGAGACTATTTGAGAAGGGGGACACACTGATGACCATTTTTTAAGAAAACAGTGGAGTCACCAAACTGTGAGGACATCATTCATGATCCATTTCCAACAAGAAACCCTAGAGAATATTAACATCTTCCCCCAAACAGTATCTTTATACAAATTCCTATATAGACCTGCTAGGGGTGTTATTTGGCAGTCTTTGGAGACTGAAACCTGTCACTAGATATTGATGAAACCGACTTTACAGAACATCAGCTGAATGAATACAAATGCAAGTTTGCCAAAGTTGCCCTTTTATCCATAGACCGTAAATTAAGTTTCCAGCAAATCCTTTTAGAGTGGGTCAGCATTCATGTTCTATAAAATGTGTCTCTCAGAATTCAATAGAAAAGCTTCCCTTTATAAATCCTATTTATGACTTTCTTCCCTTTTTTTTTTTTCTTTTTTTCCCCCCTTAATTACAGCAGAGGGGGATTAGTCAGTGTAAGTCTCCGGGGAGCTATACACTAAGCCATCTCTGAAATTAAACTAAAAGGAAAATGGCAGAAGGCACTGAAGGCAGTGAGCTCTGCTAACAGACAAGACTGGCTAATCTGGAAAAACCAGGCAAATTTTCTGGACCACTGTGACTGAATAAGAAAAGGCAAAGCTCCAGGAACCTTAACTCTACACCTTTATCTTCTTTAGTCATTCTCTTCTTAAAGACAAACATCTCATTTCCATTTAATTACTTACATTAAGATCTAATAATGTCATCATTTAATGAAGAATGTAAATTTAAGTCAGAGGTTATCTTGCAGAGATTGACATAAGTAAGAGCCATTTTTCTTCAGTTCTGTTAATTTATTTAATATGATTTACACATGCATGCAGAGCATCCTTGAAGTATTGCATTTTTTCAGTGGCACAGAAAATTTTCAGGCTAGCTACTATTTCCCTTTCTTTGCCTTTTAAATTAAATACATCTTGAATGAGTTTGAGAATCTGGAGGAAAAACAGGGATGCTTTGTTTAGACGTGACTTTTCCTGAAGCCGTGTATTCCCTAAAGGAATTTAAAGAAATAATTTACTTAAAGAAAATGGTTTTGGTAGGCTATGGCTAAATTACACAAATGCTTAGTCTAATTTCACAGTCTTTGTATTTTGATCTACTAAAGAACAGAGCTTTTCCAGTGCAATGGCATCCAGCTCAAAACCAAATGGATTTGATAAAAGAGAAGCTTTTATTAAAAAAAAATCCATCAGAATAAGTAACATTTTGTTTCAGAAGTATCTGGAAAGATGCTTTTTCCCCATCCTTTAAAAATGCCTTGTTTCAGAAATTAGTATTTTGAATTTGAAAAGAATAAATGGGATTTAAACACAGGATATTTACAAAATTCAATAATTTGATCCATCTGAACAGTTTTTAGGACCTTGATAATGTTCCAGCTTGGAACACATTTCACATTATGGATTTTCCCATGGGGAAAAAAAAAAGCTAGTTTCTTTTCTGGGTAAATTCAAAATCTTGATAAAACTGACTCTTACTTAATGCTGGGCAAATCCAGAACAGTGGCTCTCAGGGGCCTTTCACCCTGCCCAGGCTCACCAGGGGCTCCCCAGCCCTGAAGCCACCCAGGTCCCTGAGGCAGCCTGAGGGACTGAAATGACATTACCACAGATGACAAATAGCCAAAAAGTTGGCTTACAGCATCAGTATTGTATTATAATATCAGAAGATCCTACTCACAGAGTCCTGATCTTTGGCATGTGATTGAAGCTGGTGACAGGAATGCGGGTGATGTTGTTATTGTTGAGGGTACTGTTAGGAGAGAAAAAAAAGGGAGAGAAGAGAATAATAGATTGATCAGTTATTTGCATTTCTTCACCAACACACTATTTACAGAAACAACCCGTTCAAATTCTTGGTAATAAATGTGCCTGGCTTCGAGCAAGAAGACACACTCCCCGATAGCAGTGACAATTAGTGACATACCATGAAAGATATTGCTCAGGGAAAGCAACCAACAGCAGCGTAAGGATGGCTGGAGGCCACTGTGTGCCATGTCTGGGTAACGAGGGGCACAGGAGTTTTTATCAACTACTGGAACAGATCCAGACCTGTCAGTTCAGCTGCCTCTTTGTTCAAAAACCTGGTGCAACCTGAGTGGGGGGACACGAGACTTGGGCACAGCATGTAAAGGGCTCACTGTGACCAAAAGAGAGCTGTTGTCTCTCACAGGCTTGTTAGCACAGCCCACTGACACGGCCAGACAGCTCCAATTGCTCCTCGGAAACACATGGACGGATGGGCTCCCTCTCCTCCCTTTCCTTAGGAAAATATGGGGAGTGGAGCAGCCTGTAATAAAGCATGTCCTGACGCAGGCACGTAAGGATTGCTGCTGTTCTATCAAAGCTGAGCCTGAAGAGAAAATAATCTCAGCAGCTGGAGTGGAGGGACCCCCTTAGAGCTTCTCAGGAAGAATGAACTGACTCGATTACCATCAGCCGAGTGTACTGCTCCCATTTGTGTAGCTCCTAATTATATCAATGACTCTCCAGCAAATTAGAAGCTATAAAATTTATCAAGATGGCACAGGAAATGGAAAGCACTTCAACAGAGCATAATTGCCATGCTGCAAGTGCACCAAATCTGCAAATACAAGTAGCCCAGTTTGTCATGAGAATGGACAGGGCCGGTGACCACTCTGTCCCCCAGAGTGGCCAGTCCTGCCATCGCCTATTTGAAACATGTGGTGTCCAGAGCACCAGGGCAGGGAGCAACCTCTGCTTTCTACCTGGAGCACAGAATTCCACAGGGTCACTTTGGCAGAAGACAGTGCTTTTGTGCGTTTATGTATGTGCTGAAGGAAATACCTGCTGAAGCAACCTAATGGTGTGTCATCCTTCCCTGAACGATTTAGCTGCTCCCATGTCATGTATTTACATGAGACATTTAATCAAAAGCTCTAGAAAAGTTTTCCAGGAGTTAACTCTCTTTCTTGATCATCTGCCAATTCAAAAACATTTTTACAATTCTGCCTAGAAATCCCTTGGCAGAGCCATCATCTAAAACGTCAGCAGATTACAGCTAATTAGATTTTACCCTATTAAGACTGGGTTTTGGGTACACAGGAAGACATACACACACACTGGCAAAGCCAGGAGGTTGCAGGGTACCCTGGCTCTGCGCAGGCACACTCAGGAGCAGGGTGGGAGCAGCTCTGACACTGGCAGCATGTTTTGCTGCTGCTGCTGTGCTGCATCCTGGCAGGACAGCACCCAAGCACTCTGTCAGCAGGATCAGAACTGGTATTCCAGCACACTGCTGCACCAGATGGATGCACTGGCAATCTGGAGCCAGCTTGGGGGCTGACATACCCATGACAGCAAGCTGCACCAACAGAGCAAAATTACCCTTCCTTCCCAAATCTGTGAGCAGAGAGAGTTATGTCAGTAAAAGCAGAGTTTTGAAAATCTGGAATCTGCATGTGAGATCTGCTGCCAGAGATCTGTATCAGTCAAGTCACACACGTTCACACACCAGGCTGATAAGAGCTGCCAGTCTCAGCACATGATAACTTATAGTATAACGTGTAGTATTCATTCCAGATCCTCTGGAAAACTTGAAGATATTAAAAATTGGACAGGAAACACACAGCCAAGTACTGGGCTCAGTGGGTGTACAAACTCCTGGGTTTGTGGATTCAGGTTCTCAATATGCAAGGACTCAAAGGCAGTCTACTAAAAATTTAAAGGACAAGATGAAGAGGGAAACACTGTCAACTTCAGCAGGAGAGCTGGAAGTCAGCTCTTAGAGCTGTCAGCCACTCTGCCAGCTGTGCCTCCCAGCCTGCAGGACTCTGCTGTTCTGTGGCTGCAGTGCTGGCAGTGAGCACCCTGAGCACCAGTGCTCATCTGCAGGGCTGAAACTCTGCCTCTCAATCCCTGCTAAGGTCACGGTGGCAACTCACATCCTGCTGTGGCACCTCTCTGTCATACAAGTGCCAGTGCTCCATTACCTTATTTACCCAGTGATGTAACCAAAGTCTTTTGTGGCCAATGAGCCAAAACAAGCTTGTACAACAATTTCAGAAAGTGAACAAACCCACTGGGAGTGCATGAATATATACATCAACACACTCAGCCTTCAGTATCTGTGTGTGTTTGCTCTTTACATGTTGGGAAGCTCAAACAGGGCTCAGAAATGGCATATATAATTGCACCACCATTTTTTTCCCTGTAAATATATAAATATAATTCTGAGGCAACCCTCTGCCTTAGTTGCCTGTTACATTAAAATGAGTTATGCACTCGGACGGAAGATTATAGGTATGCAGTGATAAATAAAAGCCACATGTAAAGTCAGCTCACAAAAACTAAATCACATACGTAGCTGATGTCTGAATCAGTCACACATGGCACTACAGGAGTCACTAGGGGCCATAGGAATTCAAGAGAGATTTTTCTATTGATTTCTAAAGGATGTGGATTGGATTTAGGCAGAACAGGCTGTGACAGTGAGCTTCCTTCTGCGCTGGGCAGAGAACACATCCCTGTCTCCCAGTGCAATTCATCTGCATGCAGAAAGGTCACACATTACTGTCTGACTCGATGATTCAAAAATATTTTAAAAGTTCTTAAAATATTTCTATTTCACAGACAAAGCATTATTCCAATCACACAGCATTTCTGCTCACAAGATATCAAATGAGAGTGGCTCAGGTTTTGCAGGTATTTGAGGTTTCAAATATTTGCTTATTTTCAAATAAGCAAAGGTTTCCCACAGTTCATTGAGAAATATATAACCCTCCTCCTAAGAATCCTAAATCAGTGTTGAATTAATATTCTCTTCAAACACAAATTTCAGGGATAACTCTAGCAGACAGCTACTGCTCAGGTGACTTAGTAGAATACTATTTCATTGATATTTAAATGTTAACCATAATGAATGCAATAAAACATCTATGATAACAGCAATTATTTCAGAACAGAGGAGGCCAAACACTGCAAAGGGCACTAATTGCTAGTGAACAGTCTGCACTACAGCCCAGCTGGAGCTGCAGGAATTTAACCCTGCTGCTCTGGCTGCACAGCAGTCAGCTCCCAGGCAATGGGAGCTCTGGAATGGGAACATGTTCAGGTAGAGATGAGCTCTAGAGACATTCTGTAAAGCCTTTCATCACGCACATGATTCCTTCCCAGCAATGATTTTTTAAGAGATGTGTCCTGACAGGGGTGAGCATACAATACAGCAGCATTTTTAGCACATGATGGGAAAATACAAATGATGCTCCAGTTGTCTGCTGGCTGCTCCAGGGTCCCAGCCTCAGACTGATCCACCCAATATTCAAATCCATAGGAAGAGATTTGTAAATACCAGAAAGCTGTGAGAAATAGAAATTCCAGAATCTTCTGATTCTTCCAACATCATGTGGGAAAACATATTCTGCTGAGTGGTCCTCATCCTTATACCTCCCACCTCTTCCAGAACCCAACATGTCCCTTGAAAAAGCACTGTCCTCTCATTTAGAAGTCCTCTCCCTGTAAACTATTCACATCCAAAATGCTGTATCAGGAAACTGGAGCTATAGACAATATTATTTATGCCAGCCAACTTCCCACCTTGGGCTGTGATCCTTGTCAGATCTTGCAGGGTAAGCAGAAGCAGACTGCAGCAGTCCTAAGGATCCTCCAAGGACTACTTGGAAGATGCATAACGTGAGATCAGCAGCCTCTGAGGTGGCACATCCTCCACCACTGTGAACTGGCATAGTCCCACAGACTTCAATTTACAGCCCCAGCGGAGCCGCTTTCCTAACTCACTGCTCTGCCAGTCGCCCAAACTGGCTACAGGCACACGTGGAGCTGCCTTCTTCCTTCTGAAGGATAAAGCTGATTTACAGCCCCTACTAATCAGAATTTTCCTAAAGGAAAGAGTGCTCAGTCTGCAATCCTGTCACGATTTGAAAACAATTACTTATCTCCTTCCTCAAACTTTTGGTGCAAGTTTAATTCCATGCAGTTGCATATTTGTCCTCTTCTAACTTGCTCCAAATTCATGAACACCACTGCAGTTTCCTGACAGAGAGCTGTTAATTCCAGACTTAATGTAATTACACTAAAATCACTAACCAGCAGAAACGACTGTCATGTCTGTGGTTTTTTCAATAATATTTACACATTAGTCTTTACACATTTCTCCACCTTCTTGTATAGGACTGATGAGAGTCAGAAAAAAATGATACTTCTAATGCTAGAGGAAATCACACAAATTTTATGGCAGAGACCTCGAGACAAAAGGAAACTACTTAAATTTTGAACCCCGCTAATAGTACAAGTATTTTATTTTAAAAGTTCAGAAACTCTAAGCACCCTTTCAGGTCCCCTGGACTAATTCAGAGAGCAGAAATCCCAGGCTGTCACATCAATATTCAGTCTCAATTCTGTAAATCACAGACTACACAGAGATTTTTGTTTCCCTTCTTAAAATTCAATTAATATCATTAAGAGCATATAATAAATACCAGAATCCTTGTCAATTTTTTCATCTGAAATAATACTTCCATGAAAACATACCCACATGCTCTATTCTGGTTTAGTACCAAAAGGATCTTCTCTGACAGAAAATGTTACACAACACAACAGAAATACCCGAAACATTAACTATTTAGTAAAATAGCAACTGTCCTAATGTTTTCCAGCCACACTTCAAGTGGGAAACTACATAGGTTGTTTCTTTTGTTTAACACACAACACTGATGACAATACCACCTGCTGCATCCCAGCTTAAAAAAACATTCTGGTCTTCTAGTTTATCACTGACAAAAGCAAAAAACACTTTGCAGATGTCCATTTTCTAAGTACAAGGCATTTTCATAATTGTACAGTACAATAGCCACAGTGATATTTCTTGTTTTCAACCTGATTTTGAACAGATTCAAATGAAAGGGGCAGGGGAGAACCTGTTGGATGCTGAAGATGCCTTTTGTTACTTGTCAGTAACAGACTGGTTTCCTTTCCTATTCCACTTCTGCAGCTGAATAGCAAAACAGCTAAGCAAACTGAGAAATTTTAATTCAAACTTAATTCAAATTGAGAAAACACTTTTCCCCACCCAAGGCTTAATAAGCATCTCCCATAGCTACTAGAGGCCTGCTGTGCTGGCCATTCAGGTTTTTGATCCACACCAGCCCGCTTTTGTGTCACATTTGGCTGACCATGGGACATCACAGCATTTGCAAAATTCTCAGTTAGAAAGAAATACTCAGACCCATTTACTGATAGGTAAATGAAGAAAGAGATCTGCATGTACTAGATTATTGCTGCGTTTGAACGCCTTTTATTTTTGGGCACTGTAGATTCTTTATGGGCTTCCAATACACAAGATTTGATATCAGGAATCCTGCAAACTGCAGCCCTTCTTCGGCAGCACAGGCTTCCATGTGTCTGTGGGCTTCACTCTAAGTTAAACAACGATGTTCAGTTCCTTTTCCCATGCAAAACTCTCTCGACACATTGTGAAAGGGTGGTGCTGGGTTACTTCCCTCTATGATAAACCTGGGTTTTGAAAGTGAGATGCTGATACAGAGCAGCAAAGCAAAAGGGACAAGGCTGGTGGGGCAGAGCTGTACCAGACCATGCAGCACTGGTAGCACTAACAACTAACATTTCCTTCTGTCTCCTCCAATTACCCCACTGCTCAGTCACGGGGTGCTCTTGGCTGTGTGCGTAATCCCCACGCTGCGTGTCCGTAACACCATGTAATTGGGCCTAATGCAAGATTATTATCCGTGTGCATGCAATGGATAGCTACAAATGGTGTTTCTGCAGGCTGGTAACGTTCCCAGGAGTGAATTACTGTCATACTCCCCGATTACTGCTTCTCCCACAACTGCCATGGCTCCCAGCTCCTATCCCCAGTGTAACTATACATCCCATAAATGAGACCAGGAAATTTATTCAGACTTAACCAAGGCATCTCCAAGCATAATTAAGCCTCTCATGTTAATAGTTTTTTTGATAATGTTACTTCTACTCAGAAGTGGGTGAAGTGATGCAAAAAAAAAAAAAGGCTGAACAGCTCTGCCTAAGTTGCCAGTGGAGCTCAGAAGACAACACTACTCTGTCCTGGCAGTGCCAGAAACACAACTTCTCCAAGACCTCAAAGCTTTGGGGTGTGTCTGTGTGTGTAGTGTTGGTAAATAAGAGTGAAGGAATCTTTCCCCTGTGTACTGAAACTGTTGAGCCTGTGCAAGATCAGACATCACCATCAGTATTTATGCACATAAAGAGAAGGATCTAAGGGTCTGTCTGAAATACAGAGACAAAACATCAGTTTGGGAGACTGCATCAGCAGCATAATTTAGCACTAAGAGTGCCAGTACCTTAGACCTCTGTGTTAGCAGATTCGTATCACTTACTTTTAAACCTCCATTGAACTACATAAAATACCATTGCAAAGGGAATACATCCTCTGTTCCTTGTATTCACACAAGGGTTAAGAAAAGCAGGAACAGGCTTAAATTTCACAGAGGGACTTTCATTATATATAGGGAAAATGTTTCTTACAATAAGAACAGAGTGTGCAGCCATCAGCAGGGAGGCCTGTAATAAAATACTAAATGAATCCCTGTCAGGAATGGCATTGGATTCAATGGGCCTGCCCCTGGGAGGGACAGTGGATGACAACTTCTGACCCCCTCCAGCCCTCACACAGCACCCAATATAACTAACAGCTGCAATTCCAAAAAGTGAATCTAAATCTATATTTAGTAATAAACCCAAGACTTTAATTTTATACGCTGCCATAATTAATGTTTGTAATTAACTTTCAGATTGCAGGGCAAAAGAAGCTATATTTCCAATAGCTGTAAAGAGCTCTTTTTCACACAAGTCAGGAGGAAGTTGCATTGAATTAAGTATTTACTGTTTCTTATGGCCTCTGATGAAAAAGCAAAGTGGCTTTGGCACTCCATCCCTCAGCACTGAGTGCAGTCACCTTCGACTTTCAAGGCATCCAAGGTTTGCTTGTTAGGCAACGTCCAAAACTCAACTGCACCTCTTCTGAGCTGTGGTGAGTCCCGAGTGCCTCTTGTACTCAATTCCTTGATCTCACCACAGACTGTTTGAGCGAAAGCCCACAACTACCATGTGGGCAGATAATGAAAGCAACTGATGCTGCACTGATTAATCCGTTACTCGGCACTGTTAGAAAACATAATGATCTCACAAGGGGCCTTATTCACTGACATAGAGCAGCAGAGCTCTGAGCTGACACCTCAAATTAGCAGCACAAGCAATAACAGCTGGGGGTTTGTCTCAATATTTGTACCCAACTTTAAAATGAGTTGGCACAAGACAAGTGCTATTTTTAAACACAATGTTACCCAAGGCAAATAATGGTCTAAATAGTCTCCAGGTGACACGAAGAACCCACTGAAATAAAAATAACTGGTTGCCAATTTGTGGTTTTTGTTCTAGTATTAGTCTTTTGACAATGTGTTCACAAATGTTCTCAACACAGCAACGTGAGAGGCTCCAGCATCGTTAACTTGGGAAGCTGACATCAGAAATATGACTATCTCAAGGATACAGAGGAAAGAAAATCTTCCTTTTAGAAATGTATGGAAAAAATAAAGTAAATAAGCTTAGCAGAGAATTACGCACAAAACTGCCAACAGTGTTTATTGCTACAATTGCCTTGTTCTTCCCATTCTGTGGCTAATTTTAATTTGCATATAACTGTCAGATTTTAACTATTTAAGCTTATTATAAAGGCCAGATGTTTAAAGCAGACATTTTTTCCCCTTGAAGGAGTGAGATTCCTTTCAAAGACATCAGGCTTTAGGGAAACTGAGTTATTATAGTAACAGACTCTGTGTTTAAAACTCCTGTTTTGTCACCTGGCAAGAACCAGGATGATCACGTTTGCCCACAGCACAACTTTAGCACATATTAACTTAAGTCCTGTAATTGCTGCCTTAATTCTCCCTAGAGTCTAGCTGTGCCTTGGCTGGAGTCTCTGCAACTGACAAGCTCAGGAGCTGAGGCTAAGAGCAGGGGAAAGAGAGGACTGCAGCGAGAAAATGCTGGGCAAGCTGAAGAGATTGGGACTAGGAGTCACTGGAAAAGGGCAAGAGGCCAGAAAAAAATCATATGGGCCAGCACATCAAAGGTTTTACTTGGTATTTAAACAAGCATGAGCAAAATTAAGGATTTCAGTGGCATATGGCCAAACCTTCTGGTGTTACCTTTAGCCCTGAATTTATGTTAGATATGCACATACATATTGTTATGCCTGAATTTACTTACTTATGCCAAGACCCAAATAAATAAAATATTCCAAAACAAGATGAAGTAGAGAACAGAACAAGGAAAAATAAAACATAATAAAGGTTATACAGACAAAGTGGTACAAATTTAGATTGTGTACATCGTTAGATGTTAAATCAAAAATATCACTCACATGGTCTTACATTAAATACCTTATTGCTTCCCCTAAAGGAAGTTGCTCTTTCTGTGCACAGAAAGACATTGCTATTTTCCCACACAATCAAATCACCTCTATCAGCTGTATAAAATACACGTACTAGTTGCATCTCCCAATTCTAACATCTATGCCCAGTGAGAGTTGAAAAAGCTTTTTAGAGAAGTTTCAATCAGCTTTTCAATCTTTTACATGGAACTTTAATTATAGGCAGAAAATAAAAATTCCATTCAGCCTGAATTAAAATATAAAAGCATTGGTGCAAAGACAAGAGAATGCAGGCTGAAATTATTCTGCGCTGCTTTATTTTTGAATGAAGGATTCTCCAATGAGCTATTCTTCTAAACTCAAAAACAGCAAATGAAACATTGGCTTAAATTTTTTTTTTTTTGAATGAAGAAATTTTCTCAGGTCTTTGCCCAAAGGCTACACGTTTTTCAGTACACTGTATTGGGAATGCCTGCTGTGGCTCTAAGTCCTAAGTACATCCAGAATTTTGATTCAGAGAAATAAAATATTTCTGTGAACACTGAGTAAATGTTTTGCATCATTAGGGTGGTTTTGATGTTTCTCTATGGTACCAAATTACGAGGCCGATATTATTGCCTAGAACCACTGGGAACGAGTCCAATTCTTATAATACACAGACCAATGCCTGCTGAAGCCAGAGCAAATCCCATGGCTGATTTCAGCAGGGAATGAATCTAGTCCCTGCAATCCATTTATTTAGGCACAGATTTTTGCAGGAGCCACAGCAATCAAAAATATAATTGCATTCCATTTAAACTCCCCTAAATTTTATTTTGTAGATTCATTTGAAAATCTCTTGTTCAATGAATTAATACAATAAACCTAAAATACAATTATTTTACTTTCATATAAATTCACTGTTAAGTAGAGATGGCTTTGGTTCTTTTTTTTACGTTATACTCTCATACCAAACATGGCTCTTGGTGTCACCCAACTGCACGCATACCAGGTACTGTGGTTTACGGATTCTTTGCTGCTCCTGACAAACCCAGTGGAAACAGGACTGGGTTCTCAATGCATACAGAGGTCTGAAAGCCTACCAGAGTGAATTTATGGAAAAGATGAAACAGAATCAACAACATGAAGTCAGATTATACAAACCTTAAGTTTGATGCATCAGCTCCTCAGCAAAATAAAACAGTTTCTCAGGTCCCTGCCTAAACTGTTGTTTCGGGTTAGTCCTTTCTGAAGCTGAAGCAGCCTTACAAACACAATCCAATTCAAATTAACACGGTTCAACTCCAAAATTTGAAAAGAGCGAGCAACTTTGGTCATTTGTTCAGGTTCATGGCTTTTAATGATGGCGATTTCCAAGGTAAAATGTTCCAGCATTCAGTCAGCTGAGTGCTACTATTTTCTTACAGGACTTCACCAAAAGACCTTCTGAAGAAATTGATTAACATTGGATCAGAAAGGAACAGTATCATTGTTCAAAGCCATGTTTTAATTTGTCTTGTCCTGAGCACACTGCAGCCTTAATGCTACAGCTTTATGGTAAAAGCCTCTGTTCTGACAGCCTTCCCCTCACAGTGAACACCACCTTTCATACTCCTCCAAGTAACACATCAACTACAGAAAAGCCATTCCAAGTGGCAGAGAGAAATCAGTTGTCTTTTCTGAGGTAGAGAAAGTGACAAAAATGGACTTCTGCACCCATTGTCAGGGCTCTGTGGCAATATTCAGTCTCCTTGGGATGGTCACTGTGCCAGCCCGTGGCCACCTCAATGCCGCAATGCGGCAGCGCCTGAGCGACTGCGGGAGCTTGCGGGGCCCGCGCTGCCTGCTGGGAACAAAGAGGGACGAGCCACCAACCCCATGAGTGACACAGCACTGGCAGTTTAGCCAAATGTCGGTGTAAAAGGTTTTACCAATGCCTTGTAAGAGGCAGCAATGGGAATCCACAGAGAGGGGGCTGCCAGAATCCCTGGGTTCAATTTTCCTCCAACAGCAGAACTAGCAGGTCCTGAAGGCAAAATAACGCCCCTTATTGCTCTGGCCAGAGCAGCCACTCTGATTTCAGTGTCTCAGCTGCCCCTCAGTTCCCAGGGCCATTGGCATTGCCACTGAGAGAGAGCAGCAGGAAGAGATCTTCCATGGCTCCAGCAAGAGGACAATGGGCATGGTGCGGCACAGAACCACACAGGTAATTCCTGGCTTTGGACAGCAGAGGAAGGAAAACAAACAAATCTTTTAAAGAGAGAACACTTCACCTTAACTACCAAAATTGCCTCCCCAAAGTGCAAGAGACTGAGAAGGTATTTGCGGAATAATTTTATATTCTAACGATATGTGTTGCCCCTATCTGCAATTTGTCCATGCTGGAAATTAATGCTAATATTCAGGCTAATATAAATCCACATGAATGAAATAGGGGATGTGTGATACACGCATTCTGTGAATTTACACTTGCACATATGAACAGTTATTAAAGAAAACTTACATTCATAGAGGAAAGAAATGCTTTGAAAGAACGAAGACTAGACGTAGTTTCTAGACAAGGGCAATTATACGTTTCTTGGTGAAGCTGGAAAGGGATCTGCTTTCCATCAGGATTTTATTTTAATAAGGCATTAGACAGTGCTTGTGTGTATCACACAAGAAAAAGGTCAGTACGTTTAAAAATGCCTATCTTTCCAATTTTTATGTTACTCCCAAACTCCACCTGCCCATAAGAAGCAGCAATACCTGCTTATATTCATGCAATACAGCTAAGAAACCGTAACAATCTGAATAGCAAATACTCACAGTGTTTCATTTGCCTCCAGTCCACAGAGAGAAAAATCGCAAAATAAAATATACACAGAAAAAATTCGACGCACCCATGATCTGTTCAGGAATATTCTACAAGCGCGAGCAGTAGTTAAATAAAAGGAATCAACAGTTCTTCACACATGGCTGTTTCTCTGTAATATCTGCATGCACCAAAAATAAAATATACCTGCCATTGTGGAGGGTCTGTCCTACCCGTTTCGGTCTGAGGACTGGCTGGAGTGCCTCACCTGGCTTCTAACGCCCTTCCCGCGGACGGGAAGATGGGATGTCTCGCAGATGAGATGGACCCAACCCTTTTAAGACACCACTGGAATTGCCCAAGGAGCCAGTAGGAAGCGCGGGTGCTGCGGCGTGGGCTCCCCCTCCCCAGAGCCCGCCCAGCCCGCAACCGCCTCCTGCACCAACGGGGGCTTCTCGCGGCCTCCAAGGCGCCGTCGCAGAGATGCTGCATTGCGGCAATTTATCGATCGCAGCAGCCAAGTCCAGCGCTGAAAGCCATGAACCAGGGCTGCTTCCCCACACTCCCTTCTCCCAACAAAGCCCGTCTGGTGTCAGACACAACCTAAGGTTCTAGTGGTGAACAGAGACCTTGCCCTGTGGTCTGTGCTGCTTCAGCCCTCCAGCACAGCCATCAGCCTGGCTTCCACAGTGTTCTCTTCTCTTTACCCTCAAATAAACTGAGCAACAGTCTGGTGCTTGCAGACCAAGAAGCCTCACCCCACCCGGTGCTGAGAAGACAAGAGGGATCACAAGCAATTTTAAAAACTTAATGGCACAACTGAACAACATCGTTTCCTTCAATGGCTTTATGTAGCCATTGATGCTTTTCCAACTGACCAAGCTATTTTCTCAGGTATCTCTAAAGCACTAGAGCAACACAGTACATCATAACAAAGGTTTCTGGATGGCCTTACAGCATTTTTAGATTTGTTTCTAAGGATGTGCAGATGTCCCAAGCATGGTCATCCATTGCTCGTAAAGACTAAAAACAATGCATTCAGATTATTCACCCCAAAACAGAAACATAAGAAATGTAATTCTGCTTCAAAAATATTGAACCAGTTAACAAGAAATTGCTTCATTTATGATAACTTAATTAACATAGAAATTGTGATTATTTGTCTTCAAATGACTTCAACATTATTTTATACTTCCATCCTTAAAGCAGCTCTTAAATTTTCTTTTTTCCTAAACCCAGGACTAGATAAGCTAAGTAAATAAAATCTAATTTATATTAATCTTATTGCTTTCTTTTAAGTTTTAAAAATTATTTTTCTTGATTTAACCTTAATTTAAAAATGCTCTCATCATCACATATACTTGCACACATACATACCTACATTATATGCATAACCTTTTGAACAGCAAGAAAAAAGACCCTATTTGATCTTTAGATCAGACGCAGTTTTTACTAATGCATTTTTTTTTCAGGTGCAGATAGAGTTATCTACTTCACTTCCAAGCACTTCCAAGCTATCTACATATTTCTGATTTGATTTCTAATTTATTACAGGCACAATATTATTGTCCTAGCTAAAAATATTGGACAATACCAGTAATATGTAATGCACAGTACCCTGGTCCCTGCAGCTACAGTTTAAGGTAAAGTATCAGACATCTTGCTTGAATTGGGAGCTCAATCCTGGTATATAGAGCTCCCATCATAGTTTTACTCTCTCTTTCCAGGCTTTTGAGCCCTCCCTTGAATAAAGACTGGCTACAGCTCAGAGCTTTTGTCTACGTTGTACTTAGCACAGCAGAGGGACAAAAGCAACCTCTAAGAAAGACAAACCATCTACCCCCCTATTGGTCACAAACAATGCCTTTAGCTGGACACAGAAAAAAAGAAGGGAACAGTTATGTGTTTTGAAACGTTTTTTGAAATGATCATTTTTCACTGTTGTGACTGAGCCCAGAGGAAGCAGGAGTTCCCACATACACCACCAGCTCTGGACCCCGAGCAGCGTCACAGGAGGGCTGAGGCCATCCTGGGATATTTGACAGTGCTATCAAAGGAACCTGTGGTGTGCACACATGCAGCCTCCCCCCAGCCACGGAGCTGTATTGATGCCAACAGAACCACATCCAGCTACCGGAGTATCGTCATCCTGCTGCTTTGGGGAGTCATAGAAACAGTGAACTGCAAAGTACGCCACAGAATGGCTGCTCATCTACCTTGAACTTGTCATGTGCCGTCAGAACTGTGTCATCACCTCAACTTCATCAGCAAGGAGTTTTATTCCCATCCTAGTCCTCAGCTCAGCTCTTGGTTAAGGTGTTGAGCTGCACATCAGCATTAAATACACATCTGAGTGTCCTCTGGATGAAGTCGTTCACATTCATTTGACTTTCAACAGTCAAAATGCTTGTTCTACATCTTTTATATTACTGACGAAGAAACTATATTAGTCAAAGGGGAGGGAGGGCAGGTCACAAGATGAGCAGAGCATGCAAATGAAACAATTAATATCATGGGAGAGAAGGTTTGCCAGAAATCCTGTCTCTCCTGGAGTTTTGACTTTGGAATCTCTCGGAGCAGAGACTGCAGCACCAAGGAAGGGCTTAAATGCCACAACCCATAAAGCTGGGCTTCCTCAAAAAGCATACTGGTCAGTGATTCATGAAACTAATAATTCTAACCTGGCACTGCTCTTATCTTGATAAGTTCTGCAGCCTGCAAGGCTCCAGGCTATTCTTAAAGGGAAAAAGCCTTCCAACCTAATGGGGCAGGGAAAGAGAATGAGCACAGCATTCTACTACTACATATGCTCCAGGAAGGGAAAAATCCATCTTTTCTAAATATGTAACATAATTAAGCATCTGGACCAAGGACTGATAGAAATGTTCATCAATTTGCAAGGACATGCCTGGAATACAGCAGGATTAGCAAAATCATTGATCAATGAATTTATGCAAATATATTCTCCCCATAAAGAGAGAGTTACATTACATCTGTAACAGGCATCGGTGATTTTCAGAGACCCTCTCTTAGCCACTCTTATTTTATCTCGGCTGGTCTTTGATATAAAGCCTGTCACCATGGTGCCATCTGGATAGTGTTCCTTTCACCATGCTGTACTTCCAACCTCCCATTTGTAATCTGCTGTACAACAGAGGTTATCTCAGATTTCCTTTCCACATCTTGAGCAGGGACACCAGATCTCCCATGGACATGCATCAGCAAATAAAAACATTTCTTATCAAGCAACCATGTAAGCACCCCATCTTCCCTCCATCAACTCGTTATGCTGATTATGCATCTCCTTTCCCTAGGGTCCACTGAGGGGGGCACTCCACTTTCTAAAAGTTCACCCAAAAAAAGGCATTTCTGTAGTTAATCTTATCTCTGATTTATGTAACTGAAACCTTGTAGTAACCACAGCCAGGTTCCTCAGGAGCATTTCTCCTTCCTTTACAGACCGACAGTGATACAGGAGGCAGGAGGAATGGGAAGAGTAGAAGCTAAGGGACAGTCTAATAAATAACAAAGAGAAATTGAAATTCCCACTTGCCTAGTGACACCTCTGTACTCTGCACACACCATTTCTGTATTGCCAAACCAACTGTTGTCCTTCCTCTGGCATAACCTGATTGTCTGAGAGACAAGTTCAACATAGAAAACGGCAGATACTCTTAGAAATGCCAAACTCCTTGTTTTTCAATTTCACCAAGCAGGTACATACTTCAATTACTCATACACTGCCAATGGTTACTCCCTTACATTTACTTTTTATTACATGTGTAATTTTTTACATGTTGACTGATGAAATAAGTAAAGATTTTAAACTGCTTTTATTAATTTACATACATTTGAGCTAATATAGACCCTTGGGTAAAAAAAACAACTCCAGTCAAACCAACAACACAAACCCCCCAAAAAACCCCAAAACCCAAACAAAATATAAACCAAAACCTGCAATAATTTATTTTTCACTCAAGTATAAGTAAACTAGCTATGCACATCATTTGACAAAGAATTCTCATTTTCATTATTATATTTCGGCATTTTGGTATCAGTTATAGGAACATAATTTACAGAGTTCAAATTTGATCCTGATTGCCTCAACCGATCATAATTTCCAGCAAAATAGAGGAGGAAATCACATTTGTGTGGCATTTTCAGGCTTTCATTAAGCAATGACATCTCATATATTTAGAATTATGTCATGACTTTCGCTCCCTGTCTCTCCAGGTTGTGAAAGCAAATAAAAATCTTCTATCTAGTTAAGACATGCCCAGAATAGCATTTTGCAAATAAGTAAAACTGACTATATAACTGAGTGTTCAGCACACAGAGGCAACCCTAGAAACAATTAAATCCTGGCTGTAGCACAAAATATTGATTCATGTTCAGAAAGTTCTTAAAAGTTTGCTATGACAAAAGGCAGTGTGCATTATAAGCACACTCATCCATGACATCTCCCTTAGAAATTGTACAGACCAAACCTTTTATGAAAGAATTGTTTATAACAGGAACACATTGAATCCAAACAAGGAAAGCAGGAATAATCCCGATTTTTACCCACTGGTAAAATGCTTGCAATGGCTGGGTGTGGCAGACGATGCACAGAACTGGGGCTGCAGGGTGTGACAGACCAGCTGTGTCCCGCCGGACGCGGCTCGGGACCGAATCGGAGCTTGAAAACACCGGCACAGCCCTTGTAGCTCTGTGGTTTTGTCATGGAGCAGGAAGAAGAGTGTGGCAGAAATATTTGGGGAGAAAAGGTTCTGCATGCAAATACTGACAGAACAATTTAAATTTCTCCTATTGCTTTAAGATTTTGGGAAAGGAAGGGTGGCGCATTTTTCTTTATCTTTATGACATTTTTGCAATCGGAAGAAAAAATATTTGTAATATATTTAGGACTCATTTGGAACTGAAGTCACAGATATTTGGATGACTATACTTGCACCTTTTTCTTAGTACTTGTGGATGAATTGGCATGATTTTTCACACTAAGGCACCCAAAGTGGCATGATGAGTCCCTGAGCGCGTAGTCTGCGGCTATGGACTCAACAGCAGAGCCAGCGCTCCTTCACTCCAAAAGCAGGTGAAACTCAGGAGGGAGGATTTTCAGACTCAGACATATTATATGAAAGACCTACAATTAATGTGGCTAACAACAAACAAACCCCCAAATCATTCTGTACTAGCTCTGTACTGCAAGAACTCCTTTGCCTTCTTTAACAGAATACTACCCACAGACCTCCTAGGATTAGCTCTTGGTATGATAAAATCTTATGCAACGAACAGAATGTGTTCAAGCTCTGGACCCTCTGGCTATCATTATAAAGCAGGAGGAAAAACAGCTTTTACAATATAAAAAAAAGGAAAATACTCCACCTAAGTTGTCAACATTGACTCATAATTCTTTCTCTGCTGTCTACATGGTACAACTCCCATGCCACCACACAGTTTTCCAGTTACCCCAGAGAGACAAAACAATGACAAATAGATTAATGGGCTTTTTGTTAAACCGAGTTCTGTTTCTTACTGAGAAAAATGCTTCAGCCCTTCCAGTCTAATGACAATAGTATGCTCAGGCAGTCAATATTACTAGTTCTTCCAGTTTGAGCTTGTTGAACCACCTTGAAGATAATTTCTTTTACTCATCTATCCTAAGAGACTGGAGGTGGAATTCTGAGCCTTAGAAGTTTTTTACCTCCTATCCTTCATAATTTTGGGCATCTGGAAATAAAACTATGGACTAATTTCTAACCTATAAACTATACAAACACGCCATATAAACTATTGTCACACACCATAAGGAATACTGGCTAATCATTTTGCAGACTACTCTGGGTTTTTGGTTTGGTTTTCTTTCGAGTTTTTTTTATAAACTTTAATCATACTTGTGGCTACAGTAATAGATATTTCTCAATAATACTGTTATTGCCAGATATTGCCACAGGACATAAGTAAAAACTAAGCAGAGCAGAAAACCTTCTCCTACTCAAAAATCTTTAGTTAGCAAAGGTTTTACACCAATTTTCTTCAACTTTCCTGCGCATTTCTATGCCAACAAGTCATAAGACAGTTAATAACTTCTGCCACTCATTTATGAATACATGCCCATTTTGCATTTTATTGCTGTTTCAGTTGTTGCACACACCTTTCTATGTCTTGGACTGCAAGACCAAACCCACTGAAATGTGTTTTATCGTCTTATAAAAAGCGGACACAGGAATTTGTCAACAAGAAAAATTTCCTATTTTATCAACAGATAGAAACCAAACCCTTCATGGGAATCTGCACAGAAAATCTGAGGCAAGAATGAACAAAGCCAGCCCCAGTGCAGAAATACCAGGACAGGAAGTTTAAGCCCATCAGTTCTGCTGGTCATTTCCCAGACATTATTTTCGACTTGCTGCACAGGCAAAGACAATCAAGAGAATGCACCAAAGCACTTTATACTCCACATTTTTGCATCTTTTAACCCAAAACTCAGAGTCAGCAGTAGTACTCGGCACCTGCATTGGGTCAGACCATAAAATCAGTGACACTTTTCGTGGCATTGAAACACAGAGGCTCCTAACCACAGAAGTGACCGAGAGCCCGTTTGCTTTGGGAGCTGCAGTCGGCGCCTTGGGCTGCTCCAAGCTGCAGCTGAAGTTCACAACTCCCTGCACCACACCAAGTACTCAAATTAGGCACAAATTTCAGTCTTGTTTTCATCTCTACCTCTGTGCTATTTGTTGGTACAGGAACATATTTATAACACAAAACAAGAAAATGAGAATAGCAAATGAAAACAACTTGTGGATAAGAAGAAATAAGTCACACGGACCATGGCGTGCTCTGCATTTTGAAGGATAACTGCACAAAAATTCCTTCTCTTCCTATAGCTACTGAATCACCAAGCTCCTTGCAGTCATGTTTCTTGAGGAGCTCAAGGTGAATGAAACGTGCAATCCAGAAACCAAAGTGTTTCTAAAGAAAGTATTCTTAGTTTATTTTTTGAGCAAGGCTGTGCCCCGAGTTACAGACAAAATTTAGAAGTCTGTAGACAGGGTGTGTGTGAGGAGAAAAGTGCAGGAATGGGAACACTGAATATCAGAAAGGTCACAAGATTTCAGTAAGATAAAGAAGAAATACATTATTTGGTGCTCTTGCAAACTGTTCAAACATAATTAGATTTTTTTTTTTTTGCAAGAATCCTTAAATATTTTCTACATATTGCATTATATGTTAAAATATATCTGCATAAAATACACAGTGGGTTTGAAATGTTGAAATTTGGTTTTACCTGTTAATGTTCTTTGATGGTTCAGATCGTTTTCAATTTTAACATTTTTGACTGTTTTACAACTGAAGATATGATATTCTCTGGGGCATTTAGCAAATTTATTTTGATAGAGAGATTAAATTCTCAGACTTTCTTTGAAAAAAAAATTCAGATTAGGCTGGAAGTATAAAACTCACATTTTGTGACTGCAAGAAAAATAAGTTTAGAAATAGATACTATCAATCTGTTTTCTCATCTTTTAGAATTAATATTGATTCTTTTCCTGTAGCAGTGTGTCTGTACTGAAAATTAAAAATGCGCTAAAAAACTGATTATGATCTATTTTATATATCCTCATCTTCTCCCACCCACAAATAATTGGCATAGAAGTAACCAGTTAAAACAGAGAGGTAAATAAACTAATTCAGCATTTACTACATCCTGGGGAGAAGGAAAGCATTCCCAGCAACTTCTGCAGAGCCTGCAGAACTCAGTATATTGCAAAAAAGGGCTCCATTTATTGTCCAGCCTATTTAGTGAAAGTTATAGCTCTGTCTGCTGTCAGTGGAGGACTGATTCACCCTCTGCAGATACAGAAAATCAGTTCATCAAAAAAAAAAAAAAGAAAGCCGGTTTTAGAGGAGTTCATTTTTTTTTCCCCCCTTTCTTCTTTTCTTTCACCAATCTGACAGACAAGTAAAATTTTATAGTGGTAACACATTACTTTTCCTGAAAAGTGCTATTACTACATACAGAATTCAAACAATACTCTTGATAAGTTACCAGATAAAAAACTCTGCAGAAACCTTCTGCTAGCTCAATATGAGCAACACATACTATCTGATCAACATCAGGGTCCCAGCTGGGGGGACAGAGGGCAGCTCAGCTGTGACAGACACAGCTACCACCAGGTCCCTCAGAAGGCTGAGCTTCTGAGGGCAGAAGTACTTTGAGCATCAGTACGAGGTAGATCCAGCCCCTGGGAACAATCCTGTGTATTACCAGATGTGTTCAGACCCCTGTGTTGTGTGGCACAGGGCTGCCTATCCAGCCCCCGCTGTTCTTCCTCCTCTCGGCAGCCCAAGGCAATGTCGTGACTCTGCTGAGTCTCCAGGTGCCAGGAGTGTCTGAGGCAGGTGCTTATTTTATCCACCTACCATTTGCTGTTTCATCCCATGTAATTTAAGGGCAAGCTCTGCAGCAGCCTGGGCAGGCCTTCCCTGCTGTAGGGAGCTGTGCACTGGGTCAGGGCTGCTCTCGCATTAACTCACGGCAGATGACGAGGGTTTGAATTTTGGAGGGGTCGCGTGCTCTTCCCACCCCCCTCCATTTTGGCTCTGAATTATGTGCTTTCACGAGTACTGACACTCAGCTTTGCAGAATTACTTTCGGGTGACAGGAAAGCTTTATAGCAGTTCCTATAGTGAAAACCTATTCTAGAAAAGGTCTTTAAGTGAACGAGTAACTATTAGTAATAAGCAAATTATCTGCTCAGATACCAAGTTCAGGGTAATATTGGATTTACCTTACAATGACAGTGCTCTAAATCTAATGTGCTGCTTCCCTGTTAGAGTCAGATTTCACTGTCAAAACCTTTTTTTCAGTACGTGCTGCTGCTTTAACAGCCTATGTGTAAAGTTTGTGGTACGTGAAGAGCACAACGTGGTGTTATTTCAGCCCTCAGAGAAGGATCCTCCCCAAAAGCCAATGACTGCACTGAACAAGCCTGCCAAGAGCCCATCTCTCCTCCCTCTTATATACCAAACACCTTTGAAACAGCTTTTTGTCTAGGGCAGCAGTCACATACCTCATAATACTGCTCCCCATGAACCTGTTACCCATCCGCTGCTCGGCATTGGGCAGCCCCGGGCAGGTTTCTGGCTGCGGATCACACATCGGACACACTTGGAATGCTGCTGAACCCCATCTGCTCCACGCAGCAGCGAGCACAGCAATCTCTGCGCTCCTCACGAGCGGCAGCGCAGAAGTCGTCTATTGTGGTTTAATTAGCAATAACGCCAGCCCGGGGGAAGTGTGAGATTGCACTTGCTGAGGTGGGCAGGGAGGCTGTGGAGCCCCCAGACTCGCCAGCACTGCAGCACGGGGACAGCCACCCCCCCACCGCCCCAGCCCCGCTCAAGTCAACTCACAGGATCTCCAGGTCGCGCAGGGCTCGGAAGGCTCCATCTTCGATGCAGCTGATCTGGTTGTTGTCCAGTTGCCTGCAGAAAGGAAGGGAGAGGATGAAGGCTGGCTCCGAGCACCAGGTTGGGGCTTCCCCGTCACCGAGGTGTCCCTCCACCCCCTCGCAGCGCCTGCTCAGCTGCCACGCTGCTCGGGGCTGCTCGCGGCTGTCTGACAGCGCTGCACGCTCCCGCACACTGAAGCCTGTCAGGTCTCAGTAAATATTAATTGCGCCTTTTTTTTTTTTTTCCCCCCCCTTTTTTTTTTTTTTTTTCTTTTTTAAGGCAGAAGGGAGTAATTTCATTACATTAGGGCATCCAATCCATTATGAGCTTTTACCGTCATGTCACTGAAACAATTTCATTAAGCTAAAGGCCTGTAAATCATTGGAGGTCACTGGGCTGCCCTCCGTGACCTCCCAGAATGCCGTTTTTTCTTTTACTGGAAGTTGGAGTCCTCTGTCCTGACAGTACTAAATCTCCAGGCTTTATCTACCCGAGAGCTGTGAGAGTGCATAGGGAATATACCAATTCCAAATTAGACTCAACTAATCTAATTTTATAGTCTTTTTATTATTCTAAGCACCAAATGTCTGTGGTGGTTCAATGCCTCTCTGCATTGTTACTGGTCCCATCTGGTAGCCCTTTCTATTGAAAGATTTCTGACTAAATACAGATTCTGTCTAACTGCATCAGGGAGAGCAATCCAGTGACAAAAAGCATTATACACATGTACACTTAAAACACTATTTTGCTTCAAAATGTGTAATTTAATATTTGGATGGCGGTGTTCTCTCATTTGTCTCCCTGTATGTGCATGATTTAAATGTATTTTGCAATATATGTGGATACAAGAGGACAGCTACATCTGTCTCTTTTGCTTAAAAGAATTAAAGTTGTAATTTAAAATTCAGTGATTACATTTTCTGACATCTGATCCCTTAAATTTTACACTTAAAGAAATAAAATTACATATCTAGTCACATGCAAGTAAAATATCTGCATTTCATGAGAAAATAGATGCAAGTTCCTAACTCTATATGTTACTGCCATTTGCACAGCATAAACTTTGGATTTGGTGAGGCAGAGACCTTTGTACTGCATGTGTAAAATATCTTGAACAAAGATACAAATATTACACTGTAGTTTCTGTTTTCTATTTAAAAAAATATATATGCAACTATAGCAAATATATTACACCCATGTATAATATGGCTGTATAGTTTCACCAACTACTTTCCAATTATTTGCTGCATCTAATTTTTAGTCTAAATAGACATTTACAGCAATTCTCTTATTATACAACAATAAAGCAAAGCACTGAGTTTGATCAGCTAACATTGAGCATCTTGGATGTGTACATCTTTGACAACTATGGAAACTTACCCTTTGTGATGTAGTCTGGTATCAATGAACATCATATTTTATGTGAGTTAAATACAGGAAAACCCACTCACACTCTAAGGTCTGCTAAAAACCTTTGGAAGCATAAAGCCCAACCTAAGGTTTCTCATAGCATTCGCTCACTTTGGAGAACTTTTTGTATTTGGCAAACTTCAGTGATGTCTCTGATACTGACAGACACTGGGATGTACAGACCTCCAAAAGGGATTTTTCTGTGTGCAGGAGTTCATGCACAGCATATATACATATCTGGGTAAATGTATACATACATATTTATGTTCTGTTTCTCTGATGACCTACCAAAGATCCTAAAACCTCTCTGGTTTTGACTGCTGAGAAGACCATTGGCTGCTGAGTGCCTTGTTCTGATATCCCTGTTTAATTGACAAAAATTTGTTGCTGAAACAGAAAGGATGGTGCATTTTGAAGAGGAATAAACCCCAAACGAGTTAAATGCAGTGCTGTCTGCAAGATTAAATACTTTACACTTAGCTTGGTTGGCAGATATGAACATGATGAGGAGAAAGGAGCCTCAACTTGAGAATCACCTCTCCCGCTCCTTCTACGGGAAGTACTATATATTACACCATTTTTATTGGAGTTATACTATGATATTGATTTTTCTGACAAATACACTAAAATAAGTAAATAAACCCCGTGTGCTACTCACAAAGCCTTCTGATTAAAGGGATTCCTAGGTGGGTATTGTTTTTTTAAAAAACTGCTACTCTCATACATTGATTTTTGTTGAAAAAGCATAATGACTATTTTAATCATATTTCCACAGGTCCAGTCATGCCACTGCCAATGACCAGGTTCAGTCTGTGTGATCGATGCACAGGATCACAGCAAGGGAAACCTCTCAATGCTCAGAAGACACACACTTAGCAGGACTATCAGTAAATAGGGAACATATTCATTAGTGATACATCCTGATTCTGTGGCCTGTGAACCAATCCCTCACAGTCTCTGGGGTGAGACTCACATATTTAATGCTCCTTTGTCACAGTGCTCGTGTCTCTTGGTATCTATCACACCAACACATTCACATCTGCACTGAAACACGAGAATTTCTTCTCAAAAGGAAGAGAACTGCTAGTTGTCTTAAAATTAGGCATGGCTGGTTTTAAGACCCTCTGCCTCCCCATTTATTTCTCTGTGTGTAGAGATGGAAATCCTATTTCTCTGCATCTGTACAGCACCCTGGTGAGTGGTTCAGTCAAGTCTAGAAATTTGAGAGTTTAAATCTAAATGTCCTCCTTCCAAGACAAAGTGTTAAATTTAAAGTTTTGGGAATATCTTAAGTCTTACAGAAAGCCAAGGTGATCAGCACATTTTTTTTCACTTGTGAAGACAAAACAAACCCCCTGTGATGTGGACTAGCAGCCAGCTCACACACTCAGTGTGGGTAGTCTGTGCATGCAGCTCCTCAAGGGGCTGAACAAACATGCCTAACGTTTGTTGAGGAGAACATCTAACTTGAATAAAATTAATCCTATGCAGAGAAGGTAAAATTTCAACTTAAAGAAAAAAGGAGGAAAACCCCAACATTTCAGAACAGGTGGAACCTACATTTCCCTAAGGAACATGTGACACTGCTCCTGTTTCTCCATCGCTGCATTCTGAACAGAGCACTCAGGCACACGGAGCACAGGGCAGCTACCTGAGACACATCTCACCTGCTCCAGCCTTACAGGTAAATTTTAAAAAATGGCCTTGGGCTGCAGAAGCCTTGATTCAGATTTAAATGCCACCTCTATTTGTCAGCACTCATACCCTTTCTAGAAAATCTTTTCCTCGAGATTACAAATGGGTTGTTATGCATGTAGTAGTGCAATGTACTGGTGGCAAAAGGTCAGACAACACAAACTCAGATTTAATATGCAATTTTAAAATTACATGGACAAAATCACTTTTCATACCTGCATTTACTCTGCCTTTTGAAGGAATGCAGCACTAAGCTCAGACTTTATCTAAGCCTACCAAGTGATTCTACTGCCTCTGATGGAAAAAAACGTTCTCACACAGAAATATTGAGCCACTGAAGGATGAATGAAATCACAGTAACTGAGCTGTGTGACACCTTCAAATCTTGCTGAGTTACATAGATAACTAACTTCTATTTGGGGCAAAGTGTTTGGGTTAAATGCTGAATCTCTCATGCATGAGACACAAAGCACCGGAGTTGGGCAGACCCAAAGCCTGGAGTTGGGCTGGGTGGCATTGTCAGAACAGGTCCTTGCTCCAACTCAGTGAGCTGAGATCCCGGCCTGGGAAACCCAGCAGCTCCCCTGAGATTGAATTATCCACCCTGACCCCACCTAGGAGGCTCCAGGGATCCCAGATCTCCGTGACAGGCAATTAGCCACCAGACAATGCCAAGAGATAACGACGAGCAATACCAGAAGAGCTCAGAGAACAGAGCAAAGCACTCAAGCAAGGAAAGTATTGAATGGGCAAATGGGATTTAGGTGGAGTGTGACACGAATGCTTATAAACAATCCAAGAATTTATAAAAGTCTTTGGAGGAAAAGACATTTTTCATGTGGTAGAGCTATAATACATAAAGCCATAAGTATTACTGTAATTTGGCTCTAATGTAGACTCAATAACTGCTCTTGGGTTTTATTAAAAAACAGGAAAATGATGTGACTGCATTATATGCAGTTGATTGATAAAATTTAAAATTTATGTTTTAAAGAAAAAAACAAACCCAAACTTAGACACAAATCACCTTTGTAAGAAATGAGACATAACACTGCATCCTAACAGATTTACATCACAGCAAAATCTATGGCTTGCCTAAAATGCCACTTTAAATGTTTAAAACACCTTTTCCCTGACAGAGTGTAACTCTGGCTTATCCATTTACACTTGTGCATTATCTATCATAAATAAGAGTTACATTTCAAATACTATTAAGAAGGAATATGGTTTTACAATGTTGATATATTCTTTTGCCATTTGAAATAATCCTTTAAATACCGAGCCTTGAAGGTTTTGCTCACAACAATAAGGAATATTTAATTTACAAATGCATTTGAGAGATAAAAATCCCCAGCAACAAAGCTGATATAATTTTTATCATGTTACTAGCTTTAAATTTTTTTTTTTAAAACACAAAACTATTCTAAAACATTAAAGAATTGAATTCATGCAGGGTGAAATTTACTGAAACTGAAATAAACTAATTTTTTATTAACATTAAAAAACTGTTTCTGCTTAAAACCCTCCATTTGCATTACTAGCAAGGTTTCTTTACAGCACACCAACTATATAAGTAGAGATTTCAGCATCTTTTCTGTAATTAGCCATACTCACATTCACAAAAAAGAGGCCCTTCAAGCATCAACATTTAAAAATAATGGACTTTATAACCAGTGTTTTGTACTTTATTCAGTGAGGGATTTTTTTTTTTTTCCATTTTCAAACACTACCAAGCCTACTGCAAAGCTCAAGTGCTAATCTGTTTTTTAATTATACTGTGACAGTAGTTAAATTACTATAACCTCTTTCTATATTTTGCTCAAAGTCTAGTTAAATATTTAAATAAAAGCCAGTATTAATGACTACTGTAATATATACTGTTCAAATTTCTTTCTCATCTTTCCCATTTAGTATAAAAAAACAGTGTCATAATAGTTGCATATTTAAGGTTCTACTGTTACTGATATAAAATTGCTGTCCTACTGTTACAGATTGTATCTACACTTGTAGATAAAAAATTAGGCAGAAGCCATTTCCTCATTAATGAAAGACTTGCATTTTTAACCAGAGTATCCATGTTACAGGTATTGTATCACCAAAATACTTAAAGAGATTTCAATAGTGATTTCACAGGAAGGTAAATTCACTGTAAATTATTATAGAATCATTTTTAGAAAAGAAATAATTTTGCCAACTGTATGTCCAAAAGAACCTCTCTTTCGACAACATTTTTCCCTTCCATTTCCTTTTTCATTTCATTTCTAATACAGACTTGCTGGTTCTATGTTATCCCTTTCCTGTAAAGTTTGCACTCTAGTATTTAAGTTCTTCCATAACCTGTAAGAATTAGAGAGACACTCTATAACATTTATTACCCTTACATAACTTCAAGAATATTAAAATACCTAAGGAAAGTGACACCAACATACCTATTTAAAATTTCTCACATACCAAACTAAAGTCCTTATCCTTGTATTAATTGATAAGGAAGACCCAATAAATGGGGAAAGATGGTGCTTTGAAGTAATATTAAATTCAATTAAATTGAAATAACGTCAACTTCTTTCAAACTAGCTTTTAATGCATTTTTTCCATTTAATTTTTACTCTATTTATGCTACACTAAAATCACTCTATAAGAGCTTGCTTATATTAGAAAATTTTAAAAGATTGATACAGCTGTTGTGATCAAGCTGCAATCTCACTCTGAGATTTTTACAAGTGTTCCAAAATTCTTTTTTTCTTTCCCAAGGATGTGATTTTGCCAAAAGCTGTGGTTGAGGCTTTGCGCAGAAACAGCTCATCTGCCTGAAATAATTGGGTAAAGTCATATTCTCTGTCTTCAGTTTTCATACCCAACCTGTGCTGCCAGGTTGTTAAATTCAAGGAGACAGGAATTTGAAGGGCAAGAGTTGCTTATGAATAATTATTCTGCAGACTATTCAAAAGTATTAAGTATTTACTCTGAGTATTTGTATTACATTAACTCACAAATCAAAATGCTGCTGTCAAAAATAACCGAAATATCAGCTTAGAGCAAAACTTGAGTGGCAAACGAACATGGAGACTACTCCTGCCACAAGGACAAACACACACAAACATGAGATTTCCTTTCAATACCAGGTGCTTTAGAACATTTTTTTTTTCTTTTTTTAACTCTCTCTGGTTGCTGATGTAACAAATAGTGCATACCAAGCACAGAAATGGCTGTCTCCATAGCAATTGGGGCAGGTTTTGCCGTTTCCCTAGTTACTCTTGACTGATAACCATCTGTTGTTCTCCTCTGCCATAGCCCCAAAGGGGAAAAGGGGAAGAAATGAGGAAGATAAAATGGGTGTTTGAGAAAATGAAAGTTACTTACTGTGATGTTTTTTACAGTTTTAGAAGGTTTGCACTTATTTAAATTTTTATTTATTGTTATGTTCAGTTGACAAGTGTCAAATACCACACGTAAGGGAAAGTTCTAGTTCAGAATGTTACTAAGCAGTGACCTTATTAACAGAAAATCATACTAGGGAATCAGATTAGGAATATTAACAGGAAATCATATCATTAGGGGCTGTATTACGAAACTGGAAAATCTGAAAGCGAGGTACCTCCATAGAAAAAATATGCAGTTGTTTAATCTAAATAAAGAGTAGAAATTTGTAATGTACAAAGAGTATGAGACGGAGGAGCTGCAGGTGTTTCCATCCACCCAGCTGCTGCAGGTGGAACAGGAACTGCTGCCTTCCACCCCTGACCTGCAGTGATGTCTGACCTCTGCTTATCTGTGGCTGCTGCTTCCATCACACCCTGAGCCCCTCCCTCCTCTCCGGTGTTTCTGGCAGGGAAGGGAGGCACAGGCACAGCCAGTGTGCAGGGTCTGGCTGCCCGTGCCCCATCCTGACCCCAGGACAGCAGCACCCCTGAACCTTGCCCAGAAGATGTGCCCTGTGAGCAAGGCTGGTGTTTACACAGGCTCGTGCACCATCATGGCATCACTTATATGGAACCAACAGCACATAAGTCACGCTCATTTCCAAGGCAAAACAAATAAGCCCCCACAGGCGAGCTGTTACTGCTGATCAATACGGCAGCATCAACCAGGATTTGGGTTCTCTCCTTAAAATCATTCCGTGCGTATGTTCCGTGCTGTAACAAATCCATTACAGAACCAAAACGTTAAAAAGAAAGACCCCAAATGCTCCATCCCTTCCTATTAAAATGTGTATTGTTGACAAAGACAGAATTTTTTTGGAGCCACCGGTATTTTGGAAATGGGCTCAGTAGGGCAGAGGGCTGCAAGAAACTCTCTAGTGTGACACAACAAGGCAGGGTTAGTGCTCTGCTGGTTCCTGGCCACAGCACCGGACAGGAGATGTTCTGGGCATGGGTGACATTCCTGCTGCCCTGAGGACACCACTGCAGGTTTCCCTGGCACTGCCCGCGAGCCCGGCCCGTGCCGGCTGCACAGGAACGCGCAGAGCTCACCCTGAGATTATTGAACAGGGACAATTAACGTGTTAATTCTGGTGGTGGTCATTGCTGACACATTTTTATGTTTAATAATTTACAAAACTCAGGTTTGAGAGAAAAATTAAGGCTCTTCTGCCTTTGAGAAGCTTGGACTTGAGCAGCAAACATGAAAACGCCGTGGGGCATAGAGGCTGTGGCAGAGGGTGAGTGCAGAGCAGGGAAGGTGAACGTGCCCAGGGCCAGGCCCAGAAGTGCCTGTTTTTTACAGGTTTAGGGGGATAACAGAGCAAAAGGAAATCTGGACATTCGATCTCCAGACATCTGTCCTCTCTGAAATCCCATATCACATTAGATTAATGCTATCACCTGCAGTCATACAATGACTTGTGATATTGTGAGTAAAGTCATGGTAGAGTGTCTGCCTTGCTGCACGGCTGGTAAATGTGGGCAAAACAGTTCATTTTTTTGTTTTGGTAACCTTATTTTTTTTGTTGTTGGTTAGAAAATTAATATTAAAAACTTGTGGATAATATCCAATTAACAGCTTGCAGTTGTAAATGGTGGTTTCTTAGTATAACACACCAATAAGTTTTCAATCAAAGCCTGTTTTATCAGACTGTTTAAAAATAAAAAAATAGCCAGCTAAAGCTGGAAAAGGAATCATAGTTCTGGGTATCTCCACATCCCATTTTGGATTGGGGGATTTTTTTTGACATGGTCCTACTCAGTTCCTCAACCAACTCCCACAGCTGCTGGAGGACAGTTCACAAATTACATATTTCAAGATACTGCATCAATTTTAAATCCCTCTGATAGGGGCTTCCAGCACTGACCATGCTTAACACAGGCTCAGAAGCTTTCCTAAGGGTTCCAAATCAGGCCATTTCATCTTTACCACAGCTGTGGGTTTGTATTGTAGGACAAATAAGTGGCACTCCAGACAATGAAAAGTAGGGTTGGAGGGTGTGCTTCCAGGATTTTGCTTTGTTTTACCCCTTTTCTTCTATACCGATCAGGCAACAGCAGTTTGCTTCTGAGACATGGAATTTATCCCATTCTAGTAATTTCTGCTGTAAAATTGGCCACTGACAAACTAACCAACAAAAATGTAAGTGTTTTCCATTACTTTAAGACAAGGAGCCATTTGGCTTAGTTATAGTTCTGTGTTGCTCACTGATGACCTGCCTGGGTATTATCAAAGTCAGAGGTTTCGTTTTTAACACAAAAATGCTCCTAAATGACATGCAGCTCCAAATTCTGACTCTTAACCATTTCTCTGCTTTGCTGGTACATGATTTCTCAGGCCAGCTGAGGAAGAGCAGCAGCCCCAAGTACCTCATGTAACTACAGCCCTGTGCTGTTACCCTCTTACTGATACAAAACAGGGCTGGCAAGATACTGTAAAAACCTTTGAAATTTGTTTTCCAGTGGTTGCTTCAATGCATATGCAAAGCCTTGATCCTCTGATTTTAAGTCTTTATATTTGTCATTTCTTAGCATCACATCCCATTTTGCAAGTCAGAGCTGTGGCCGACTTGTAGTCAATTCTAGATAAGAGTATGGATGAGTTCAGATGAGTCTGTGCTGAGGGAGAGAGACATTGGAATTCAGCCTGAACCTCACAAGCCTTTAAGGCATTTACATCAAACTTCATGCTCAAGGCAATAAAATCAAGTTCCCCATCCAGAGTCCCACTGGAATTACTTCTTACAGTCTGACTCTATACCTCATTGCCCCAAATTTGCTTGTTCTGCTACATGATTTCAAACAAATAAGTTAACACAATATGTGCTTTGGGTTGCTGCATTACTTGCTTATACTACAAAAACTGTAAAGAAAGGGTGAAATCTTGCTGTGTGCTTTTTATATGGTTATTTATATTTTTACTAAGTTTATAAAAATAGTACTCTGCACTTCTCTGAGGACTCTGTGTGCTTATATATGTAATTTAGGCAGTTACATATACATGTATTTATAGATGAGTAAGCAAATAACACTTCCCTTAGACTAAGAAGAGTGAAAAAGAGCTTCAGTAAGCACTAAACTCTGCTATTCTGTCACATACAATGAGGTCTTGCAAGCAAGAGTCCTGAGCAGGCCAGCCTACAGCTGATCCTTCATTATCCCCATTCCCGAGGTCCACTCATGGACAAGGAGTGTTTGTTGGGCAGTTGAACACGAACCTGAAGACCCATTCCTCTTCCCTTACTAGCTGTCCATATCCAAATTAATCATCCTATGACATATTCCTGAGGATGCCACACCAGCTATGCCTCTGTGACTTGTGTTCCCCTCTGCCACCACACTCCTTTGTCTACACCAGGTCTAGAACAATTCCCAACCTCACCTACGCTGTCACTGAAACACCTGCACCTAACAAATGAAAGCCTCCAACACTTTGAAAGAACTAACCAGAACAAGAAGCATTCTGAAAGAATAACCAGTTTCTAGAATGAAAAAAGGAACCTCTAAGAAAAGTAAAACAAAAGAAAACCCAAAAAAAGATTGTAGGAACCAAAACAAATAAGTTACCTGATAGATTAAATGGGAACCAAAACCAATGTTCTTCTTGGTTATCTAGGCACTTAGTAACTACAACAATTTTTAAATACTTTGAAAAGTGCTCTGGAATTAACAGCAAACTGGATCACAGTTGACAAAAAAAGCCGTTTTGCTTCACTGCTTTCAAGGCAGCCAAATTCACGTCATCTGTGAAATGTTTGTCACTGGGGGTAAGGACAGCAATCCATCCTGCAGATTTATGTTTACGAGCATTTTGGAACAAATGTTCTATTTGAACGCCCATATGAACCATAAGCACCCAATATGTTTGGATGACTGCATTCAGTTTTTGTTAGCAGATCTTCAACTTCCCAAACAATGTTTTACCAAATCAATGTGGCACTGCCACATATCCTTCAGAAACGTGGCACGGAGCATATGTGACAACTCTTGTGCATATTCACCAGGGAGTTTCTTTCCACCTACATGTAACCATAGGTCTGTTTCTTTTAATTCATAAAAACAAATGGCATCCATCTATTTTTGGCATTTATGGGATGACTTCAGCATTTGAGTCCCTCACCCCTTAATACATTTATTCCTCCTCCCCTGAGCTGTCAGCAGTGTCATGAGGTTTTACAAAATTTCAGGAACTGAACTCATCTCTTCCAGTTCCACTAACCCACATCATTTCCAAATTAAAATGTTCTTCTCTGGCCTTCGGACAGGTAATACTAACATAAAACATGGAGGAGGGAGAGTTCATTTCAAAAGTGCTGAACACTGTGCAATAGGTAATTACTGATGATGTCACTACTGCCACAAAGTACCTTTATAAAGATACAGGTAAAAGATGTATCGCAGCACTGGTGTTTTACTGGACTGCAGTGCTTGAAAGGGAAAAAAACCGTCAAAAACCCTGCTGGTACCTGATATCCTCACAAAAGCTTAATTCTTGGGGAGAACTGAAAATCAGCTACAGGTGCTGAGGTCTTTTAGCTTTCCTTGTGGATTGCCAATCTCTTGAAGAGATAAACTGCTGGGCAAGGAATAACTCGACCCAGGAGCTGAAACATCACAGTTCAGAAATCCCAGTACCAAGGGACAACCGTAATCCCAAGACAACACACATTGCAAGAGCCGGAGGATAGGTCACCTCCAAAGGGATTTATTCCATCTTGCAGGGGACTTGAGTGATTTAAAACTCTGCACTTATCTATAAATGCAGGACTTGTAATGAACGTAAATGTGAAAGAATTATGTCATCAAAAACTGGTAAAAACAGCATCATGAGAAAACTGCATGCCCAATTTTAAGGCAAAAATATGGATAGAAGATGGCTTACTATTAGAAATATGGTTAGTATTATTAAATAATTTTTGCACCTTACTTCTGATATCAACAGAAAATATTGCAGAGGCAGGTTTATGTACAGAACCTCCTGCAAGTTACAGACTTCAATATTTTTCTCTGCAAATTGTACTTTTAAAATTTTTTTAAAGAAAAATATTTTATTTTGAAATCATCAAAACAACCTTCAGGTCATCCTAGACATTGTGATTTCTTAAATATAAATGCTTACATTTCTGAAATGTTCGTTCACATTTACTCCCTAGCCATTGAATAAAGATTCTACAAGCCTTACAAACTTGAAGCCACTATCAAAGGATCTTAAAAATTAATTGATCCAGATGACTTTGAAATTTCCTTGCTAGGTGGTGTATATTTTTATAAGTATTTTTTCCTGACATTAGTCCATAAACACATTCTTACAGAGACAGCTGCTACCTCTGCCAGGTTTGTCATGACAAAAAGGATGCCACGTGCACGAAAACTTGTACTCCCAGGTAGGATTAGGCAGAAAGTTTGGATCACAAGAACATACCAGTCACCTTACCTGACCCTTTAGACAAAACTTCAAAAACCTAATTCATACTCAGACCTGACAGCGCTGAAATAAAATGGCCAGAAAAAAGCCCAGCCCCAATTTTTTCTTTCTTGCAATCAAAGCAGTAATTTTTTTGTAAGTAGGTAAAGAGGATACCTGAACAATTGGCTTCACAGGACATTTCTCCCATCCTTCTCAGTCACTCTCCTGAGAGCAGCTGCTTATTGCCCAACCTATTGTGAAGGGCTGGCTGCTCCCCCTCCCCGCCTGAACATTAACCCTTAATTATGTTTTCAGCTGCTCCTCAGGAAGGGAGAGCACCACATTTCTGAAAAGCAGTGAGAGCTGCAGGCAGACAGCTAAAAACCGAACTAAAAACCCAACAAAAAACCCCCACTCAAATGGTTCAGATAATTGTGAGCCCCCCTTACTCAGTGAATTATTTCAGGCAAACCACTTGACCCCTTTGCAGCAGTCATCTTCCCTGTAAGACTGGGTTTAAAAGCAGGATCTAATCAATAGCTGGTGCTGCATATGACCTGAGTTTAAGAATATAAATTAAATACAAAATAAAGTAGGTTCAAGGGTGAAACTTGCATACAGGGCTACTGAAAGGTCACCAAAAAAAAAAGTAGAAGGAAGAAGAAAAAAAACGGGAAAAAAATCAATCGCATTTCTAAAACTAATTTTCACACCAGAAAGCTCCATTTTGCACCCCATGCCACAAAATGCCATTTTTAATGTGTATGAAAAAGTCCTGTTTTGCTGCCCTGAGAGGCAGGCTGGATGCTTTTTACTGGGCTCCTGGAAATGCAGCAAGAACTGCTTATGGGCATCGTAATGCAAATAATTTGCTTTAAGATTTCTTGTGCACCACATCACAGTTTATATACAGCCCAAATATATCTCTTATCTCTTCAAATGAGTTAAATTCTAGGGTTTGTAGGTTTGGTTCGGGTTGGGGCTTTTTTGGGGTGTTTTTGGAAAAGCACCACTCTATATTCTAGCATTAACATATCATGACTGCCGTATAAGCAACTTGTGATTGACAGGATATTGATGCAGAATTTATATAGGGAAATAATCTTGACCGTTCATTCATGAAACTCTCCTGTTCTTTCAAATAAACAATTCCAAAATCCTCATTTTCCCTAGTCAAACAAGAGAAAGGAAGAAGAATCCTAAGTGTGCAAATGCACCTCGGACAAGCTGGGTATGCACATTACCATAGTGCTACTGTGCTGCTCAACGAGTTGGAAAAATAACTCCAAAAAGAGCTTTAAAGAAACCCACAAAAGACTGGAGCAGAGGTTACTTCCACATGAAGATGGAATTCTCTCATTTGTTTCTTTGACATTTATGGGACTACCAAAGGGTAAACAAAAGCAAAATTAGATCCCACAGGCCTTTGGTAGGAAAAAAAAGTGGAGGGAAATGATATTCAGTAGCAGAAATCAGTTGTACAAATGAGACAATCATCTCACAGCCTTTCCCACTGCTGCTGTCTCCACTCACCCTGTGTCATCTGGTCTTAAACAAAAGGGGTTTTATTCTTGCCTACCTCAAAGCTATTATACTAAAGCCATTCTCAGATTTGCACGTAGATAATCAACTTTATTTCTATTAATCTCATAACAGATATCTGAGTGCCTGAGAATTCCCTCTGTGCTTTACTCAGATTTAGATCCTTATTTTATACAGGAAGAAAACACTGCAGATCCAAGCAAAAACAGTGAGGGTTTTTTTTAATAAAACAAAGATCCTCCATAGGATCTTCTTAATATCCATGTAGGATTTACATGATCTGAACTTCTTTTGAGGAAATTTTCAAGTGATGCGGCAATTGAGCTGTTTAAAAGGACTGTATAACATCCCTTGCTGAAACACAGTGAGCATATGTTCTTATAAAAACAATTTGTGATGAAAAAACTCTATAATACAGTTATACCATCAGAGTTTAATATTTTTCTTTCAAGGCATATCAATTTCGTATTGAATTGAATTGCAGGTGGCTTTGTTTTTCTACACTTTATCTCATGGAGCCACCCAACTGCAGGATAGCAAAGTCATGGAACAGACTGAATCACTGAATGAAAAATATAATCATTCCCTTCTGGGCTCTAAATGTGGCAAGAAGCTGCACAGGCTTGTTTTAAATAGGCAGCTCTGCTCTCATACAGAAAGCTGCAGCTGAGTTGAGGGCTTGGGTCAGGAAAAAAAGCTGCAGCTGAGTTAAGAGTTGGGGTCAAAAGCAGGGGTATATCCATCTCATTTCAAGGTCAAGGAAGAATGGTGCAGGAAATCAAGTCCCCCAATCAATTACTGAAATTAATTTTTGAGCCTAAGTCATTGCCTTCTGGGAAAACAAGGATCCATTTACCTACCTGTTTTGCATAGTGTTTTCAACACTTCTTAAAATGAAGTTACATTAAAAATAATAATCGTGTTATCCAGAAAAAGTGATGCAGTATTAATTAAGAACTCAAGAAGTTTTATTCAGAGAATCACAGAATGGCTTGGGCTGGAAGGGACCTTAAAGATCATCTAGTTCCAACTCCTCTGCCATGGGCAGAGACCCATTAAAATGGACAGCAAATCCTGGCACACTGTTGCCTATTTACAAAATGAAATATCAGAATTTAATCCCAGTGAAATGTCCAAAAAACTGGAGGCCTCAGACACACAGTGTCTCTGCCTTGAAAGCCAAAAAGCAAGTGGCTCTTCAAAACAGCTTCTGAGCAGGAGATCAGCACTCCCTGCAGACCACCTCCTTTGGGAGATCTCCATTGGGCACAGAGCTGGTGCTGCCAGGCCATTCCCAGCACAGCCTGGCACTGCCAGGGAACTTGCAGGCTCTGCCCAAACCCACCCCCCAAACACCCTTTTCCTCTCCAGTAACAGACATTCGTCACCAAAGAGCTGAAGCGAAACGCAGGGGGAGAGAAAAGAAGAGTGAAAAAAGGACAACTCAAGCTGTGGTTTTAACTTTGTCCAGCTGGGAAGGTCAAGAGGAAAAGGCAAACTTTGTTCTGCTGGTGGACAGTATTTCCAACCCCCCTTATATCCATGGAGTCTGCACTAAAATGATATTGCTGTGCTGTTTTGGCTAGAGACTGCACACGCTGACCTCTCCGTGGCCAGCACAGCACCGGAATAATTTCATACAAAAGGTTTGCATTAAATGTAATGAAGCAAATGACAAAATCAATAAACCTGGAATGGTGTGGCTATCATAAAAATGATGTAAATTCAGAGTTCACTCTGGTTATGAAGCTATTTAGATTCATAATTAAAACCAGTACTATCTCTTTTTTTAGAATAAAACTTCCTTTTGACAATCATAGATGAATGCTGCAGGAAATCTTCAACAAATGTATTCAAAATTAAGGCATGGCACAAAGACAGCATAAATTATACAAAGATAAACTGTAGGCATAGGTTAGCCTAAACACATACGTAATAAAGAAAATTTGATTTTCATACTTTTTCAACTGATGTCACATCCCATTTTAATCAAGTTTTATATCAAAAGGACAGTAAGAATACCACATAGCCTGTTTTTAAATCAAGGTATTTTCTGGAGTTTGTTTCTGTCAGAGAGACTCTTGTAAGTCTATTAAAACAGAAAAGAGCCAAATCTGCTATTCATTACTCTCCATACAAAAGCAGTGCTGCAGCATGGGTGCTGCATCAAAATGTATCTGTGCTTCATTAGGATAAAAGAATAACGAGCCCAGAAAGCACAGAGCAGAGCTCAGCGAAATAAGTAAGCAGATAAGTAATCTCTGGAAATAGCAATAGTCACCCTGACTTTTTGTAGCAGATTTCAAACCCCAGATAATGGATCCCATTCAGGATTAGGGATGAGGTTTTCTTTTATCAAACTGCGGACCTGGAGCTTGTGATCTTGTTTAAAAAATTCCACCAACGTCCCATTTAGGCAAGTGAATGACATACAATTTAGATCTCTAGACTCCCGGATTTTACATAATCAAAGAGAAATTGTAAAAGTGACCATCAAGCCTGAGGTTCTGACACACAAAGACTGGACTATTTCAGTCTCCTGTGCAAAGGATTCCCATCCCTGCGTCACTTGTGTCATGTTCCTGATGGGACACAGCACATCCGTGTCACTCTTCAAACCCCCCTGATGACCAGCTAACGGAGCTCATGGCTAATGGCTGCAGAAGGAGCCCCTCTTAGGCTGGAGAAGGCAATAAATTATGCAAGGCACAAAGCATAGGGAAGATCAGAACAGAATTTGAAGTTGATGGAAAGGATGACTTATGCCTGTGTGGGATACTTCATCTTTCTTGTCATCAGCATCAGGATTTTACCTTATGAACCTTTAAAGTGCAGGCTTTCAATAATGCTTGAAATACATTTCCAGAAAAGGAGAAAACAATTGGTATTTGTTTGTCCTACTTCTACAAGAAATACTAAAAAATCTGTGGTTTGCCCAAAAATTAAAACTAAAACCAATATATACTGCAGTGGATATCCAGAATACAGAAATCGGGTAAATCAGAACAATGTATAACCTTATTATGGGGGTAGTCAGCTCTGATTAGCTCAGAAAAATGAAAATTTAAAAAATATTAAATGCCGCCAAGCATACATCCACCACTACTAAATATTGGCTTATATACTTCTATTTTATAAGTAGAACACACTTAAGAGAGATTTCAGCTTTTTATTTATCTGACATTTTACTCGGGGGAAAGCAACCTTTACAGTGAGGAAATCTGTTCCTCAGGAGTGATGGTTCAGCTTTTAATAAGTTGTCAGTGACAGATCCCTTGTGGCCAGTTGAGCCCACAACTCCAGACATCCATGAAAACAAACACTTCCTGAAATGCAAGTGGACAAGAGAACAGAGCAGACATCCACTCTACTTAATGCAGATGTTTTTATTTAAAAAATAAAATAAATAAATCAGCGGCGCATTTTCAATCTGTGCAATCAATCTCACTGAAGTACAAGCCATAGTTTAGCACATTCAATGGATTTAAGATCGTTCTGTGCTGCTTCATCCACCTGGTGTTTCATGAGAAAGGGGATTACATAAACCAAAATGTGTTTAAAAAATGCAAGTATGGGCTGATCACACTACCGAATATGGCACAGGTTTAAATACTTCATGAAATGGTTTTGGGGTTACTCAGTATTTATCACGTGTGCTGCAGACTTTGCAGGTTGTTGGTCTGCACATGTCTGTTCCATTGCTCCCTGATGCACATGGGACCATCCCAGGCTGTTGGGGAATAATGCAAGGACGCAGCATTCTCATTAACATCCCTTCTCCTAAAATACAGGAATTTCCTGCAGGTTGGGATCAAACCCTCCAGCTGACCATGTGAACCACAGGATCACAGAATCCTAGAACAGTTTGGGTTAGAAGGGACTAAAGACCGTCTTATTCCACCCTCTGCCATAGGCAGGGAAACCTTCTGCTATCCCAGGTCACTCTAAGCCCTGTCCAACCTGGCCTTGGACACTTCCAGGGTGCCAGGGTCTTACCATTCTCACAGGGAAGAAATATCTTCCTAATATCCAACCTAAACCTGCTCTCTGTGAGTTTAAAGCCATTCCCCATTGTCCTATCATTTCATGCCCTTCTAAAATGTCCCCTGGAGGGCTGACGTAACACTAATGCCAAGCGTTCACAAAAATGCACTATCAAGACTGAAACTGGCTCACTCACTAGCGAGATCACTGCTCAACTGGTATCTCTTAGCATCAGTGCATGTTGCAAAAATCCTATGAAAGTTTCTTCTCAAGAAGGTAATTCTGAGTAATGACGACTACTTACGATGTCAAAAGAGACATGCAAAAGTTTTGGGGTTGTAATGACATTTAAACCCCACAGTATTTCATGACAATTCCAATTAACTGCCAGAGAGCACAGTTATTCAGCACTGCCTCTGTGCATCATATTCTAGAAAAGTGCAGAATTAGCTTTTTATTCCAGACCCCTTGCTCAGCCTCAGCCATCCAGCACAAGACTCTTCTGCAAGGGAAGGGATACAAGGACAGGGCACACACCCTGTGCCCAGGATTCTGTGCTCCCACAGACTGTCAGGAAGGCACTGATGGTAAACACATCGCCTCTCCAATGCAGCACAGAGAGCAAAAAGGCTCTGCCGATTCACTGGAGGCAGAGGAAAAACTGTGATTATGCAGTTTCTGAACTAAGTTTCAAGTTTTCATCCATGCTCCCAGCAGGCTTTCCCTTGGCTGTGTCTGCAGCAGCTATGACATTCCCGATGGAAAGAGAGTGAGCAGGAAGGCACCTCCAGCTGGGACAAACGAAAACGCAATCCCTCCCTACACCTTCCTGCCTGCCCAAAGCCAGTCTGCACAGCATTTAGACTTCCTAACTTTTTTCTCTGATTTTTACTATAAGACAGACAAGAGAAGCTATTTGGAAATGTCAGGGCAGGTAGATTTTAGAGGTTAGTGATTCAGAGCATAATAGAATAGGAAAACAAACCAAGGAGCATTGTACACCCCGTGACCTCCGGCAGGAAAGCAGCAGCTCCCTGGGCAGAACCACGAGGGAGCCCCTGCAGGGCTGGGCCACGACTCTCAAGAGACCAGTGAAGCAACCAGTGTCACCTTTAGTGTCACTTGATGTGCTGGCCCTGTGTGTGTGGCTGAGGATGTCAAGAGAGAAACACTTCTGTCTCACAAAATGTCCTCTGCTGCAACTCAGAGTCTCTCTGTACTCGGCCGGCTCCGCACGTCTCACCTTACCCGTTGTGCGGGGAACATGCGTGTGCATTTCAATCAATCATATCCTTTTAATGAGTTAATTGTGAAATATGCGCTTTTTGCATTTTTTATAAGGGCTAGAACAGATGGCAAAAGCTCAAACTAATGTATTCATAAAATTAACTGACGCTGCAGGTGGTGTTTCTCCATAGAAGGTGGTAAGTTTGTAACTTGTTATTTTAATGTTATAATAATGCTGCATGACAATGAAATTTCTAGGAAAGCAAATGTGATGGCCACAGAGATCTCTCTTGAATTCATTATGGCCACTATCACAATGAAGACCAATTACAGGAGATAGAAAGGAATACACTGTTGGAATACATTGAGTCCAGTGTGAATTTACGGACAAGGAGGAGGAAAATTATTTACAAATTTATACAGTTGAAGTAATGTGATCTTTTTGCCCCCTAAAGAGTGCAAAACGCTTGTCTCAAATGAGATCCCAAATAGCTCTTTCCATGCCTCTGACCTGTTTTGCCAGCTCTTTGTCAAAATAACCTGAAACTTGTTCCATAACAGAAATATATCCTTTCCTTAAACTTTTATGCATTCCTGTTTAAAACATACTGTTCTTTTCATGCACACCATCAAATATAGACACACATTGTTCAGTCCAGTGAGAGATACATAAGCAAATACATAACCCAACATGTGATAATCGATTCTCCTCTAGGCATTTCTTTGCTTTTATTTGAAGCCAACCACTGGCTTCAGAAGGCTTATTCCAGATCTTACACCAAACGAGTGGAAAATCTGGCCAACTGTTTATCTTCCTCCTTTTGTTTTATTTTACTGCAAACTGCAAGAGTAACACTGAATCCTGTACACAAATGTCAAGAAACTACGGCCAAGAATTTCAGAGGGCTCTGGATAATAGCTTCCCTGGAGAACCCAGACTAAAGGAGTTACGTTCTGTAGTGTACCATTTCATTAAGATCTACTGCATATTTATGTATGGCAAATAACTCACAATGCCTTGCTTTCTTCTAGTGAAATGGCTACACACAAATCAACCACTATTTCCTTGGGTTTATTCATTAGTTTAACTTGACAGATATGTTTAATTATTCCTATGGCTGAATGGCAGAAGCTACAAATATACTCTGCAGAGCTGGCTGTGACGGTTAAAAAAAAAATTACATAGGAACATTTTTATATTTTGTGTAGGTGAATGCAAAATACCTCTCAATGTAAAGAGCTAGTTCAGCTTTTTCCAAAACCTGAATGTGCAATCGAGATGTTTAATTTTTGTAAAAGTCACATGGATTGATGCTGATAGTAGATGCATGCAGAAAAAGAAACAGAATCTTCCAGGAAAAGCCATTTAACAAATAAGGAACTGAAACTAATAGGTACCACAATATTTTACAGTACTCACGGAGCTCTGATTTTCCCCACTGCAGAGGTAATTTAACCACTAGGAAAATAAATGTGTACTGAATAGCAGAAGTGTTAAATGTTACATATGTGCTGGTGTATTTCTGTATTTTTAAAAAAATAAATCTAAATGCTTCATTTCTTCTACCACAAGAACCTTTAGGCCTATCAGGGAGGATATTACTCACAATTGCTAAGTGGCCCCACAATGCAGGGAAAGCTGCTTGCAGGCCTAGTGATAGGAGCTATTATCTCAGGTGAGGCTGAGAAGAATTCAGACAGAAATGCAATGAGCCTGTGTTATCAAGACACATGAACATGTTAACTTCTTCTTTTCCCAGTGCTACAGAATCTTACAGCTAAAGCCTATGAGAAATAAAAGGCAGGAGCTGAATATGGATGGAACTGAGTTCCAGTGAATCAAGAACAAGAAACTGCAGCAGCTCCTGACAAAAAAAGCTGTGCCTGTGTCATTCCATGTGGCTCTAGCTCTGAGTGGTGTTTACTCAGGGTGGCTGCTTGGCTCCCCCTCTGCCCTGCTGCTCTGTCATTCTGCCCGCCATCCACACTGCACATGGTCTGATATTCTCCTTTCCTTGGCTGGGAGACATTCGTAGACTCATAGAATGGTTTGGGTTGGAAAGGACCCCAAAGATCATCTTGTTGCACCTCCTGCCACAGGCAGGGACACCTTCTACAAGACCAGGGTGCTCCAAGCCCTGTTCAATCTGGCCTGGAACACCTCCAGGGATGGGGCAGCCACAGCTTCTCTGGGCACCCTGTGCCAGGGCCTCCCCACCCTCACAGGGAGGAATTTCTTCCTAACATCAAGATCTGCATATCCCTGTTCCGGGATCCTGGCTGCCCTCAGTGAGGTGGGCTGGGCAGGCTAATTCAACAGCAACTGCAGGAATGCCTCACCAGAGAAACACTCCCCTGAATGCTGAGATGTGATACAAGCAGGGGAAACGTGCAGAAATGCAAGAAGCAGCTCTATATATATTTATGATTGAAGGCCATGGCTGACAGCGCTGAGTTAGCCCAAAGCTCAATGAGACCCCAACCCATATACTTTAATTCTTGAAACAAATGTGCTTACTTGGGGCTAGATTCCTGCAAGAAACATTTCCTGTTCTCCAAGTAATAAGTAACAGAAATTGAATACAGGTGTGCTCTGCAGGCTGGCCCTCTCTTGCCCTCTCTTGTTCAGCTCTTAAGGGTCGCTGAGCAGAGTTTATGCATCTACTCTACAATATGTTCAAAGTGCCAGTTTTTCCCAAATTCCCAAATAAATTCACTACTGGTAATGGACATTATGTGCTCATGAAACTTTCTAAAAGCTGTATAATTATTTCTACGTTTCAGTTAGAAATAGACTTACTAATTTATTCTTTGTGTGCAGATCCTTTGACTTTTTTGTACTCAAACAGCAGAAAACACTTCATATGAAAATAATTCACACAACTAAATTTCGCCCACTTAGGAGTTTGCAAACCTCCAGTTTCTGCTTTGGCTTTGTCTTGTGCAAAAACACTGGCCTCCCTGACATTTAAAACTCTTCTTTAGCACAGCCCTAATCCAAGCCCATATTCCTGGGCTCACTGTTCTTCTAAGAGAATGATAAAAGATAGAAAGCTTTTACCATTTAAAAAGTAAGACGGGTTGAAAAATATCTTGAAACACTGATTTTTGTAAGGCTTTCTTCCCCCATCATTTTAACAATTTTTTTTTTTTTTTTTTTTAATTTTTTTCCTGTATCCAGCCAGCTCTGCGGCCCTGGTGCTTGGAGAACATCACCAAAGACTCTCTCTGCTTCCCAGATGCAGCAGCACCTTTGCCCTTAAATTCAGGAAGCAGATTTTTTTACATCAGTCTGCTCCAGCTGGACACAACCTGTGACTCTGTGTCCATTACTGCTATGGCCATGCTGAGACAGGGTAGTTCTCACAGGGTTTCCAAATGGCACCCACTGTAATTTATATCGAGCCCTCAGGCTGCGTGTTTCAGAGCTGGTATCCAGAAGGAATTCATGCCCTGGCTTAGTCCATTGCATCAACTCTGCATTTTGTCCTGAGGGAAGCTTTCCAAGCTGCTGTTAAAGACAGCATTAATCTGGAGACTTTCATCTGGTCTAGCATGTGCTGTGTCCCTATTACAATATCTCCAGAGTTATTATTTTTGTCATGACATCAGGACACTTTGGGAAGGACCCAGAAGAATGTGAGGCCATGTTAAAGGTCAAGCCATGAAAACAGAGACCATTTCATGTCAGCCTTTCCCTAAAGAAATTTTAAATATAAATTGGAAAGAGCTGGGGAGTATGGGACAATATGTAGCTTTATTTCTTGTGCCTTAAAATCAACAAAATCCCTCACAAACACACTATAAGGTGGAAGAACACTGAGACAGTACAATAAATCTGCAAAGTGATAACCATAGAAACAGGCACCCCTGCTGCTCTGCCATCAGCACCTTCGTGTCACAGTCACCAGGCAGGTGTTGGCACAGCTCGATGGCACCCCGAAGCAGAGGCTCATTCTCCTGCTCAGGCACCTGAACACCCCTGCTTGCTGGCATGGTCCCTGCTGAGGCTCAGAAGGGAGGGACTTGGCTGCCAAATGTAGGCTGAGAATGGGATCAGCATATTCAAGCTTCCTGCTTAAAGCTTAAAGAGCTTTAAGTATTAACTTGGTTCAGCTTGCATCACACCCTTACAGTTATTGCTGGAGAAATTTAAATGTATTTCCAGCAGCAAGTTGGCTCAAGATTGTGCCATGTTTGTCTCAGCAAGTCACAGGTCACTCATCTGTGTCTGGAAGCAACAGCCACCTGCTCTCATGGACCACCTGGGCACAGGATTCATACATTCCTTATCAAGAAAGAATGTCTAGATATGAGTAAAAAGTCTGCTTCTCCTGCTATTTATCTAAACAATCTGTACTCATGGCTCACAACAGCAATCTGTTAGAGTACCAAGCTTTGTGCTCCTGCTGAGCCAGAGGCTGGGCTGGATGACCACTGTAAACCAGAATTATTTCATGACTCTGTGATAACTTCAGTGCTCACAAAGGACAGAAACTGCAGCACAGGGAAGTACTTCTGACACTGTGTCTTTTACAGCAAAACAATAGATACTGCCTAACTTGACAGACACAATTTTTTGTTAAAGCTTGAAATCCCAACATTTATACAGTTCCTGTAAACACTCCAGCCAGTCATGCCTTGATATCAGTTCATGGAAAGGAGAAAGCCTGGATCCTTCTGCACTAAGAGTGGGTGCATAAATCAAAACACCTGTGTTTGTTGTGACAGCTTGTCAGAGGTGGACTAAACTCTGAATGCAAACTTTGTTATTTGAAATGAAGTCAGACAACTAACAGTGAATTACAGCTGGGAAAGTTACATTTTCTGAAACAAAATACCATCTATTGTTCCTATAGATCACACAATGCAAGTAAAACTCATGATAACTCATGACAAAAGGGAAGGGACCTATCAGGATCATCAAGTCCAACTCCTGGCCCTTCACAGGATGCCTCAGGAATCACATCATGTGCCTGAGAGCATTTCATTGGGGCAAGATCTCATAACAGAGCACAGGTATGTTTCAAGACTGTTTGTTGAAAAGGGCTTCTTTTCAGATCTCCTTTAGCTGTTTCTTCTCCTAAATTTTAAAAAATCCACACCATTTACGCTGCGTTTCCAACATTTAACACAGCGGGTCTCAGTTGTCAGCTACTGGTGTGGTAACACAGTGCCAACTCTACTGGCTCTGAAAAGCTCCTGAGAGTGGCTGCAGGTTGTCCCAGGAAATCCCGACCCTGCCAAGGCAGTGGCTGGTATTTCCTTGTTCAGTTCACCTTGTGCTGACTCCAACAAAGCCAACAGTGCGTTAGTGTGCGGGTGTGCACCAAAATGGGTTTCTGTTATATAACAGGTAAGAGCCTCCAACAGCTCTGGAAATACAGAGCTCAAAGTCTTTACTCGTATTTCAGACTACCTTACAGAAAAAGGCTAGGACAGACTGGCTGCATTAGCACAAAAATTTTCTCTCTTTAAAGACTTTTACAAATTATTTTAATTTTAAATACAAGCTATCAAAGCCTGCACAGTTAACTGCTCACACTTGGGTTTGTTTCATTTTCTGGTATTTGTGCTCACCCACCATGTCTGGGTGCCACATTTTGTCATATTTACTTTCCACATAAGTGATGGGACAGAAAACTGAAACTAAGCGAAACATTTCAATTTCACCCCCAGACCCTACCTGAGTTTTTCCTATGCACATCTTGCCCCAGGACAGTACTGCAGGAAGGGGTGAAGCCTTTGGGAATGTTTTTGTCCTCAGCTCAAAACCTCCCCAGGTGTGTTCACAGGCATGGGGACCAAAGTAGCCTGTGAGGCCTCTGACAAAACCCTGCAGGGCCCTTTGGTGTTGCACAGAGCTGAACACAAGGCACTCAAACTGATAGGAACAGCCAGATGTAACGTGAGGAGAAAGGTTTTCACCACAAATATTAATGAAGTTGTCACTTACAAGTTCTTCACATCAATGATTCCTCGAAAGGCCTTTCTAGGGATTCCTTTTATCTGGTTTTCACTCAGGTCTCTGAATAAGAGAACAGAAAAAAAAAATACATTGTGTTAACAAAGAGAACACATTTCTCAAATCTGCATGAGCTAATGGAACAGCCACGTGCTTGGAAAAGTTGATGCTTCTGGATTTGTTACACCACACGGTGTTCTCAATTTTGTTTCTCTCCTCTAGAGGTCTGTGGAATGAGCTGAAATGACTCTCCAACCAAAACCACCAGAATTCCTGATACAAATGACAGAACTTCAAGAAAACATCACTCAAATGTGATCATGACACTGGCACAATGCCATGATTCTCTGTCAGAGTACCTGCAGCCAAATCGTATGCCTTGGAATTGCAATCCTGTAGTGTAAATAATTTTCTCAGCATGCTTCTGTTTGTTTTCTGACTGCAAAAATACTTGGCTACCCCTGCTCAGATTACAGCTTCTTATTTGAAATTAATATTCAGGAAAAACATGACAATCATTCTCCTGAGAACTTTTTAAATTTACATTGAAAAAATCTTAATCTACTGCATTAAGATCCCACTGCATTGTGTATTAATGGAAAAAAACCTGAATCTTTATCCTTGTTTAAAAACAAACAACAAAAAACCTAAACCAACAGCAATTCAAAAAGTCTTTCTAGTACTTAAAGCACATTCAAAAATGGTTTGATCTGCATTGTGAGTGCAGCGTACATTTTCCTGTTACCCAGCCTGCATTCAGGTGCTTTTCCCCTCGCTGAACTATAAATAGTTCCAGGTTCACAGCCCTCTACCAGTGCAGTGGAGGCAGGAAGGAAGGCATCAGGAATGGGAGGGAAATGGACATGAAACCAGAAAGCTAGCATGTTTTTCGTGCTAAGGAAAAGCAGCATTCACCCTGATTTTCCTGCTGGTGCCCTGTCAGCACAGAGAAGGGAGAGAGGTTTCCGTCTGGTTTAGGGGACAAAGGGTGAGGCAAGAGAGTAATGGAAGAAGAAGAAAGGAAGGCAGACGAGTGGGAAAGAAAAATGCAAGAAATAAGCAAATGGAGGAAAGGGAAAGCACAGTGATGCTAAAAGGACAAATAAAGGAGATCCTGCAGAGAACTGCACAGGGCATCATTTGGGGTGACCGTGTCCCCAAGGCTCTGCCCCGTTTTCAGAACGAAACTCTGGCTCTCTAACGATGATTAGGAGGGACTGGCAGCCTTCTGTACTCACCCCCAGACACCCTTTTCTGTAAGTACATTTAGTGTTCAGCAAGCTCCTTTCTGGCCTCCACCAAATTGGTTTTATCAAATGAGAGGCCAGAAATCAGAGCCTGTCACAAAAGCCCACATTGACATTGCGGGTCAAGACGTGTCACGCTGGGCTTTCTTCTGCTTTCCATCAGGCAGATAAGGAAAAAAGGGGACTATGTCCTTGTCATGAGACTAATTCAATTTATACCAGTCATGCAGTCTACACCAAATTCTCAAAGTAGCCACAATTGTCCATTCAGACGATCACAAACAAAAATGTGCTGCTGGATACAAGTCTCTTTTTCAAGTCAGATTAAAATTCTTTGTGACCTTCACAATTTGTTTAACACTGATCCACACTCTGACCCCTCCTTCACCTCCCCTTTATTTTGCCAGCAACAAAATATTAGTTCTTTAAAGACAGACCTTCAACCCAGACAAATGATCAGGCAACCCAGACAGAGGAGAGAGAAAGTAAAGGGTATTTCAGACCCAGAAGGAGGAAGTCTTAAGCTGTCACTTTAGTGTGACAGTGAGGCACAGCAGAGCTATGGTAAAAGTGTGACAAAATGGCTTAGCAAGGCAAAAATTAAGGAAGACACATGCAAAGCAGAACAAAAAGGGCTTGAAAAAGTAGAATTGTGTGGTCGAATAAAACCACACTAAATCCACCATCTCAAGTTGCATTTGTCAGGCATTTTATTGTGTATTTCAAATCATGTGTAAAAGTAAAACTCGTTTTCAAGTGGTATTTCATAACAAGGGCTAATTTATATATTTGATCTCTGCTTTGTCTTTATGCTCAACTCTTAACCTGCAGCCAGGCAAAACCAGGAGACAGTAGGAAGTTCATCTGTTTTCTATGAAAATCTTCTTGTAAAGTGCATTATTTTTATTTTCTATTAGGCACTCTCCTCTAGCTAACAATACTGCCTTTTTCCATCTCCTGGATCATGGACTGATTCCATAAATCTCTCTAGTGGGCTGAAGAACTGACAGCCTGCATGGCATTAGTGACACAGCATGGAAGAAAATTGACCAACATTTCTTTTCCTCTAACTGCCTTCTCACAATTATAATCATCCTGTTTTGAGATGGTCAGGAAGAGCGTTTCTCTCTTCTCCCTGACATTGTGCCAAACTTTTTTTAAGCATCTTTTATAAGCAAGCAAACCTCAACCAGGCTCGGCCTGTGCACTTCACAAAATTTGCTCTGAGGGAGCAGAAGTCTGTAACAAGAAACTTGTCTACTCAGTTTATCTTGAAGTGCCAGCTTTTTATTCCCTACTTCTCATTGCAGACATAACGGGAAGCTTACAGCAATAGTATGTAAAATAAACATTAGTTATTAATAGTAACTGGAGAAAACCAGATAAATTAATGTGAGGCGAAAACAAAACCCTTAAAAGGACACAGAAAAATACTGCAGTATTCAAGAAAAAATAAACACCAAATCCGAAAAAAAAGGTGATGATTACCAATAGATTTCCTATTTCTTAGACAGAAGTTTCAAGCTACCTATTTCTGTAATGGAAGGCAAATCCAATGCCTGGGTGCATGATGTATCCTTAATAGGAAATCTGAAAAATTCCAGACTTAGGGAATAATAGACTTCCAAAAGTCCTCACCCTGAGAGGCATTGTTAGAGAGCTGAAATCACTAGACCTGAGGACAAACTAGAATGTGCAGTACCCTCTTTGCAAGAGTTCCTCTGTGGAGAAAGCACCCAACACAACCAAAACACGCTCATCTGCATCCTGATCAAACAGACGTGTTGAGCTAAGCAAACGTTTCTAGATTAAATTATCCTTCCTGTTTTGATAAATACAGGCTGTGTGCAGTTTCACCTGGCACACAGCCTTGCAGCAGTGCACAGAGCACATCCACCCTGCAGCCGGCCCCAGCTCAGTGCAGTGCAGTGAGCCCTGGCTCCTTCCCACAGGTCCTGTCTGATGGGAACAGCCTGGACAGGCAGCAGATCACAGAGGACCTTGAGCAGAACAGCACAATGCTCAACCAACAGCTTCCACAGCAAACAACCCCCAAAGGAAACAGCATCCTCATTTCTGAGCTGGGGGAGCCACAGAGGTGTTAAAGAACTCGGAATGCCACTTTGCACAGGGGAGAGAGGCAGGAGCTGACAGAACCCAGCAGCTGTGGCTCACATGCCCTCACAGCACGGCACACTGCTGTCAGTCCAACCCAGACTCCAGCAAGAGTTGGCACAAGCCAATACCTTTCTTAGTTTTTATTTTAATTTAGCTAAAATGCTTTGGACACAGATGAACTCCCTCTGCAAGTCTAATATTGTTTTCCTGATCTTCAAATGTGAATTGCAAGTGCCTTACTGATAAAAGGATTGGAAAGGGAAAAAACCCCATCCAAAAGTGCTGACGTTTCCTAAGTGCCTCTGCAGTCTTTGCCGTAGTGCTGGTTTTGGCTTTCTGCTTTAACGCTGCCTATTGCATCCTAAGTGGAAATTCAGCTATCTAACAGAGCAATAGAATACATTAAGACTTTTTCTTTTATTATTTTGCCAGTAAGAGAACATAAATCACTTAATTGGAACACAGACCCTACGAGCATCCATAGAATGAATCTTCATTTAAACTACAGATCTAAAACATTAGAACAACTGGTTAAATACAACTTGCAAAGTTACAAAGGTACTGAAAATAACATATATTATATGAAAACCAAAAAATCAGCAGTGATGGCATTATGCTTAGGATTTCTCCCTTTTCAAATACAAACAAAAAAACCCCCACCCTTTGAGGATTTACCAGTTATTTTCCAGACCTTTTTTAACACACGGATTTTCAAATTTAAAAAGATTGTTTTTACACAACTGCCTGAATAACAGCTTGGTTAAGAAGTATTTAACATGGTTGAACACTAATCTTTAATTATTTCTCCCACTCAAATGGGCATGAGAGATCACCATGCAGTGTTATCCAATAAAGAACTCGGCTTGCCTTTAATGTCTAAAGAGTTTAATACAAAGACTTAAAGAACGAGTCACCCAGAGGAAATTCTTCACAGCCAAACATGTATTTTGCCCAGTATGTTATTCTATGCTGATTCCATAATAAAACTGCAAACTCACAGAGTTAACCATTAACACGTGGAAACAATGGTTTAGCCAAAATGAAGGAAAAATGCAGCCTAACAAACCTGATTCCTTTCTTCAGGAGCCTTTCAGCTTATCCACAGTTCAATTGCTTCCTGGAATAAGTCAGGGGGGTTCACACACAGCTCTCTGTAGCAGCTGATACAAAACCATAAGACCAACACTGGTTCCTTTGACTGGATAGGGGACTTGAGAGAGCAAAATAAGATTGTTTCCTATCCCCTCTTCTTGCCACAATAATACTGGAAAGTTAATGTTCACCTGCTTTGCAAAATAAAACTAATGAAAGGTGTGACTCCTGATTTTAAGAAAGTGCCAGCTGCCACATCAGTGTCAAGAAATTAGCACAATGCCCACCAGCTTTGCTCTGGCTACAGAATGTGCAGCTGAGAGAAATGAGAATTAGTTCATCCCTGCTGGTAGCTTGTTTACATTCTTTTACAAATTAGGATTTCTGGGTTTAAAACATTTCAGTCCAAAACATTTCAGTCCAAAGCACTGATCAAAATTAAATGAAATAAAATGTTCCTGAGGTTTTGTGCATTTCAATGTTTAGTGACTATTCTTCAATCTAACTTTTCTATACAACTGGACTAAAACCAGACTGAGCTACCCCACTAAAGGTCACATACTTAACACAATCCGGTCACTGCAATTTGTCTCATTAGAATTAGTTTTAATTTGTACAACATGTTACATATAAACTCTATCCTACAATGTTTTACTGAATTAAGTAACACAATTAAGGAGTTAAAGAGTAACAGATGGGGAAAATTAGAGACTATAATCCAAAGATAATAAGTATCTCTAAGTAACATGTAATAAAAGATAAGCAAGTGAGCAATGATACAAGTCAGCTTTTTCATAGAACAGAAGTTAAGGGAAGATAACTCCAACAGTCAGAGAAGAGACAGGGCGAGGGGACCAGTGCTATCTAGAGGAAGAGTCTGCAAGAGAAAAAGAGGTAGAAAGACCAAAGAAATCCATAGAGAAAAAAAAAGTTTACTCAACTGTATCTGTAACAATTCCAGCACATAACATTGTGCAGACATGATGTCTTTTTCTTTTAACTAAAGGCTTGACATCCCCAAGGAAGTTTTTTGTCTCACAGAGTTTCTGTTACAATCCACAACAACTTTCAATGCCTCAAACCGTGTTTAAAACCTCAAGCATGGCAAAACCCATCACCACACCAGCAGCAGAGTGGCTGCAGCTCAGATGCCCTTCAATTGCTGCAATTCCTTCGTGCCCATGTCCCAGTGATGGGAGCAGTGGCACAGTTCAGCTGCTCCCAGAGCAGTGCAGGAGGATGCTGGCCTGGCTCCAGGAGCCTGTGCTTCCAGAGGCTGAGCCAAGCGCGTGAGGACCCTGCCCGAGGGGTGTGAGAAATGGATGTGAGTCACTTGCACAGGAAATGTGTCTGGAGGTACAAACACCAGCACACACAAGCTCAAGGATGCAGATGTAGAGAAATCAGATCAAACCAGACTCTGCAAGTATGTCCCACCATGTTATTTAAAATGCCTTCGTATCACATGAAGCTAGCATTCTGTTTGCAGCAAGGAATAAAAGAAGGATTTTTCCTGCTCTGCCAAAATCATGTGGCAGCTTTTTAATTTTTTTTTTTAATTAAAACTAATATTTAGCATTTTCAACAACTAAGTATTATTCTTACCTAGGATCTATTGTCCTAGTATTTCCAAAACTGCTCAGTATTAGAGTTTTTCCTGTTCTACAGACAGATTAAAAAATAACTGAATCAACTGTTAAAGACAATTCAGGAACTTTGAGCCTTGTAAATATGCAAGATAAATTCAAGATATTTATCATCTTCCAGCTGGGAAATGCATTGCCCAAATCAGCTCCCTCCAACAGTAATTAGAACAAGCTGTGGCAAGTCTGACACTCTCATCATCACCTGTGTCCTCAGGAGGGCCTCGGTGCAGGAATGGCTTCTCCCTCTCAGCAGGGTCAGTGTAAAAATGGTATTTACTGTAAAGCAGCACTTGTAGCCCTCTATCTAAAGGAAAAATGGGAAAGTGTTGTTGCTGATGGGCTACAAGGCAAGAGCTTAACAACAGCAGTGTTGTAAAGCATTACTCTGTGGAAACTTGGCATCGCTGCTGATTTTCTAAAAGGAAAAAAATTCCTTCCTCCTACTACTGCACTAAAAGTAAAGATGGTGACAAGCATCTGAGTTCTGCAAAGCAAGAGCAGGTCCTGCAGATGTTGTGCACCCTGAACAAGGTGACTGTGTTTTTACTAAATACAATACAGCTGGCTCCCAATTCATGCTCTGGGAGGCTGTAGGGGAAACTCCGGTTTGGTTTTGTTTTGTTTGTTTTGAGGAGGGAATTTAGCTCAAAAATTCCAATTAAACCAGTCCTCACTGCTTTCACACAGTCACGCACTGCTGCACAAGCACTACTGCTAAGCCTCCAGAAGATAAACACCACGATTTCTCTGTTGATCCAGTTGTACTGTGAAGTGATAGATGTTAACTCTGTACTTCTATATTTCAGCACTTACCCAAAGCCCCACATAGCCTAATTAACCCCAGTCACACGCACCTTCATTCTGGAGAACAGGACACTGAGCAGAGCTGGAGCTTAAAGATTTGGGAGGGGTGTTCACTAAGGAATCAAGGAGGAAAAAGATCTCAGCAGAAGATGATCATGTTATCATCATCTTCCACCTTCTCCAAGGACAATTTAAAACCATCTGTTAATAAAGATCCTTCAAGGGATCCAACCTACATGGACTTGTGCAGTTTCATGACTTCTGTCCTGACACAACCACAGGGAATCACACAGCACATGCTGAAGTCTTTTTAAATGTTTAAAAGAACATTTGTGATTACTTAATTCTTCATTAGAGGTTTTTTTAAATTCTTGGTTGCTTAAAAATACAAAACAAAATTTAAAACCCCAAACCTTACCTTGTTTCACTGAGACACAGCACAACATTTGTCTGTTGATGCACCCAACAAAAACAGAAAAAAATTAAATTGATCAGAATATCTCTAAGAAGATTAGTAAATATTTTTGTATAATTTTAAATGAACTGTAAAACTAATCTGTGCCAATGTCCAATAAAAGGCAACATTTGTCTTTATGACTTTTACAGGTTTCCCTCCTCCTGCCATTTCCAAAATGCCAAGAAAATAGTGATCAGACAGCATTTAGGAGACTCTTATTTTAAAACCACCCATCTTGAGACTAATCGTGAGCTTTCATTTTAGAAAGCAGCATCTGTTTTGTCTTTTGGAATACACACAAAAGTAAAATCTTTCCTCAAAGTCTTTACACTCAAATTTGGATATGTCAGGGAGCAGGAACTGGAAAGTAGCATTCAGCGGACTCAGAGGAAACCCTTGAAGAGAAGCAGCCCACTAAAACAGGATAGGGCTCCTGACTAATAAATGACAATAAGATGTCTTTGTTAGTAGTATCAAATGTAGGGTTTTAGTGCTTTAGAAAATGGCATCAATATAATTAATCCTTCCTTTTGATTAGGGGACAAAGGCACACAATGAGAGGCAGTGTGTGACCAGAGCAAGGTGCTCTAGCAGAGTGCGGGAAGGGACAAAAAAACCCCTTCCCAGCCAGTCCCAGAGATCAGGAATTCCACTTGATGCAATTTATCCAGCGAGCCTTCCCGCATGTGGGGAGAGTGTTCTGCCAGCAGAGACACAGCGAGCACAGCTCTGACACTGCACTTGAGACAGATTCATTTTGATAGAAAAACCTTTTCTCTGGAATTCTCCAGCACCACTGAACCTCTGGATCGCTGACAAAACAAAGGCTCCCAGGCTGATGATGCTCCCACACAAGTCCAACTCCTCCAACTGCACTGCAAGTGAGATTACAACAGAGGTACTCGTGATTTAGTAGGGACATCACACACCTCAGAGAGGCAGGAGTGAAGCACTGACATCAGTGAAAGGAAATTATTCTCACCCTCATTTTCTATTTTTGTAAATATCTTCCTGCTGCTAAAGCAATGTGAATTCAAAAGCTCTCTCACTAATGTTATTAATGTTAATACTTTCTAAAATAGAAATGCAGCTATATGGAGGTACCTTTATTTTAAGCTAATTTTAAAAAGCACTCGTTTTATACTGTTGACCTGTTTTGTGGTTTATACTTTTGTCTGTTGAGCTCTACTGGAAAGAAATCCTATGTATTTGCAAATTCTAAATATCAGTAGGCAATATCACCCTCCTCTGATCTCCCCAGAGAGAAAGGAGCCTCCACAGTCCTGCCTGACCACTAAGCAAAAAGATATTTGCAGTTTATTTGTTATATATTTTTTAATTATGATGAGTTTTTATTTTAGGAGATAAACATGTGAAATCATAAAGTATAAAACATGTATTGTCTTTGAATAACTGATCAACATCTGGAGCAAGACTCTTTTGACTGATCTGTCTTAACCTAACTCTGCCTTTGTTAATGATGAGTATTTTTTTACTTAAGAATTTTTTGCACTTTACTGATATATTAAAAAAAAATACATCCCCTGCCAGTTAATAATTTTGTGTACCTAATCACCACATTGTAGAATGAAAACAGTAATCATAATAGTATTTATTTAATTCAGGCTGTGATCCTGTACTTTAGCTAAGAAAACAAGATTTTTTCCTAGGATTAAGTAGCAATTACATGTGTAAAGGTCTAGGTTTTATTTTTTACAAACTTCTTCTGAAAGAGGCCAATTATATAATTTGTTTGTATGATCACTGCAGACATTCCTGTGGCTATACAACAAGTAGTAAAAATGAGAGAGAATCCATGGATAGTAAAACCAACTACAGTGACTTTCCATTTATTCCACTGAGGTATAAATGAGTTGCAAAGTATTTTAATGCACTGCAGTGAGAAAAACAACATTCTGTTTATAGCTCAGGCCCTGTTATCAGAGGGTCTTTATTTTGTTCTGCGGTAAAACGTGCACCTGTGCAAGAGGGGCACACTGGTACTTGAGCTGTAATCGAAGTTTTAAAAATAAATTATAATATTGGACCAGCAATATCCATTGCACTGATATCCAGGAGACTGCAGGAAAAGCTAGTGAAGCCCTAGACAAAGGACAGAGGAACTCCATGCACTTTTCCCTTCTTTCTTTTATAATATTTTAGCTTCTCTTTTTCTTCCACAGCTTCACCTTTATGTATCTTCCCTGATAGGGATCGTTTAGTCCCAAGAGTCCCAGGGAAACGCTGCAGATGTAAGAAGATACACTTCAGACTGGTTTGTAGCCATAACTCATTTTTCTCTGTGGATGTGACATCTAGATTTATTAGACCAAGATGTAAAACCACAAAGTGGTTCACTCTAGTAGGGATGTTCATGCAAGATGAAAGTGTTTAAGCAATAGCAGCTCTCCGTTTTACGGGAGAATCCACAAACCCAGCAGCTATTCAGAGACTCCAGAGCAGGTCACCCTGCCCTCTACAGCTGCATGACACCCTTACAAACCTCATTCTCCTACTTTATCCACACCAAAAAAATATTCACTAGAACAGAACCAAATAATTTCTTCTTTTTCAATGACTATTCATATAGATAAAACAACTTCGAGGATCCCACTCCACGCATAGGAAGTTTAGCATTCAATAATGCTCTGCTTTAGAAAAAGGCATTTAAATAGAATGTACATGTTTTAAGTAGAGAAAATAAAACTAAAGTATACTAGTAGAATAAACAGGCTAACGTGATACAATCTAAACCAAAATTAGCTTTCAGCTAAAGGGCACATAAAATGGTGAATTCTTCCAAAAGAGAAGTTAAACTTGCAATCATTCTGCTTAGCTTACTGAGGGTTTTATTTGAATGTTTCAGTAAATCAACAACCAAGGACCTAAATCTTTATTGAAAACTCAGCTAAAATTGAGACAATTCAGAAGAATTTACAGTGTTCCTAGGACTTCACTGCAACTTACAAACCAGCCTGGCCTGAACAAGTTACAAGCTGAATTAAGTCCCTTGAATCCACCCAAACACTGTATAACGAAACCCTCCAGATTCTGCTTTGAAAACAGACTCATTTTTTTATCCTCAAACACCCAGAAATACTCATAGGGAGACTTGGGGGTGCTTGAATGGTTTACAGCAACTCTCAAGGATGCTTGTGGCATTTTTGGAGCTTTATTCCCGAAGATGACGAGGGAACAAGGGCACTCCTCTGATTCATCAGCAGGTGCCTCGTTCCAGAGATCCACATGAGCATTCCTTTGCATAAAGCCACTTCCAGAAATGAACTCAGCTTTGCTCTGACTCCCTGTCAAGCATCTTGCTGAATTTCAGATTGACAGTGTCAGCTCACAAAATTGAATTAAATGTGAAAGAACTGACCAGGGAGAGGGAGGAGCGGCTCCTGCACAACAGGCTCCAGGGGAAGCAACGCGATGTCTCCACACATTGCTGTTTCATTGTTGGAGTACTCTCAAATCAAAGAACATCAAATTCCAGAGTGATTTGATTTCGTCACTGCTGGGAATGATGATGACTTTCTCCAAAGTCCACTACAGTTATGTGAGTCTCCAGGAGAAAATATGCCCGACAGTAAAACTTGACTTATTACCCCAGAAGTTTTTTCAATTTATGACACCTCCTTAGCAAGCTTTTGAAAAAACAATTAGCTAGAGGGGCATCATGTTTCATATGACAAAAATAGTCTTATCTTATCAAAAAAGGAAATTTAACTTCATTATAAGACTTAGAAAGTTTACATCCTGATATTATTCACATCATTACTTCCAGATGTCATGCAGAAAACCAACAATCAGGAGACACAAACTACGAGTCAGCCAAAAAATATACAAGAATTTCTGCATCCCAGTTCCATACACAAAGGTTTTTGTTTGGTTCCAGAAAGGAATTCATTGTGGAACCTGTTTTTATCCCAGCTCAGATGCAATCACTCTTCCTTTCTTTGAACTTTACATTTGTGGAAAGACAACTCTAAATACCAGGGAACTGTGGCTAACACAGAAAGTGGTTTTTTATCCAAACCTATCCCACCCTGTTACATTTATACAATTACGATATAGATTATATACAACTATAACACATATGGTTCCAATGCTCTTTCTAGCTTGCAATCTTTGTTCAGTCTTTCTGAATCATAGAATGATGAAAAAGAAAAAAGGCAAAACAAATACTAAATGTTAGGGTTGGGATGCATTACCAACACTTAACCAAAGACAATAATGGAACAGAAGTAGTTTTACATATATTAAATATTTTCAACTTTTACCAGATGTAACCTACATGTGCTTTGGTTAGTAATATTAAATAAGAGCCTAAGTTTATTTCTTTGTGTCTGAAGTATTTTTGAAGTATTAAACACACCATATATGTGTCTTCTTCAGAAGGTTCTACATTATTACAAAAGTAGAATCTAAACCAAGTATTTTCAGTAAATGCTGAACTGGAAGACAATTCACTCTAAGACAGAAGAGATTATTCCTTCAGCTTTTCCCTAGTGCCTGGTAATTAGAAGCATTTTAACCAGGTCAAAATCACACATCACAGAACAGTGTCAATGTTCTCTTCCTGCAATAGCTCAGAAGTACTACTGATTATTTTAATAAATTCTGTACAGAATTCCACATGCTACCTCCCTGTGGCTTTACATGCTGGTTTTGTCACTTCCCATGGCAGAGAATGTCTGTCATAGAGAAGTCAGCAAAGAATCATCTCGCTGAATCTCCCCCTCAGCTCCTGACCCCTGGTTATGGTCATGGGATGCTCAGCAGTAACTGCAGGCTCAGCAAGGACCAGAGTCCAGCCCACACATCAGAGACTTTAAAGAGGAGAGAAGGCCCAAATGAGCATGTTCTAATTCCCTCAGCTGCAACTCAGCTCCTTTAAACCAACCCTGAGAGGTGTGAGAGTGGAGCAGGAAGGAGCCCCGTGCCCATGAGTGAAGCAGGAATGCAGGAACTGAGGGCTCTGGCACACAACCACTGCCTCTGGACCAGAGGTATCAGTGTTTTAGCAATGTCATAGTGCCCCTGGCTAAAGAGATGGAAGCATATTTACACAGAACAAGTTCTAAACTGACTGAATAAACTATTAATAACGAATTAAGATTTTTTTGGCCTTTCAAGCATCTTCTTTGGTTATCAAAGTGAGGCATTTATTAAAGCCACAGGATTAAACCCCACATTTTTCACTTTATTGTACTGAAGCTTTAAAATGTAGATAAAAGGTAGGATGAAGTGGAATCCGTGGATTGCAACAGTACCTGAGGGACCTTGCTTCCTTCAAAGGCATGTTATAGAAACAGCACCAGTGCCACAGGGACAGCAGAGTTTGCTTATCAGAGCACAGTAGGGACATGAATCTGTGACTGAGACTTGTGAATGCATTTCTAACAGGGGAAGGTTTCCATGGTGGTCAAAAGTCACCCACTCATGTAGAAATCTCTCCCCCAGCTCTCTCTATGGGGGCAGAGCCTGTGGGGATGGCTGCTGGAAAAGGCTGAAGGACAGTTGTGCTTTGGGCTGAAACATGCAATGCACCAGAACTAGACACACTCATGAGTGGCCAACCCACTTTAAAGGTAGTTTTAAAAATGTCTTTGTAAGGCACCTATGACTCTTCACCACCACTGATAAACCCTAGCACAGCGAGTTTCTCACACATGCTCCTTCTCTGGCAATGCTGGAATAGTTCAGGCAACTGGGAAAACACCCACTTGACTGTGTTCAGTCCTAAACCAGAAGAAAGGATTTCTGATGTGTCTGTAGGAATGAAGTCACAGAAGCCAGACAGATCCAAGGCTTTTCTGTTTGCTGCTTTTTCTCTAACTTGATAAACAAATCCTGCCCAGGATGCTTGGGAGCTTCCTGCCCTGGGGGTTTCTGTCCATCCAAGACGCCAACACTGCAAGCATCTTCGCTAAGGTAGCATAAAATTTCAGAGCACACAGTTAATGTTCAAATGGCAGAGTATATTGATTCTCTGCCCATCCCCTAGTATCTTAAGTTTACCCAGAAGACTATTTTATTTAATTAACTCGATGCTTTATTAATATAAATATTCCACTATTGATCATAAGAGAAGCTGACGCATGTTTGAGTCAGACATACATCAGATCCATTTAATGGAGCTCCACTTAGAAGAGTAGTTGGCTCTAAATCAAGGTAAATGGCAGCAAGTGCTCCTTTGGGATGACAGGGCTTAGCTGAATCTATAACATTTTTACAGAGCTAGTTTTCTTAAAAGCAGAAAACGTATGGAAATTAGATATGAAAATGGTCTCTCCTTGCACATATCAATTAAGCATGTCAATACCTTAATTAAATTGCTCAACTTAATGAGATTTATACCAATGAATATGTTTTATAGTTGTAATAGCTTTTTTGGCTACTGTTCAAGATGTCAAATAAATTGTGAAAAGAGGATTAAAAAAAGTAGTAATTGACATTCTGAACTGAAGCCAGTATTTTTTCTCCTCATTTTTTCCCTTCATTCATGTGATTTTGGAGAACGTATAAATAAAGTAATGAACCCTGTAATAGCTTTGCTTTTAAAAATGTCTTTATTTTCCAGTTCTAATCCTTCTTATCAAGTTCTCTAAGTAGCACACCATTTGAATTAAGAAGCACTTCAACCTAAATGATTATAGGGCTTTTTCCCCTTTGAGGCTCACTACAATGTCTTTTCTCCCAGCAAAACAAAGGAAAACTTTTCTCTCCAGACATGCAGTTACTACAAAGACTTCTCTGTCAGACTAGGGCAGCACAAATGCCTCAAAGAACAAGGATCTTACACCACAAGCAATGGGGACTTCTACTCCCATCCTGGACTGGTTCCAATTTTGTATCCACCATCTCTTGGATTAAAAAAAAAAAAAAGTACTGGATGCTGCATTTCCTGGCATAATTCCTGGCTCCATCCTAAATGTACTCTGCAACCTTGACAAAGCCATCAGCTGTGCCAGTGACTCAGTTCTACAGTAAATGAGCTGGACTTTGGTGAGTCTCGTGGGTCCCTTCCAGCTCAGGATATTCTAAGACAAGGAAAACGTGCCTTGACAGGCGAGAAATGCCTGAGTTTCATGTAAAAATGAGCGCACCTTCTCAAGTGAGAAGTGTTGCAATAGTGCCTTCCCTGCAATTGCTACAGACACCCCAGCAGGACTGCAGGGGACCAGACAACACAAAGCTCCTTTTCTCTGCCAAAAACAAACTAAGGAGAAAGTTCTGTTCACATGTGATTCAGTCATTGCCTGATCTAAATACAGAAAATAAAGAAAGACTGAAGATAACAAAAACCATCCCAGGGGAGCTTCAAGTACAAAACCCCTAAGTAAAATGAGCATTTATTATTCCTTCATCTTTCCTCTCAGCTGAACAATCTATTAAATTTTATTAGAAAAATAATATCCAGCTCAAGCCTTTGCATAATTTAAATTTTGGGTTCCTGTATTTTATATTCAAGCGACGAGATTTTGGCTGTAAACGCTTTAAGAAAGTATTTACTTTAGTTATTCTATGAACTGCACTGGGTTTTGTAAAAACTCTTACTAAGCTGCAATTAAAACCAAATATAACTTGACAGTGGTTGTTCAGAACCAAGAAATGGAGCAGCTATATGCTTTTTCATGTCAACCAATGTCTTATTTCTGGTCAGTTAGCGACAAACACTGTGCTTTGACTTTATTTCTTATCCTTATTAAATGTTTTCTCTGTAAAGCCAACCTAATTTTTCTCCTTTATCAAAACATTAAATCGATTTCTTTAGCTGAATTCCATGCCAGCATCTGTGACAGTGAAGGATAAACTCCTTGATATAAAGGAGTTTGTTAGGTTAAAGAAAAAAATCTTAAGAACAAGGACTGAAATGTCAGGAAAGAAGAGGAGGAATAATTTGTACAAGCCTCATCTTACCTCTCTCCATCATTTTTACCAATATCTAAGACCTGAACTGATTTTTCAGTTAGCACAAGGAGAATTTGCTGTATTTATATACCAATGATTTTCATGTACTGAAGTGCCCTTATTTAAATAAAATAGAAAATAATTTCCGATTTGGTTTCTTGAGAAAACTCACTGTTTTCTCCACACAGGTGAGCTACAACAGATTGCTTTCTGCTGGAATGGCATCATTTCATTCAGAGTGTTTGGTTATATCCTGAAAATTCCAGCTGACCGCTTCAGTGGAGATTTCCATCCCTCTACTTCAGCAGTGGGTAGGTATGGCTAAAGAAATACCAAACACTAATTCACTATACATTTCTAAATTTATAACAAATAAACTACATCTCAGGAAAAAATTACCCATTCCAGCCAGCTGATGGGCTAAATAAGATGTTATAAACCAAAAAAGTAAAATCTTTCCCACTTGGATTGTCTGCTGTGACCTCTCCACAAGCAGAGTCTCTTCACTCCAGAGAGCATGGATGCAGACAGTGTTCTTTTCTCAGCATTCAGAATTGCCTTTTTTCCTCTTTTTTTCTGCACTGATGACATTAAACTGGTTTGTTACCTCATGGTACATTCTCAGAATATCTCCCCTTTTTCTTCTATGCCTAAATTTCATTCTCATGGTCATGTGTGAATTTGCAGATGCAAGGGTAATATTTTTAATTTAAATAAAAACTATTAAACTTTTACTTTTGACATCATGTAAGACTAAATATTTTATATAAAAAATGGCTGACAGGTGTGACATCTCAATACATCACTATTAGAGACAGCAGTATCTACATGATATCTTTAAATCTTTGTTTTCCTAGGGAATGTCAGAATCCATGAAGCGAAGAAGAAGTATAACAAATTGCTGGGTTATATGTAATTTCTTAACAGGCATTTATTTCCCAAGTTTTTCACCCACTAAAAATGAAAAGCAGCATGAGTTTCAGCTCAAGCAATACTGCAAAGCAAAGCTGAACCCCTTACAACTGCTTAAGTGTTCCACATTTATGAATAACGGGAGGATTTGATCAGTTAAGGAGAATAAACTTAACTTTTCTTCTTAATACTTGCTCTAAATCAGGTACACAACTTTGTTATAAAGTGTGCTGTGGTGTTCCTGGATATGGATGCACAGAGAGGTACATGGATTTAAAGAAAAGAAAAGCATCTAATCAAAAGATTTTATGCAGAACTGAGCCATCAGTCATCCTTAACAGGGAAGTGGTAGTAGGCTATTTAAATGTTTGATTATAGCTAATCACTTGAGAAAAAGATTGTTTTTTCCTCAATGTTAATGAGACTGAAGTTTTGGGTAGCTGACTCCAAATCACAGAAACTACAGAATCAAAGCTGGAACACCCTAATGAGCAGATTTTCTCATTACTGAAGAAGTTGCTCAGAATTTTTTAAATTAACTTTTTAATAAAAAAATAAGTTACGGGATTCTTTTAGCAATTCAAATGGAAACATGAAACCTGGCTCCTTGGATGCTCTCATATTTTAAGTAGTATCTCAAAGGCAGTATTCTCTGAGAATGACAAGCTGCAGAAAACCCAGCTTTGCTGTAGCACCACAATTACAATGTCCTGCAAAAGTGTCAGAAAATATTTTCCAAATATTCTCCAAACTTCTGGTGCTTCACAGTACTCTAACTTGCAATTGCAAGTTTGTTTTTTTTTTTTTTAGAAAGGACCAAATTAATCCACCTCTATTAAAACATATCTTCCAAAAGAAAATGATGCTGCACTCATAAGTGCCTCCCTGGGTGTCCCTGGGCTCCTGGAGCACCACTGCTCACGCCACTCCCCAGCTGCTGCAGTGAACTTCAACTTAGGACCTCAAAATGGAACACTTCAACTTTATAAACAGAAAACACTGTTAATTTACTTTAAACCAAGGCTTGCAACACACTCCAAAAGAAAGAACTGTTCTTCAAATAGAACAGAACTACTGCTTTAATTAATTGTTGCTTTGAGTTTTAGAAGATGAAGAGGTACTTTTCACTTAAATGTCAAATTATTAATAAAAACATACATGTCAAGAGCAAATAATTAGAGAATATCTATCTTGTGAATATATTTATATTTAAGAGTAAAGATGTTTCTTCAAATCTAAGTATGCAATTTTGCAGAAAATAAAGTCACAGTAATAAACCAGTTTTTAGCGTGTCATGATAAAACATTCACTTAAGTACTGTTCTGTAGGTTAAAAGAGAAAATGTGTTCCAAATATTGTCTAAAACTAAGAAAATATTTTTAATGTGAAACTAATACTAAATATTTTATTTTTAATGAAATCAGCTGAGATTAAGATGGCCAAGGATGCATGCAGCCAGTGTCTCTTGGCTAAGGGATTGACTTAACATTTGGTAATACTAAAAGGAAGCAGAGTACCCAGTGTGCTCCACCTTCCTGGAGGGTTTGGTCAGACAAAAAGTCAGAGTTTCTCTGTGTGTAACACGGTAGCAACTCTGGCCTACCTGTGCCCAAGTGAATCCACTCTGCCTGACGTCCCAACACCAGCACAGCACAGCTAAACCTTGGATAGCATTTCTTATTTTCCACTTCAAATGGGAACTTTCAGCACTTGATCCTGAGTCAGAAGTGCAAGCCCAGAAGTACCTACCCAGCTTGCACTAGAGCATTATATATATGGGGACCTTAAAGTTCAATTTTTTTTTTCAACATGCATTAAAGAAATTACAAAATATTAGACAGATACATTAAGTGGTTGGTTACCAGAGTGCTCTTTTTCAGAAACTTGTTTATCAGCAGAAAAGGGTCCTTTAGATGCCTTCAGCAGGCTCAGATTTGAAAAGGTTTGGCTCCTTCCATGAGAGAAGTTATTTAAAAAATTGCACCTAATTTACAGCAGGGTATTTATAGATGGCTGAGGTGCCACGTTCCAGTTCAGTGGTGAAGAAGAGGTCAGCATTTGCCTTTTTTTACTGGCCCCTCACACTTTCTTCCACAGGTCTTCTGAATGAACCCTCTCTAAAGTAGATGAACCTGTCCCAAGGCAAGGCTGCCTCCACACTGTGCTCAGGCCACCTCCAACCCCATGTGCTGGGAGCAGAACCCATCCCATCAGGAATGCTCCAGAGCCTCCCCAGAAAAGCAGAAATGATCCTTCTGACTCAGGAAAAGGGGTTTTTTTTTGTGGCAAAGCTGCTGGACAACAGACCATGGGTGAAGTTTGCTGCTTGGGTGGCGGCAGCTTCTCTTTTCTCTCCCTCTGTTGTTTTGAAAGGGAAAATATGAGTCTGCAGGGGGTTCCAAATTGCTTTTTCAGCTTGGTATAATGACAAAGGTTGGCAAGCCTCATTTGGAAAGGCAAACTTTCTTTTCTCAAGGAAATGTATGATTTTCAGGTGACTTTACATTTAAAAATAAGATTTATCCAATATGACCTTTAAAACCTCCATCCTTTCGCCAGCGTTACCACGGCTCAATGAAATCTCAGTGGTGAACTTTTATTGTTTTTATTTGCAACCTATCCTACTAAGAAAACAATGTCCTTTCTAAAGCCTGAATGCCTGCTATCTTTATGGTTTTAATTTGCTGACAATGCCAGTTGTTTGGGTCTTCTAGTGATTTATCAAAAAATTGTTATTTCATGCTAAACAACTTGCATTAAAAGGATGGAAAGGAGGGCAAGAAAAATCAGTGGGTTTAGATGAATTTGATAGAACTATGCAATTTGCTAGTCTTTTAGGCTAAACAAATTTTTGCTGAGCTATTTTCTCTAGGCAAATAATATCCAAGTACAGACAGGAGAGACAAACAATTAATAAAAGTCACTCAAATGTGAAACTCATAACTTCATTTGTTCTCCACAACTCAAGAGCAGCTCACAGTCTCATACTTAGGTACTTCCTTATATCCTTTCAAGGAAGATTAGACTGAAGCATTATATAGAGAATATTCTTTGAAGTATATGCATCTATACATATACATATTTTTACTAAACTCAAATAAGTGAAATTTTATGTTCTGGGACATATTGAAAATATTTGATTATATGAGAAACAAGAAAAAAAAAAACCACACCCAAGCCCTATCCACATACAAAAACTCTCACATTAATAATAAATTGATTTGGAATAGGGAAGAAAATCAAGAGAATTAAAAATTGTCTCAGGTTAAATCCATCTATGATGACAAATAAGGAGTGCAATATTCCATTCTCAGTGATCACTACCATAAACTGAATGTCTGCAGCTCAGAATATGGTTTAGTTTTTCTCTCTTTTGCTTCCATCATATATGAGCCAGCCTGATTATTGCTAATATGTCTTCTCATCAGAAACTAAACAATGTCATGGGGATGGGGAAGTCATAGAATGGAGAAGTTGATTTCATTTTCTTCTGCAGTTCTCTGGGCTCTAACCAGCCCCAAGTCCCACCAAGAGGAACAAGAAAAGTAACTATGAGAGCCACAGGGATGATTTTCTCAGTCCCGTCCCACACATGCAGACAGTATCTGTGTACTCCCTTCTGGTCACCTTTCCCTGCTTCCACCTCTTGCATACTTTGTACTTGACTTTGAGTTCCTCCTTGGAACCTTTGCTTGAATTCCTGCTCATTGGGGTGGACTGGTTGAGCTTGGAGATGTTGTCCTTTCCTGTGGCAGGGGGTTTGAACTATATGATCTTTAAGTTCCCTTCCAACACAAATTGTTCTGTGATTGTTGATCCTTCAGCACAACACACTGTGCTTCTGGCACAATGAATGTCACCCAGAGCAAGTCTGAAACTCTACAAATAACTGGAGTTTAAAACACTTTCATGTAAGGACGCTCTGGAAACATTTTATTGTACTTGGTAATATATCTTTCTGACAGCCCTCAACTGAACTCATATGTGATTAGGAAACAGAGTTTGTACTCTTTCTGTAGAGAATTAGAAACTTTGTCTTGTGTTTTACCAAAGAGAGGAGGCCGAAAAGGAAGAGGAGGGAAGAAGGGAAATGGAAAAAGCAGAACTCCAACACACTGTAAACTAAAAATATTTCTAAAGCAGTGCCACTGTTGTTAGTGCCACTAACTGCTTCCTTTTGCCTTACTGGAACCAGGAATGCAGGAAGAGTGCTCTGGGACACCCCAGCCCAGCGTGGAGCAGGGCACTGCTCTCATCTGTGTATATGCATCATTTACTGTGCTCGGCACAAGGCATTACTGCCGCCCTTCATTACTGCTAATGGAATCTCAAGGTCAACGACCAGTCATAAATGTCCATTCTAAATAAAATGTATTGAAGACACCCTCCCCAGTGTCTTTTACAAAGGTTCCTGGAGAGACCAGGAGTGTCAAATACCCAGTTGACCTTTCAAGATAAAAAACATCATCAGCTGCATGGATTTAGATTTTAATCTGTCTCAGTTAAGCATACCCACCAAGATTAGATATTTCCTGTGGGCTGTTCACAGTTTGTGACATGTTTTATCAATATTCATTTTCTCTCCCCTCTGCTCATAGTGCTTCTCCCACATGGTGGTCTCATATCATGAATATATGCATGAGGCCTGTGGTGGGAGTACTGGTATTGTAACAGTGCTGTAACACTCCTCGGCATTTTGTTATTAAAAAATAGATCTTTTGTATATTTAGTTTGCATGTCTCTCCCTTCTCACACAGAACAGCTGTAAATCATTAAGGAAAACCCCAAACCCCTCACTGAGCAAGATAATAATGACAGAATTCATAGATAAAAAAGAAAAAAACCTGACAATATGACAGAGAAAGTAAAAAAAGACCAACCAAATCAACCTATTAAACCACAGACAAAAACATGTAGAACTTTCTATGCTCTGACCATAGGATAGAGATACTTCTGTTATAGCTCTTTATGCCCATTTGAAGTCCAAACAGCACCCTGAAAGCAGAGATCATGACACAGGGTGTGAAATGCCTTGCAGCAGGGATAGCAGTTTTATTCATTTACTCCACTCCAAACACACACTGGGAATTAAGGCCTTGGTACATTTGTGCCACTCAGCCTTTGATCATAGGCATAAATTCTGAATTTCATGTGCCCCTGGTCACTCCTGCATGAACATACTATAGTTCCTATACACAGCACTCAGGAGTCTGACCAGTTCAGGTGAGGCCTAGAGCAGCAGCAATAGCACAGGGATTTATAACTTCCCCTAGAACATATGTTATAGTACAGGGATTTACAGCTTTCCAAATAAGACTGAAATGCTTTATTTATATTGCAGGTTTGCAGAGCTCTTTTTAGTTTGGGGGTTTTTTTTCCTCCAGTTAAGAGACACTGCTTTTGACAGCAGAATGTACTAGAAGATGTAAAAATAACAAATTCTAAAAATGTTTTGGAAATGCTGTTAAATGCTCCACTGGATAGAAACAGGTTAACAAGAGAGCACAAAAATGTTTTAATTTTGCTAAATAAGTTTTAAAGAGCAAGTATTAGAGTCATACTATACATGCACCTGTCTGCTTAGATCAAAAGGGTTAATTTTATAAGGGTTTGTTCGAGCACATTGTTTGTTTCAAAGGAGCTACACTAGCCAGATGCCAAGATGATACAATAAACAGCCATGCCAAATCTAATGAATTCAGGAAAAGAACCACATGAAGAAATTTTCACACAAAATCAAGTAATAACAGGAAAGAAAAATGAGGATACATTGAATACATACATTGAAATAGGTAAAAAAGGCCAATATTCAAGTTGTAGAAAGGTTCTAAACATGAAGACTGATATATTGCTGCCTTTATATCGCATCTACGTGTTTTACTTTAGTAAGTAAAAAATTATTCATTTTAACACAGAAGCACTGGGACTTCAAATAAATCCATACACTAGTAAATATTGCAGAGAAATGATTTTCTGTTGAGGGATCAGAATAAATGACAAGATTAATTAAAATGTAGTCATACCATTTCTTAGAACAAAATTTTGCATTTAACTACACTGCTGTTTTGTTAATGCTTGCATCAAACAGCCTGACAGAGGCTTCTTGAAGACAGGCAAGGAAAAAAGCTGAAAAGGGATGCCTGGGCTCATTACAGATGCTAATGCAGTTTAATGACCAATTAGATTTCTTTTTTAAACAAGGTAAAAGCGGTGTAGGAGTCCAGCTGTGTTGCTAACAGAAGCCAAGGAACTGCGAGGTGCTGGGAGTGTTGTGAGGTGCATTATTAACCCAGTGCCAGATAAGCCTCTATCCAGAACAGTATTAATGGCTCAGAAAAACTCCCTACTCTTTCAGCTTGAGCTGTCTGAAGTTATTTGCATTTTCAATCCCTTTTCATATAGATTAGTTAGAAGGCGGTAAGAACCCAATAGCCAGTGGAAAAATACATCCTGTATATATTGCAGGGAGAAATATAAATTTTTTCAAATATTTTTCAAACATTTTTCAAACATTTTCAGCCCTGCTTCTCTTCACATGAGAAGAGGTGGCTCTGCTGAATGTCACACCCAGGTGTCCTCCTAGCTTGGGCTGGTCCAGTTCCAGCTTTCTGGAATCAGCAGCCCTGTTGCCACTGCAGCCAAGCTGGAAGGGACCATGGTTAGCACTGCAGTGACCAGTGCCAAGAACGGAGCCCTCAGCAGCAGGAGAAATGACACCATTAACACAGAACCTCCTCCTGATCCACCAGATACCCCCCAACCACAGGAACAGGAGCCCTTCATGGTACATTACAGCATTATTAGGTGGTGACAAGAGGATTAAAATTCAGGTCAGGATTGGATCAGCTCGGTAACACTGGCTCCCACATTTTCCCCTCCACCTGTAACATATATGCCTGTGTGATCACACAAACATCCTATTAACTGCTAGATTGCATACATAAGCTTGATATATTTCAAATGCTATCACAGACCCCATTTGATTAATTAGTTGCAGAAGCTCTGAAATACAGCTATAACATTCAAAATAAACAAGAAAACAGCTATATTTCATGATGGGGTAACCATTATTTAGAAAAACTAACAGTTCATTGCTAACTTTGCAGGTCTAAGCCTACACTAACTATGAATATGCAAATTCAGAATCACAGAATCATTTAGGTTGGAAAAGGCCTCAGAAATCATCAAGTCCAAGCTTTGACCAATCACCAGATCATGACACTAAGTGCCATGTCCAGTTGGTACTCGAACACTGTCTTTCTATCACTGAAGAATATTTTTTAAATCAAGAGTAATCATACCACATTATTGTAAGATTTCAGAATAAATATAACTCCATCTGTGAAAAAATTCAACTCTAATATACCAGAACCACTGGGTTATCCCCAATTTAGATTCCTGAACCATACACACTGTGATCAGATTTCATGCCTAAGAAACGTTCAGGTTTTTAAGATTTATTTCACATTTTATAATACTAAGCAACTAAAATAATATGGACTAGAAGGATATCAGTGGTTGTAGTGGGACAAAAATGTGAATCTGTTTGTCTTATACACTGTACAGCTACACCCAAAATGCTTTTGAAATGTATATGTGTTTTTTAACTTTCAAACTTAGAAATAAGATAAAATATATTTGCCTGAAGGAGACTTCTTTTCCACAGTGGTTGATCTCCCAGCCCTCGTCACACTAAGCCCTGTGAAGTTCACCAGTGGTGCACAATGCTGTAGTTTGAAGAAAGAATCTCCTCTCTGTATTTAAGTGAATGCAGAAATCTCTCGTGGAAAGCAGACAGCTCACACCTCAGCATTAATCCCATGGTGTCTTTTGCAGAAACTGTTTTAAAAGCTAATACAAGGTCTGTATGAAGTTACTCCATCAAAGATCACACAACTAACAAGTTTCTATCCTAACAAATTCATGTCACAATCATCAGCCACCAATCCTACCATAAAATGTCACCTGGATTTCTGCAAGGGAGGCAGCCAAAGTGCCAATGCACTATGCAGAAATCACTGCACTGAAATACCTTCTTGATCTGCAGTACCTCAAGACTGATAAAAGTACATAGTTTGTGGGTTTGATAGCAGATGGAAGAGAATAAAAAGTAAATTGCAGCACACACAAAGGGAAAAAAGTTATCTTCCCAAGGAGTGGATGATGCCTAAATTCAATACAGTAATAAAGGGTACTTGTGTAGTAAGCAGGCAAATCCCTAGTAAATATAACAAATGAATCCTGACACAAGTCCATTTAATACACTCTCTCACATATCCCTTTATGAATGTTCCTTCCACTAAAGCTCCATTGAGCCAATCTACTTCAATATTACCCTGTACTGAAACTACTGCACTCAGCTGTGTCTCCCAGATAATTCTTAGGAACTGGGCACTTTGCTCAGCTGCCTCTTTGCTACCAAGGAATAAACCAGAAAACATTGTTAAAAGATGATTCGAGAAATATTAAGGTTTCAGCGTAATCAAAACTGTACTCTTTAGTGTTTGAGAAGGCTGACTGGGGTTGTCACTAAGGAAAATACAGACACAGCTTGTAGACCAAAGATGTTTGAGAAAATACATTAACCTGCTTTGGAAAATGAAAGGGTAAAATTCCTAAAATAAATGGCCACTCTTCCCTTCTAAAAGATGATATAAGTGTTATATAGCAGCTACATTACAAAGAAGTCTACTGATGTAGAAACAGCCCCTTGCACAAACCATGATCTTTACTCATCCTGTGCCCCACAACCCTTCTGCTCACAGAGAATGTGGAGAAGCTCCTGAATGCAAATGAGATGAATAGAACAAAATGACCTCAGGTTCAAATCCTATAAAATACCTCTAGCTACGTTTTTACAAGTTCTTCTTTGAGATATGTTTAATTAAAATAAAAGCATGATATATGCTGCTGTGCAGAGCCATTCTGATAACCAGAGTGGCTAAGAAATAACGATATAAAAGTTCCCCTTAAGACAGTTATTTTAGAAAGGCACACAGATTACTGCATCTGCCGCTCGTGGGCCATTTATCATATGACTACTAATTTTTCCACTGCTTCAAGCATGTTCAGGAGGAGTTTATGGAAAAAAGAAAGATAGGGCTTTTTTTTTCCCCCCTAATCTCTGCTTCCCTGGGAAAAAGAAAAAAAGTATTTTTCATGATATCTTTTTGTTCTGAGGAAAATTTAAAAGGAGACTCAGATCTCGATCCTGCTGGACTTCAGTTGATGTTCAGTGTGTTCTCAGTTGGAAAATGCACATTTCTTATTCGTTGTGGGTTTGTCAGAACACAATGAATATTTATTTTTTGCAGAGAATTAGTATATGCCACATCAGACGTACCAGCCTCTCTCTGCTCTGGATAATCTCCAAAGGCTGTGACAATACAAAGCACAGGAGAAAGCAGAAGGATCCTCAGCCTCCTTGTGGTGATAGCAAACTACTTCACTGCCTGAATCCAAAACATTTCAAGATACCTTTTTTAATCTTTTTCATGGAGAAGAAAATGGAAGACGATGGATTATGTTACCTATGTAAACCCTTACAGAGATGCCGGTTTTGTCTACAAGAAATAAGTAGAAAATGAAGTAATTTTCTTCTAAACCCTTCAACTTAGCAAGACTGCTGTGGGATGGTAAGCGGGCTCTGGTTGGTCGGATGGGAAGAGAGCAGAGCCACAGTCAGTGCAAACCATCAGATTTTCCTCCAGCAGGGTTTGCAGGCCACAGGGCTCTCTCTGCTCCATCTTCTCTCCCTGCAGCATATTTTGAAGTCCCAACTTGGCCTGACCTTTCCAAATTCTGCATTCACTGGAGAGTTTATTCCTTGCTGCTCCCTGTGCCACCTGATTATTACAGCCTCCTTATCTCCAGCATGCCTTCAGGAACTCAGGCTGCAAATAACAGTCCCGCCACAAATACTGCAGAAGGGTTGCTTTAGGAGACTGTTACGGATTGCCAACTATCAGGCACAGCTTTCCAAAGCAGGGTGAACCCTGATCCTGCCAGCCCTGGCCACTCCAGCACCGTGCAGGGCTGTCACCACCTCGGGCAGTAACTCCCGTGCTGAGGTAGAGCTGGAGCCCGCAGGTTTGACAGCCCCCATAGCACAGCGTGTCCCACATGACCACAGGGATGTTTGTTCAGAGCCTTTTAGAGAGACCACTGCAAAGGCAAAGGGCAGAGTAACTCACATAAACCTCACAACTGCATGGGTACTAACAAACAGCAAAGCCAGCACAGCCTAGTGCCAACTTCAGCATTAAGAATCCTTCCACTGTGCTTTGTCAAAGCTTCCCACTTGCTTTCTGACAGTTCTGACCTCCATGAATTCGCCAGGAGCACGGCGTCTGGTTATGAGACAGGGAAGCAGAGGCTTTCCTGCAGTGATTATGTTGTGGTGGATGGACACAGGGCGAGGTTTGTTCTTCCACCAGCAGCAGTCACTGCTCGCCCTCACAGTCCATCAGAGATCAGGGCCCCCACTGGAACAGCCCAGCTGGCCCAGGTAAGCTCTGCACACTGAAATGAGCCAGCACCCCCCTTATTTATACAGGGTAAGGTAATGGTGCCAATTGAGGAGCTGGACCTGAGTCCAGGCATCTGGAAACCCACACCGAGGTGAAGAGTAAGCAAAGGTCATAGCAAATTGCTGAAAAATTGGGATTTATTTTTTTTACAGAAATCTTAGGCAATCAGCAGTAGTTATACAGCTGGTGCCTGTCTGAATACAGAACAGCCATTCTTGAACTGTCAGGCCAAGCTTCCCTCTCTTCATCAGAGCTATAAAGGAATAAAAATATTTAGAGGAGGGCTCTTTAGAAAAATCAACTATGGAGCAAGAGGTATGAATGACCTCTGATTAGCAGCATGGTGCTACAGTCTTAGGTCAGAACATGACCTTGACATTCTTCTGTCTAAAATCAGCACCGAAAGGTGAAAAAACAAACAGGTGTAAAGAGAGAATCAAAATACTACCAAGTATCTTTGCACTGACATCTCAGAGCTGGACAGACAAACACCGGATAGAGCCATCTCAGTCACAGGAGAGTTTGGAAGGAACCTCTGGAGATCATCTCCCTTCTCAAAGCAGGGCCAACTCAAATGGGTTACTCAATTTCCAAATGGCTTAATTTTCTGTACTTCAATTTGTGCCCACTGCACTGGGCACCACTGAGAGGAGCCTGAGCCCCTCATCATTACCCACCTGGGGTATTCACACACAGTGATAAAACCTCCCTCAGAGCCTGCTGTCCTCCAGGATGAACAGCCCCAGCTCTCAGCTTCTCCTCCACAGTCAGATCTGCAGTTCCTCCTCTTTGTGGCTCTTTGCTGGACTCTCTCCAGTTAAGTCCATGTCTCTTTTTTACAGGGTCACCCTGAACCAGACCCAGAAATCCTGGTGTATCACACCAGTTTATTTAGGGTGGTGGGTCTCTTTCCTTTTTTTTTTAAGTTAGGTTCTTAGTAATTTGAAAAGATTTTCTTCCACCACTTCTGCTGGAGGTAAGTCTTAATGTCCATCTATGCCAGGGCCCCTACTAAAAACACTTTGGAAAGTCACTCACCTCCTGCAAAATTATAAAGTTTTTATGCTATAAAAATAAATATACATCTAAACATCGATAAAAATGACATAAGGGCTATGTGACACCAATTATGTCAAAAAAGGGATGTCTTCAAAGATGCCAAGTATTCTTAAGGAAATAATGGCTCCTACTGCAGGTTCTCTAAAACTGTTGGTCTTCAAGCCTGACAGATTATTGATATAAATTGCATGTAATTAGCCTTATTAAAGCCTGTAGTACAATAAAACCGCTATATGAAAGAACTCCCTATGTTAATTAGCACTCCAGTCATAACCCATACTTTTGCAGATTTCCTGGTCTGATACAGCCATTGGACTCTGTACAGCCCACATCTTGCAGGAAGACAAGAATCTGCCACAGAGACAGCCTGTCGTCAGTTTTATGTCAGCTCCTTTCTGCTCCAAGGCACAGCACAGGGGTTGGACAGGATGCAGACCATTCCAGCAGAACAGAGTTGGGCTTTAAGCACCTTCCACGTGCAACAATATCTGAGAGGAGCCAGGAATGTACAGAAGAAAATTCTGAGACTTAATGGACAACGTGTGTATACACTGTCAGAAATTAAGATACGAAAAGATTTTTCATGGGGAAAGGAATGCTGTCTCTCCCTCCTACATTTTGACAAATGAGGATCATTAGCCAGCAAGAAATCAAGAGAACCCTCTGTTGTTCCAATTATTTTCTTTGCTCCCATGGGCATGACAGCTTCACACAGAATATCTCCAACCGAGCAGCAAGTTTTCCATTCCCCCATATCCAAGCATTTCACTATTTCCAAGATCACGTGTGAGCTTACTTGTAACTAACCTGTGGCTTTTTATTGTTACTGATAACAAATATAAAGAGCTGAATGACAAAGCCTGGCTACAAGGACCAGGTGAGCATCACCTTTCCTGTCTTTTCCATTTACCCTCCGTGTCTTCCCTCTCAAACAGGAGTCTTTCAGCCAAAGGAGAACATCTTTCCTTCTGTAAGAGAGCTTGGAAAGCTGGTAATGAGCATCAGACATTGTCCCCTGCTGGAGTGGGTTCAAAACCTGCCACTCCCTGACAGAAGAGGGAGTCCCCAACAGCAGAAAGTGGCTTTGCAGGCAGAGCCCTTTGGCCTCCCTGTTGAAGTTGTGCCATCAACAGAAAGAAAATGAAACCTTCCAGGAAGTCAGAAAGCAGCCGGTAAAAGAGTTGCCTGAAGGAAGGAAAACTTGAGTTGTCAATCCTTGCTGTAAAGCTATTTATACAACTTTACCCGGTGACATACATGTGAATGTGATCTCCTGGAGCAGGGAGCAGAGGTGATCTCACAGGCACTGGATTTAGCCCTCATCTCCCCACCACCAGGATAATGACTGTACACAACTGACTTCAGAGATGAATTGCTTCTGATTCATGCCTGTGTGAAGTCAGAGTAGTAAACCACTTAATTAGATTAACTGAGCTAATAAGCAGGGAGCTGCATAAAGATCTTAAAGCTCCAGTTTTCCCCCCCGGGACATCCTTCACACATCTACCCAAAGAAGTTTATTTTTCCCATAACGGCAAACCAAATCTCCCAAAGATGCACCTAAATTGCCTCAGCAAAAACCTTTCTAGAGGTCTTAAAATCCTTTAGCCTCAGTATTCAGGGGTAAAAAGTAAAACCACCCAGACAATTACATGTATTAAAACCCTAGATGTGTTTCATTGTAGGTGAAGTACATAGTCCATTCCTTTAAATTAAACTAAAAGACATTTCCTTCCCCTCCTTTGCCTGCTCCCTCTCCCTCTCATCTGTAAGATGGGGCATGCTGCTTTTTCCTTAAGAAGCACACCAGATTTCCTGTCTTAAACACACTCTATAATTAACAACCAGCAAATAATGAGTACCCAGGATATATAAGTCTATTAGAGTGCTGGCAGTGCTAAAGACTCATGCTGTTTCACTGTGAGCTCCACTTGAAGAGGTGATTTATGGAGGACATTTTTTCATTAAGTAATAGCAAATGGTTTCCACCCTCGCAGTACCCAGCAATCTTCAGGGAACAGCACAGTGATATTGAGTCCCTTTCTGGAGAGGAACATTTCAAGGACTTCAGCTGGAACATAAAATGACAATCATTTACTCAAGGTCAGGGAAAAATAAGGGGAAATACAACCAGAGGTTAAGCATAAGGTGCTTGATTGCATAAGATCTGTCAGTTAGAGAAATAATACAGTTGCTTTAGAAACTACCAGGAGCTCTCACTATACCCTTGCAGAAATAAAGAGGGCCAGATTGTCACCAGGTGTTTCAAGACACCATTCCTATTGCTACTTCTGCAGTCATTATTACCCCTAAACAGCTACGCTCTTACTCCCCTTAATTACTCTAAATACTTCTACCTTGAGTAAATCATATACAAAGCTCCACTAGGAAGTGACACAACTCTGAGCACTGCCTGTGTGCCAGCTAATACCACAACAGTATTGGTACCTAATCACTTTAATTACCAACTTCCTTCTCCCCTGGGAGTAACCACACAGAAGAACAAAATATAATTACATTGGCACTCCTGCTACTGCACATCCACTTTCTCTGCAGCCCTCCAGTTATATTTACTATGAGACTGTGCCTGCTAATAGGGATTTCTTCAGTGTACAGACATGCAAAATCAAAATACCATAATTATAATATTTTGTCTTTCCAGACAACTAATTTATGGAATTTAAATATTGTAATAATATTAAAATAAACAACATTCATGGGTATTACTTTTCACACATCATGGATGCTGACACTGAATTCCCACTAACAGCAAACCAAAGCACTGACAGATCTAGGAAAAGTCCACTGGACTCTTGGTCCCTCAAGATCCAACACTGATTTTCTCAAATGTTTTCTCCCCCTTGCAATAATTAAAAACTATTGCCTACTTCGAAACATCTCAGGAGTCCAAATCAGTTCATGCAGATATTAACACAGCCTAATCTTCTGCCATGCCAAGAAGAGATTTTGCTCTGACCTGTTCCCACAAGACAGAAATACCAGGCAAAACATCACCTCCATATATTAAATTCATTCAACACCCCTTTTCTGTTATAACAAAGTGTTTTTTTCTGATGAATCGGTACTAAAGGAAAGTATGACAACAGGATAGGAAATCTCAAGTCCCTATGTAATTTAAGGAGTGCGCTGGACACTGGAAAAGTAGTTTATTTCAAACACCCACCTGAGCCCTGAAAGAACCTCCCTCCCTGTAATACCCCTGTGCCCTGGATAGGAGGGAATGAAAGCAGCATGAGGTAACACCAACACACAGAAGTACAATTCCATGGCTGTTCCTTGGCCAAGGACACAGCACTCCCACAGTGCTCACTGCAAACACAAAGGGGCAGATTCACCCCACTCCTGAAAGCACTATCAATAGGAAAGCACACCATTTCCTCTCAACACACACAACAGTTGCTACGTGCTCACTTTTCCATTCATATTGACTTTGTAATAGCCTGAAGATGAGAGGAAAGCAAGTACAGAGCCCAACAATTTGTTCAGTCACCATGACTTTACTACTTCTCCTAATTCCTTTCCTTTAGTAACTTGTGTAATGGGGTAGATTTTGCAAAAAACTGCAGCTCCACTCAAGAACAAAAAGCTGTTTTCTCAGAGTTCAAATGAGCATGAATGTTAAGTTGTCATACGAAAGGGGCCCTGCTTTCTGAGCTCAGTGAAGCTCCATAGCTACTCTCAGTTTGAGAGATGAGCAGCATTTCCCTGAGGACTCTGAACCCCACAGTGGGCAGGGCTGCCTGGGAGATAGGATGGATATTTGCAATTTGCGGATGTTCTGATCCCAACAGCTCTTTAGCCAGTCCCACACACTGAGTGTCACCCCTGCCTTCTGGAGACGATAACATAACCCCCTCCTGTCACTGCCATAGATAGGGTTTGCTGTTGAAATCCAGCAGGCCTGAATCGTACCAAACACTTAGAGGGTTATTATAAATCTCACATGGCAGAACATGCTTTCCATAATGCCTCTGTGAAAACACTCTCAAACTCCTCAGAAAATCTTAATCTGTCGCTCTTACAAACACAAAAACTGCTGTGTGTGCTCCCTTGGGGAAAAAAAGGATTGTAATTATCTTCTGCTCATTTTCCCACTTGAAAGGAGCCATATTTTCAAAAACCCAGTGGATTGTTGAATCCTCCAGGAGCCAGAAGATGTGCTAGCAACTGTTTTTATTCTCTTGACAGCACTGGGCCTCCTTAGGTCACATATGTTACAATGTGCCTTCACACAAGTGCCCTCCCAGAACAGCACCAACAACCACATAAAACCACACTGCAGCAATGCACACACACGTGTAGCACAGAACAGTGTTTCATAAACAACTCCTCAATTATTAACTGAAACTTCTGTTTAATGCCACCCCACTTTTCTGTTATCTCTCCACTCTTGACGTTTTCTAGAAATTTAATTTGTCTCAACCTGTACTTTTCCATGCATGGCAAGGGATACATTTTGGCTAACAAACAATGAATAGACCTTCTAGCTGCCCAAATTCCTCCTTGACACTACGAAAGGCTCATGTTAAGAGGCATTTGGCAGTTTGCTAAAGAGAAAAATAAGTATTTTTAAAGATATAAAAACTATCCTGCAAAATAATCAGTTTGCAAAAGCAATTCTTTCAGTTCTAATACATCTATTAACATCCTGCCCTTCACAGTAATTTCTGTTATCTAAAATAGTTTGTGCAGCTCAGAAAAATCCCTCAAAAAGAAGCAAAAAATAGTAGTGTAACTACACACATTTATTTCATGGGAATCCATTCAGTACTCTTAATAGCCCTTACACAGTACAACGAAAGATACAAGCAAGAGTTCAGAGCCTGCACGCCTTGTCTTGCTCAGAACTTAATTCTATTAATCTTAATTACTTTAATTCATGACATTTAAAGCTAAAGTGTAGATTAGAGTGAAAGCTCAAATGTTTCAGCAGTCCTGTATTGTAATGCTGTCCTTGGGTTTTAAGAAGGAAGGAAAGATTTGGAGAATTCACTTTTAGCCTAAGTTTTCAAAAACTCAAGAAGCCTGGATTTCATCCTGCCAGAAGAATCTGCAAGACTCATTTTACTTACCCAAACAGGGACATTCTGGCTTACAAAAGACAACACATTTCAAGATGAAGATTTCCATTTAGTATAACATAAGTACTATTTGTATTGTTTAGCATAAATGCTGTAACTAGGAGCCGAGCTAGTAAGTGATATTTGTTAATTTAATTACTAAAAAATACAGCTCAGTTGCAGTTCTGGTGGAAAGTATATTTCCATTGAGTTCCATTGAGTTCAGCATTTCTATAATTTTAAGTACTTTTATGTGACACAAGAACATCTAGGAAAAAAGTTGGGTTTGTCTCCACTTGTGCTGATAAATAAACATTTCAGGTTTTTTTTCTTGCTTGTTTGACTGGGACATGTCTTTAGCCAGTGTGGCTTGTTGAGAAATCACTCAACTATATTTGAATATTCCCTCAGGATGTAGCAGGAGGACTGGGAGTCCCTCCAGAGTGGGACACCTGTGCTGGGCAGTGGGACAAGTGATTTAGGGCTTGATCTGCCAAAGAGGTGTCTGATGTGACGCTCCCTGCGTTAGTGCCCAGCCACTTGGCTTAAAAGGAAGAATTTGCCTGAAAAATTCTCCTGAAGTTGAATTCTGAAGGAGTTCCAGCAGCCTGAGTAACTCTGGTGACTGTGAAGGCCCTGTACCCCAGGGTTTATTGGCATTTGTTGACACAACTGTACACAAGAAACTGCTGGACCTCATCCAAGGCAAATGTGCTTCACTGATTAGGTATCAGCCTTGTAAAGTGAGTATCCCCCAGTTTACAGAGATGTTTTTCCACAGAGCTGAAAGATTAACATTATAGATGCCTGATATGTTTAACAGAAAGTTGAGTTTATTATCAAATTATAAAATAATTGTATTATTTAGTAGCTACATGAATGACCCATTCTGCTGCAAGCTTACATGATCCATTCAGTTTTCATGTATAGTATCTGAATGAATAAATAATTTACACAGTGCTACCTAATCAAGGACTCTGCTCAAGCAGAAGATATTGGAAGTACTAAATTTAATGCATCTCAGATATTTTTTAACTGTCTGGATACTAAGAAATCATCAGGTAAATAGATCTTAGTACTGTTTGGAAGGGATAGGATTTGTCAGGAAGGGAATCCAGCTCAGCTTGGAGCAGCTTTGGGCTGAGACACTCGCATTTCAGAGAAATGGAAAGGCAGAGAATGATAACAGGTGCCAGGAGGAGCATGGCAAAGAAAATCAGAAATTCTGTCAGAGAGCCAAGAAGAAGAAACAACATTGGAAATGAGCACGATTTTTCATTGTCTCTTTTTTCACTGTTCACATGAGTATTTATTGACCTGAGAAAGACAAATGCAAGCAGGGAGTTTAGACACAGCATCAGAAGAAAGCTGTGGATAGAGCACTGACTGTCCCAGTGACTGGTGCAAACACTGCATCTGAGCTACAGGAAACCAAGAGGTTGGCCACAGAAAAAGGCTGAAGATATGAGATTTTCCTCATAACAAAACTGGCTTATAAATGTCACAAAAAATGGTTTTATTACTGCAATGGAAACACCTCGATATTCAGCAGGGGCTACACCTGAATCACCTGCACTGCATTTCCAGGATGCTTAACAAAAGAGAAGAAATAAATAATGTCAGTGTCAGACATTTAGCTGGAAGTACAGGAAAGGGTTGGTAAACTCGGAAACATTTGAATTGACCCTGAACAAGGGACAGCAAAACAAATGTATCATTACCCACAGTAAAACATGATCTGCAGCCTGTGAGCTCCTGTGTTAAAGCCTCAAATTGTTACAGTGACAAAATCAAATAAATATGAGCATAATAATCTGGTTTATCATCTTAAAATCCACTGTGGCTTGCTCATTAACTACCAGTGGTCTAGTTATTTACTGGTGCTGCTTTGCCTATTTGTCATGAATAATAGCATTTCTTTTGGTTCATTTCCTCTCTGCTGCCTTTAGGAAGGGACACAATAAACTACTTAATAGTTTATGTCATTCTTTAAAAATTTTTTATAGTTTAAGAACTAAAATCATGGTATTTAATCTATGCTGGATGCTGAAATGTTATTCTCAATATGCACAAAGTTTAAATTTTTTTAAAATGAAAAGTCTTGGTATAAAAAATACAACCTAATGTCTCAAAGAAGTCTTAGTCTTGATCAAATCTATTACTCTTGATCAAATCTATCAAGTTTTCTATGTTAGTTTAATCAAAATAAAGATGTGTCTCTTAAGTAAATAGAAGCTTCGGGGATCTTCAAACACTTCAGATGTTTCAGATGCTTCAAAAGCCTGTGTTTTGAAGGAAAACCGCCACAAACCAGGTAAACAGTCTGGAAATGTCATTGATACCTCACAATCAACATACTTCCTCTTCCAAATATAGCCCTAAAGTCCCTCATGTAGAAAAAATCATAGAATGACTAAATTCAGTTATTAGGAAGAAAGAAGAAGTTTTATGGGAATGAAACTGCTGAGACATCAAAAACTATTAAGTAAAATTTTCAGTAATAAAAGGTTATTTGATTAATTTCTTTGATTTCAGCATATCGGGTTAAAAGTCTTTACTGCTCAAAAAAGTTTTGATTCCATACAAACAGTAGATTGTTAAATTTCCCTTTAACTTCATTTCCTTCTACCACTCTGTAACTTCCAGTGAGATCTCATTGGGGTGGATTTTCCAGCAGCACAGTGTGATGCAAACATTCAGCCACACAGAGTATTTAATACAAGAGCCACCCTGTTAAGGCAGATGATTAAAACTTGTACAGATCCACCAGATTTTATGGCAAAGCTGCTTTAGGATCTGCAGCAATGGAGTGAGAGCAGTTTTAGACCATGCTTTAAACCTTCTCCATAGCCCTGGCTGAGGGTGGGCAGCCTCAGAGAAGGCCCTTAGATTGAAATTTAGGGAAGCGATGGCTATGAAATTACTTCATTACTAATTTAAAGAAGAGGAAAAAACCCCCAAACCAACAAGGATTTCAAATGCACACCAATATACTCATTTTAGACAAATATAAGTTGAAGAAAAAGTTACAGGAAAGCAACAGGTAATTCTGCAATGATAAATGTGGTGTTATGCTGGGGACCTGTGAGGTTGAGTAGCACATTAGATAGGACCTGCTCACTAAATCCTAAAAAGTTATTTCCATGCATTTCCAGATCGACCACACCGCATAACAATATCTGCAAAATGCTGCTGTCCAGCTTGTCTATTTAATAGCTTTTTAAATTAAAATTTCAAAAAGGGTGATTTCTCACGGAAATGGAAGTTCCTCATGGGGATGGAAAAATTATCCAGAAGTAGAGAGGAAATTAACTGGTAGCTAAGTCTTGAAATTCTGCATCAGTATCCACTAGGGATGACCACTTCTTCCTTGTAGAGTCCTGGACGTAAAGGGAATTCAGACTCCCTGATGGTTGGAGGAGGAGGAAACTACAGTGACTCCAATAAATAAAATCCATCAAGTACGTGTTTGAACAAAAGCACTCCTGGAAACGCTGCTCCCTTGAATAAGCACAAGGCAATACTTTGTGTTTCCATGCAGAACTGATATTTTCTATTGGCAAAAACACTGCAGTAGACATTTAAGTATTTTTTTAAAGCATTTTCAAAGGGGGTGTTTTTTAAAAAGTTAGTTTCTAAGAAGTTAAAGGTGGTATCTGTTCATATTTAAAACACAACTAAGTCAAAATAAATTCAGAAGAATATGAAGACTAAAGGATAGTAAGAGCTCATTCTGCTTCTAATTATGTTTTGTGATATAGCTAAAATTTAATTCAGCAGATGATGCAAATCACACTTATAATCAAGGAGCTCCTTTAAACAGAAGGATAATCTTTTGCATTTGGCAAAAGATTAAAACAAAATTAATTGTCTCTATCAACTACAAAGATTGACAATATAATTACGTGGATCAGTGGATCAATCCAGTTCTCTCAACAAATTCCTTATTAAAAGGCAGGTGTATACACATGGATTTTTTATATTTTCATCTAAAAAGAAATCTGAGTATTAACCATGATGTAAATTAAGTGATCCCAGTGGAAAATTTTACCTTTCTCCCACTCTAGGTGGATCATGCCAAAGTTTTCTTTTGTAATTTTAAAAGAAAAGAATAAATACCATTTTTTATTGCACTGAACATACTGGAAATGAAGCAGCATACAAACAGGGGAAAAAAGGAAAACGATCTTATTTTCATGTCCCTGGAGTAAGGTTGATCCAGGATGCTTTGAGGATTGCTTTGCAAAGCTTTTGCAAACTTCAAAAGCATAATTGCTTTGAGAAATAACTCGTGCTGCACATGGGAGGAATGCAGTGTGCACTTGGGCCTGGTGCAGCACAGCTCTTCAGGGCTGGAAGACACTGAGAGTAACCAGAAAGGAAAGAACTGCTGTATGAAAAGTTGCCCTGAACTTCAGAGCAAGCATGAATAAATAACAAATCAAAAGCACAACAAAGAGAATGTGGGCCACTGTTCCTTTAAAACAGGATCCAAAAGGATATATGCTACTTGCAGCACATAATTTCAACATGAATATTAATGTATGTTTTGAGAAACATAAAAAGAAAAAAGCCCAGACCAAATCCAAAATAGCTCCATAATGTCAGATTTTTATCCCTACGTACTAGAATAGGAAACTTCTTAGTATAAAAAGAGCGTTTATGCAGGCCTTAAATAACAAGTTTTTTACATATTGTCTTGGGGAAAGAGTACAAATCCATCATGTTATAAAACAACACTGCTGAAGTCTTAATATTCCAGCAGCCAGGAAGGGCTGTGAGCATCCTGCTGGGAGCAGTTTGCTGTCATTCTGAGCTGGAAGTTACACATGAAGGGAAAAGTCACACTTTTTTTCATCTGCAGCCTCACTGCAGAGGGAATCACCAACACCCAGTCAAGCTCATAATCCTAAAGAGCTCAAATGCCACTTTTAAATGCTTAATGTAATTTGTAGGAAGTTAGTACAGTTCTCTAATTTCTGTGTATTACAACTACCCAGTATTTTTGCTAGACAGGCTGGAGCCTAAAGGTGTGAATCAGAAGATGCACTACTCATAATGCAAATTAAACCAGCCCTAGAATGCAGCTCGGGAGTTTCAGCAGAAATTAACTTTTAGAGCAAAATTTGTGAGTAATCCTAATTAACTTCAAAACATTAACATCACATATGGCCCAGTACAAGCACCCAAACCAGCAGCAGCTAAAATAGTGCACAAAATAATGGCAGCATGTTCACATCCTCATAAAAATATTTTAATATCAAGTCAATTCTGCTGAAAAGCTGAACTTGAGAAAACTGAGCATAGGAATCACGAAGATGTGATCCAACACTTCAGAATGTAACTTCATCTTTATGTTCCCTTGGACAAACAATGTACCACCTTTGCCTTATTTTAATCCTGCACTAATAATGGCCACATATGTCCATCGGAAATACTGTGTATTATGCATATATACCATAAATACAGAGTAGTAACTGACAACATACATCAAGAAACTCAAAAGTATCACCAGCTTATGTAAAAAATTAACACTACAGTAGCAGGGCAATAAAGTATTAACTCTAATTCAAGCAGAAAATACTCAGTTTTGAGATGAGAAGTGTTCGTTCTAGAGATATAAAAATTGAGGATAGGTGTAAAAATACCTGGAAGTCTGAGACCTCATGAATATTGTTGCTTCTTTGATTCACTCTTAAATTTACATCTACCTACACTAACACTTCTCAATTTCAGTGAAGAAAGAATTATACTTCAAGATTTCCTCCCATGAAATAAAAGACTTGCAGAACTGAATTACAACCCCCTGAAAAGAGAGATTTAATAGAACCATCAAAGACCACAGCTGCACTATTGGATACCACTCTAATTAATATTACATAATCCATACAACACATGTGATCAATTTAGAGGTCCCAGGCGGTTCTTAAATGAATGAATGCAATTTGTAAGCTCTGATCTGTCACTTCCACTTAGAGCAGAAGTGTCTACATTTCATATTACATTGTAATGCATGCTGTAAGCCTGTATCAGAACTCCAATTACTCATATAATGATCAAGTTCCACGGACATAATTAGGAAATGGGGAAGATAGGACCCATAAAACCACGAGATAATGGCAGAGGAAAAGTAGGGAGAGAAAAAAGTTACCAAAGGGTCAATTGTAACCTGCTTGGAGAGGCTACAGTGACTGTCATTGGCTGGCACTGCAAGGAGGAATTTCCCAAAATCTGCTTTACTTTAGGGTTATTTTGCATGAAGTGGAAAAATGAGCAGCTTAAGCTGTATACTTTAAAGGAAAATTAGGTGCTGAATGTGGGAAAACTTCAACAGAAAGCTTTCCGCGTGTCTTATTTCCTACACCTATTCCATTCCAGCAGTTAAAAGGAAGTACAGCTTCAATCCCTTAGCAAGTCACCCAGTAAAAAGAAATCTGTACACATTCAGTGCTGATTGGCTTTGATCAGGGAAGGAACTTGCCTTGCTAAAGCACAAGCAAGAGCTGCAGTTTTCACAGCAAATTCCATGAATTTCTAGATTTGAACTGCTGAACTATAGCCCCGTTTACAACAACTAAAAGGTTGCACTTAGTTAAGCTCAAAACCTGTGTCCACAGCAGAAACTGGAATACCAAAATGAAAGAGATCTGAGATCTCCCTAATAGATTGTCTCATTTAGAAAATGTCAGCAGGAATGGCTCCATTTTAGCAAACTTTTCAGTTAAACAACAAAAATGCTGAAGCGCTTTTACTTCGAAATTTTCCAAATAATTATATGGAATGAAATATTTGGAAATGTATGAATTCCACAGACAAGACAGCTTACAAGCAATTTTTGGTAGCAAATCAAATCCAAACACTTCCACCAAGGAAATCCAGGACAATCAGATTTTTTTCCACAGCCAGACTTCACATCCAAGTGACACCGTGTTGAACTAAAGCTGGTGACAGCACAGGTCTGGGAAAGAAAGCTCTGGGCTGGCAGCCTCAGCTCCAATGCACCGAAAACCACCTCATGCACAGCTATTAACCTTTCTTTTCCTCACAAAGTATAAGACTTACTTCATAAGATGTTGAAACAATTAATGTAATTTTAAAAATCATCTAGTCCTGCCTACGGAATGGCAAACCTTTTCCAGAATGAAAATAAATCAGATTTAATGTTTTAGAGTAAATACATGCATGAAAAAAGATACTATAATTACACTCACTAAATATGGCTCCAGATAATTATTATGCTGGCTTCCATTGAAAGAAAAAAAAAAAGAAATGAAAGAAGGGAAGAAAACCATTTTAGGAAGGGGAGGGGAAAGCCAGGGCAATGACGTTAGCAATGTTCCATTATGTCCTTATTTAATTCTATGGCAAAGTTCCCATTGACTTCAATGAGAGTACGATTTGGCAGGAGAGAGACGAGCAGAACGAAATAGTTTCAAAGCAATTTTAATGCACTGTTTTCCTTTCTCAACTCTGACAAACCCATTTCCTTTTTTTTTTCCCTCCCTACTCTTTTCTTTACTGTTGTTGATGCAGTTCTTTTTCTTCAATAGAAAAGCAGCTCTTCAGCAGCCTCGGAAATGCTGTACATAGAAAACACACCAAGGCCCACCATGTGTGGAAGACAATAATCAAACTAAAACTGCATTTAGTGACAGTGTGGTTAATGTGAGTGAAGTGCAAGGCTGGAAATTGAAATCTGCACAGTCTGACTGGTTAATAACAACCATCACTCAGTGTTTATACCAATCCAAATTGGAATGAAAGAAGTGAGAAACAAAGGAAAAGAAAATGCAAGTGAAAAGCTATGGGGTTGGAAAATATCGAACCTGCTGTGAACTTACTGAAATGATTAATAAATCAGTCTAATGTTTTGAAAAATAGTTAATTCAGAGAGAAGGCGTAGCATCACACAAAGTATTATATATAAAATAGACTCCAACATTTCAAATACAGAAATATTTGGGAGATTTTGTCACTCTAGAAAATGGACATCAGCTCCTGTGGCAATGCAGATGGCAACAGGCAGCAATTACAAAGAGAGAAGAGTCAGGTAAGTTCTCCTCTTTTCCGCTACGCTGAATTATTTTTTGGGAAAATCCGTCTCGAGGACGCACCAGAGTGTCACAGATTTTAAATACTTGGCGTTACTGTGGGTAATGAGCTGCTTCCCCTGCGGCCGTGGCGGGGAGTGCCCGTGCCCAGCGCCGGCGCCTCGCTCCGTTCCGCTCGGCTCTGCTGCACAGCTAATCCTTTTACAATGGCCCTAATCCAGTTAGCGGCCAAGAACGGCGAAATGTCAGCGTAATTGGATAACAGCCTGGCATTCTGTAATCATTTCATTACGGCAGCAGACCCCGTTTGAAGGGGACGCCCACCAGCGCAGCGGGACCCCGGCCGCTCCCTGCCCCGCTCCCCAGGGCAGCCGGCACAATGACACCAGCGGCCTCTCCCAGATTAAAACCATATCTAGGAAAAAAATAATTTGCACTACGTTTTTGTTAACTAGAAGCCAAGTAGCCTACATTACCAGCTTTGGGATACTGCAGAATGGATTTGCTCTGGCTCCTCAAGGGCGCTGGCACTCCCCCATCTCCCCTTCCCCCCTTTGTGTCCCTTTGCTCCCAGCTGTGTCCCCTCAGCCACAGTGCCAGCTGTGGGCTGGGAGCAGGGTGACAACGGGGCCACCCCAGGGAGTGGCAGCTCAGTGTGGGGACCTGGGGACACTCACAGGGTTGCTGACAAAGCCTTTGTGTCCTGCTTCCCTCACATCCCTGAAGAGCCAGGGAAGCACTCAGCCTGCTGAAGACAGGAGAGGGACAGTGGTCCAGGCACAGTCCCACCTCCAGCTCACATCCTGCTCTATGGCTTCTTGATCCTCCCACCAGCTCTGTCCACAGCTCATCTCTGGGACTGATGGAAAACACCCCTTGAATCGAGCAGAAAATGTACAATACGTGTTCACATGCACAATAAAATAGCCTGCAGTATTTCCATGGCTGTCACCAAACGCTGACCACGCTCTAACAGGACATGCCCTGCCTCAGATCCCTGGGCCACAGGTAGCCCACAGGTGATGGAGCCGAAGGAGCATGTCCGACCCCCAGTGTGGACCAACAGTGACACCTGGGGGAAAGAGAGGCGGGATGAGCACAGCTCCCTCCCTCTCCTCAGGTACCCGGGCTGGCTGAGCCCTCACCTGGAGCCAAACACTCACCCACACCCGGGCCTTTCGCCCTGCGTGGAGAACAACTCGTGTGGGAAACGTCACTCACTGCTTAAACTTTACCCTCCGGCAATCTCCTTATTTATTGCCAGCAGAGCTGAGCCTTGTGTTCAGACGTGGAGTGACATTGATTTGCTGTGAGGAGCCAGTGCAGTCACCATTTCACACCCAAGATATGAAAAGCACACAGATATTTATATTCTTATTGATGGTAATGCAAATTTTAAACTTTCTTTACTCCAGGTGGAAGATTCCACTCACAATAACATTTATATTTCCTTAAGAGAAAATAAGAGGCCATGAGAGGAATTATAGTATCATTTATAGAATCATTTTGGGCTAAAAAAACCCCATTTTAGAAAGAAAAAATGAGGATTTTTTAAGGTATTTTATGTAGATATATACATATTTAAAACTCCCTGTGAAAAACTCTGTAGCTTGTCTTAACTACAGACTGAAACTGAATGGTGCGCTCAAAAAAAGAATAAATGACCTCTCTAGCTTTCTTCTTCCCTCCTCCCAGTCTGCACCAGCTTCCCAACTCCCACACCTGACTTCTCGCCTCCCTTCTGAACTACCTGCCTCCCTGACCACAGTGTCACTATTTATTTATTCATTCTTATCTTCAGGGCAAAGGGCTGGCAGGGGCTCCTGCCTGCACTCAATTACCCACACAGATTTTGCTCTCCTGTGATGGAGGAACCAAAGCAGCTTCAGCAGGCTTGGAGATGGGAATCTCGACAGCCTCCTGTCTGCCCAGGGCTGTTGTGGGTGGTGCAGGCTGGGCACCTGGTGGGGCAGGAGCAGCTCCTGCAGCCTGGCACAGATTGGAGACAAGACATTAAACGAGCACTTCAGGGAGTCACTGGAATTGCTTCACTCTCTGGGTGGCCCTAATGATAAAGTCAACTTCTCTGAAAATAAAGCCTGCATCTTGAACAACTGTTTCAGTGTTCCAGTGAATTGCAGAGGTACCTGTGAGAACACATTGTCCTCTCAAATGTTTATCCTGAGTTGCTATAATTCTGATCAACAAAAGTCACAGCGAATTGCTCAGTAGTAAGTTAACTTGACAACGGCAGTTTTCCTCTCTCTGACTCCATTTGTTGCCCATAGCTCAGAGCTGTGTTGTTTCAGCAGGGTTGCATACAGTTTTTTGTTTGTTTTTTCTATTTTCAAGTCAACACCAAAAAGCTCCCAGAAGCCATTACTTTTATCAACTTGAACACTTCTGGAGAATATTTTTATACGAGCACTTGAAAAAAGTGGCTCATTACAATCCTATAACAGTATTTTTCCTCCAACATCTATTTCCACTCCCTTATATGACTATGTTGCTGCTTCTCCCTTGCAGAAATACTGTTTTGCAACTCCAGATCGATCACTGATGCTTTCTAGACAAACTCATGAGGCTGTCACTCCAGGGCAGCTGATGCTGCTGAGGCTGCATTGACAGAGAAGGGATTTGAGCAGAGCATCCCTCCAAGACCAACAAGACAGCTCCAGGTAGTGCTGCTGCTCCTCCCCCTCGCAGCCACGTGAGCAGAGGGCAGGTGAAAGCCTGACCACCGGGGATTTTGGCACTCAGGGCTTGGTGTGGGATCAAACAGGAGCAAAAGAGGCACCAAGAGGATGCTGCTCGAAGATGGATGCTCACACACAATAGGAAGTGCCTGACAGGTTGTAGGCTGTGCTCTTAGGGCCATAGCAGCAACGTGCAAAAGCCTTTGTTCCTCCTGAAGAGCATTTTCCTGTTTCAAGATTGCCTCTTCCATATAGTTCAAGTTTGGAAACAGGAGCAGAGGTGGGTGAGGAATGTCCCAGACAGACTCAGTGATTCTAGTTTGCATGAAGCAATAATAGGAAGGAAATTTAAATCACTAATATGACAATTGACTCTTTCCAAAGCATGACTCAAAAATTTGAATTATTGAAGATGTTTCATGCAGCCAGTACCGAGGAGACAGAATAAAGAAATCTACTTGAACTAATGGATTGATATAGCTGTAGAAGCCCCAAGTTTCAGATCTCATGTCATCTTAGGAGAAGGGTATGTCTCAGAAACAGTGACCATGTGGGTACAAATCAAAGTGTCACACTCAAAACCAACACCTAACACACAGACACAGACAAGCAAGCAGACAACCTTGCTGCTCTCTACAGCTCTTCTTAACAGCAACACTTCTCATCTACTATAGGCATGAAATCCTGCTGCAGTCCTGCTAACAGTGCACAGTCACCCAGCTGAGCCAAAGCTAAGTCCTTCCTGATGGAAACAATCCTAAGGGCTTGCCTGGACGTTAGGATATTCCCCACTTGAGTGCAGATAGGCGATGCAGTCAAAAAATCAGAACAAAAGAAGACAGGAAGTATTTATGCCATGGTAAGGACTGTGAGAACACGTGAATGAAATGCTCAAGCTGAGTGGAACAACATCTGACAGGTAACAATCTGACCAGCTGCCTGATTAAATAAGGAAAGGACTGAGCAACTCTGTATAATAACTAGGACTGGAAATTCCAAGCACTATTAAAATGTATCCACTCCCTGCAAGCTCAGGGTATAGTTTTACGAAACAGCTTATTAAAAAATATTTCCTTTGATCATATGTACAAGAGCCCATAAAATGAGAGGAGTGTGGCACAAACTTAGTGATTCAACACCACAGACCATAAAAGGTTGTACTTTTTTGCATGGTTACATGCAAAATTTACAGCTCTTAAAACATCCACGTGACTTTTTAGTCATTCACACTCAGGATGCATTGGGACTGCACTAACTCACTAGGCTGATGTGATGCAGTTATTAGGGAGTCCTGAAAAGCTGGGAACAACTGAAAGTCCTGAAATTTTTCATCATTATTAATAAATGATCCAAGAGCTAGTGCATTATTAAAACTAGGAAGAATCATGGGATCGATAGAAAACAAACCTTAGCTATCAAATACTGAATCACTAAGCTCATAACCAGTGAAAAACAAAGCTTTCTGCAGGCATGTATGGGAATACACAAATTTAATGGCCTTTTGAAAAGTTATGCTTGTTATATAGACCTGTATATAAAAATTAAACAAAAGTATAAGAGCTCCCAGTTCCTATAGTTGATAAGAAAATAGTTGTGCCCTTAAAATGGTCACCCAGTTCTCAACAGGTTTTAAGGTGCTGCTCCTGGGGCAGAGTCCTGTGTGTCTGGAAGAGGAGGCAAGAGATTTAAACTCTTGGTCAGGTAGACCATGGGAGCCACGAATCCAGAGGAACCAGATCCCTGGGCAGACCTGTGGCCTCCTGGGTGGCCTCACATCTGCTGTGCCACAGCTCAGGGAACCATGATCCAGGAGAGGAGGACAGACAGCACACACAGATGTGTGGCTGCAGTGGCGCACAGGGCTCATCTGAACCCTCACACTTTGTGATTGAATGAGATCCATTTCCAAATGTTTCCACGCACTTAGAAATTTAATTGGTTGTGAAATATGCTGAAGAGTTCAAAAGTGTTCTTTGATATAAATAGAATAGTTCATTGTAAAAGATGTTGGCAGGGTAGTATTTTATTTTTATACAAAACATTGGAAATGGTCTCTACCAAATTTCCATGAAGATGGATCACTGCTCTAACAGGATGGAGCAGATGAGGGGAAAACCAAGATTCAGGAGAGGCCAGAGCCTGATAGAACTGAAGTTAAAAAGAGAGACCTCATTTTTCTTTCCATCCTGAACATTACAGCTGTAACAGCTTTATTACTACAGCTTTATATATGTTTACATTTTTTTGCTGATTGTTGGCATTACAGCCACATCTGGTATCATTTTTCTTAACTTGCCTTATTACCATTTGTAACATGTTTCCCCCCACTCCCTGAGCCTCTCAAGGATCAATCTTGCCTTGCCATTCCACCCCATCTTGCCCTCCTACCTCTCCTCTAAGTGTCAAACTTTCTAAGACCTTCTTTCGAGAGGTAATGACAACATGAACAAATCTTTTTCACCCCTTTTTTTTTTCCCTTTTAAATGCAATGAGCAGGGCTGATTTGCAGCCTGCCTGTTTGGCTGTGCTAGCACTGCTCTCATACCCTAATTCCACCTCCCACTCTGATCTGCTGGCCAAACAACATATTTAATTATATCATGCTGGTGGTACCAGGCCCAGAGAACTGTTTTGCTGGCAGAGTTTTCCTAAACTGACCCTATGGCCACTATTCAGCTTCCAATAAATTTTAGGCTACAGAGTGCAAATTTATCACCTGGGAGATGCCCCTCTCTTTCATTCAGCACTGAGTTATGGGGGAGCTGCCATGCTTCGGAGCACCTCCACATCAGAGGAAAACTAGAGCACCTCCTGTCCTCCTCCCATGTTCCTAGCTTCAAGTAATTAACAATCTGTGACATTTGCACATTTTCACACTAATTGAGAACATAGAAAACACATTTTTAACTTAAGTACAGTTTTAAAACCTGAGGGATTCTTCCACTGCTGCTATTAATGAAAAACAAAATTCCAGAATTTTTTTAGGGTTGGAGGAATCAAATTTGTCATTACAGTTGAGCTATTGAGAAGAAAAAGATTATTTAAACCATCTCATTTAATCACAAAATACTTGTCTCACACTAGCATTTATACATTAATCTGAAATAAAAACTTACAGAGCAAATCGGAAGTTACATAACTACCAAAGGAATGATCATTGACAGAGCATGGGGGATGCTCCTATCAAGAAGGCAAAAAGTCTAAATTTAGAAAATTTTATTCTTTTGCCATCTTTATCGATATCTAGAAGATAACTATTTTTTAAAAGAAAAAGATATCTAGTTAAAACCCTTATGGAGGAAAAAAGCCCCAAACCTGCTAATAATCTCTAGCAAGACTACAGAAAATGGGAATTTTCTTCCTGGGTGGTTGTGGTGCTGTCCAAAGAGAACTGTCCCTTTGGGGCGGGCTTGTAACTGTTGGAGAAGATTGGATTTGGTGGCTAATGGATGAAATCACAGCAGCAGCACACAAAATCAATAATCCCATCACAAAATGAGGTATCTGTATCAGAGTGGAGGTTCGGAGCTGTGGCAGAGGGAAAGAGCTCCACTGTGCAATAAGAACCAGGCAGAAGGACCCTGTTCCAAAACCATTCTCATACAAAGATGTGCCACACACAGGGTACAGCCACTGAGCCCACAGAGCTTTTCAAGGGCCTGACTTCACTGCCAGCCACCCCACGAGCTGCACATTACAGAAGATGCACTGTATGGACAGTTGGGACATTAATTAAGAAACAAACCCCAGCTATTATTATATTTTGTTCTAGTTAGTCTCAGTGGTTGAAGAATAAACAACTCTAGGGGCAGTGAAAAACACAGGTATGGTTCTTTACACAGATTTGCTAAAAATGGGTATCTTTGAGGAAGTTTTGAAACGTGGAGAGAAGAAAACTCCACCCCTCAGGGAAGCCACAGCATCTCCTCATGTTCAGGTCACACAACATCTGCACTTTGGTTTTTCCCCTCCAGAGTGTGGTAATTCCAGTGCAGGAAATTACAGAAGGAGAGATCCTTTCAGCATGGATTTGTTGATGTTTAATCCCATTTGGAGTGTACTGCATGAAGATTTAACTCTGCCACTCTTATTTACTCCTGCCACTTAGAGGCACTCATGGTCTTTGAAAAGGCACCTCAGAACAGGCAGGTGGGTTTTGTTCTGTAGACTTCTTGAACATCTTCAGCTCCCTGTTCCTTCCCTGCACCTTCCACCTGAGCAGCACTGAAATGGGTGCAGGTTCAGCCTATTGGTCCTGCACTGCTTTGAAGCCACTTTAGCTCTGGCTGTGCTCCTTTCCCACTGAGGCATTTTGCCAGGAAATTGACTATTCAAAGGTCTGTTGTACAGATTCTGAGTATAATATGTAGGTTTATAGATAGATATGGAATACATGCTGTATATAATATATGTTATATAGCTTCCTCGTTAAAACGATTAAAGCCCAAGCAAGCAGAAGCCCTGCAAGAATAGCTATTTCACAGAGCCTCCAAAAACTTTCAGTGAAGAAAAGGTGGTTCTTTGTAGAACAAAAATAATGTGGTTTAAGAGTTTTAAGTGCCTTTTGATCCAAAATGTATTTTATTTTTTCTAACTTTTAATAAAGTTTGTTTACATGCAGAAATAAGGAATCGTTGACTGTTCTGCAAGAAAGTAATTATTGTAAATTAAGATAAATACATGCACATAGCTGTGTGCATATAGAGGCTGTATTTTCATTTCTCCTTTCTCTCCTGTACCTGTGTCACTGTAAACCTAGAGACCAATCAATTCTCACAAAGTTAATAATTTTTTTTTAAATAGCACAGAAAATCACCTACACTGGGAATTCAAGTCCATAATTTTTCACCTCTGTTAATACAGGTAGCAAAGCCAGCCATACCCACAGAGTGGACACTGTCTAGTCATTGCAGAAGCTGGAACTGGATACTAAGACTACATATACATATATATATATGTGTATATATATGTATATATAGGTATATGTATAATGTATGTATATGTAATGTGTGCATTTATCTACATACATTTGCAAGAAACACATTCCATTCCTCAGCCTCCAAGGTTATGATTTTCCCATGACAGAAGAGAGTTAATAAGAATTTTTAAAAAAATTACTATAATTAACTATGCTTTAGAGAGGTATTGGACCTTCAGAGTCTAAATGACTCTATAGTTCTAATTAATAGTTAGACACTTGAGTCCTCTTTGTACTTTTCTAAATTTCAGCACACAAAACTGATGTGAATTCTGACTAAACAAGATTTCATTTTTGTGACAGTTTAAAGACAAAGCTAATACAAGGTTTCTGGACAGAGAGAATATTATTCATTATACTAATTAGCTAATTCAACTAACTGGTTGAAAGGAAGAGAATTTGTCTGACCTGCAAAGCAGATCTACTTCTTCCAGCTCATCTAAAGGTAACACACTTAGGTGCCCTAAAAAACTCACAAGGGATCTATTTCAAGCTCACACCCAAGGAAGCACAGCTGGGCATGGTTGTGTTGAGCTGCTCTGGGTCACTACAACCTCAAAACAACAAAGACCAGGTGCCCCAAAACACCTGGCCAAGCCAGCAGCCCCACTACTGGATCAGCCCAGACTGGGTTGATCTTGCATTTAAACACTGACGTGAAAGCTCTGCTTAGTTTGAAACATTAAAAACATCTCAGCTTAAACTGACATGGTTTCAGGAGGCAGAAATTAAGAAAAAGTTCAAAGTTTGGAAACATCTGAGGAAATAGGAAGGCAGGCACTTTTTCCCCCTTTCTTTTCCTCCTCACACCCAAAACACAATACACTTTGAAAATTCGTAAGGGATTCGTAAAGAGAATTGCAGGGAGCATGCACATTGGTAAAGGAAAACAAAGACTAAAGAGGAGGAGGACAGGACAGCTTTTTCTCTGAGGTGTTTATGTCCCCTGCCCCAGCACAGGCACCACCAGAGCTGGGGGAACAGCAGCACTACAACTAAACACAAGCAGCGTATCACAGGGTGAAAATGGGCACAGTTCCACCCACTGCAAACTTTTTGCCCAGTCCTTGGCTGAAGATGTGTGGTGTTATTTTGTGGTTTAACCTTTAATGAAAATACAAATGAAGAGTTACCCCAAAAAAAACCTGCACAGACACTTCTCATACAATCCAGTTAAGAAACCTAGAAAGCTGCTGTGGCTCAGACTGACTGTGCCAACCCTCCAAAAGGCAACAGGTGTTGTAAATAAAAACACTTGGCCTCAGCTCCACATGCCTTGATTATTTATTCTGATTTTCTGAATTAGTGTCTGGAGTTGGACAGATAAAGGACTGGGACAGCAGACAATATAACTGGCTGGTGGTAACGACAGCTGTTATCCATATGCTGACAGAAGGAGGACTTTATTTCTAGCAACTGGGACCAAAAATGTGTTTTTCTGACAGAGAGTACCTAAGGATGGATAGGTGAGAAGTAGTGCTCCATTGAATAGGGAGCTTCTGAGAGTGGCCATGGCAAAATGAGGCCAAGATGTTAAACAAGATACTGCATTTGATATTTTCATCAGGAATATAAAGGTTCTCTTTTTCGGTTTTTTGGGGGGAAATCTTTCCTCTTATCGACTAAATGCTTTAAATATTTTAATATTCATGCACCAAGGGGAATATGAATATTGTCCTGACACAGCCCAAAGCAATCACACAACCTAAATAGCAGGCCAAGTCTGGAAGGCATATTGAGCATGGTCTCTGACAATGGTATCATAAAGGTTCCCACAATGGGAAACACATGGCACCAATTCCTCTCATTCCCCAACCTGTACACATGAAAACTCATTCAGCTCTAATCACTTCAGTGACAAAAATCAAAAGACATCATGACCTAAAATTGAGAAAATAACAAACAGGGGGTGCCTGAATTTCCTACACTAATCCTGTGTTTAGATAAAATCGGGGTGCCTGAACTTCACATACCAACCCTGCATTGAGATACACATATTTTATCAAAAACCCAGGTGTATTCTCAAATGATGAATAGCTTTAGTCTGAAATTCAGCTTAACATTTTGAGTTCACTCCTGATAAAAAACGTAAGGTGTGATCTGGAGTTGTTTATTACCAAGTGTGTCTCAGAAGGGATGACATTAAAGCAAACTCCTTTCTCCAATATAAACATACACATGTTCACTGAAATACTGAAAAATCTGGCAAAAGCATTCTATAAAAGTGAAGTTACCAGATGTAAGTGCTATTGTAGCTGCTGCAGCTCCATGGAAGCACTTAATCATGCTGAGAAATGCTGCCTCTTCCCTGGGAGCTGAAGTGCTCTCTCCTTTGTCTTCAGCAGGCTGCACACCCTCAGGAGCCGTTCATCCCATCCTCTGCTACTCACACACTGCAGCTCCTCTGCCTCCACATCCATCTCTGCCACAGGCCAGGCAACTCTGCTGCCAGGAGGGAGCCAGCAGAGATGGAGACACACTTGGAATGGCAGAGAATGAATCTCTGACACCAACCTTTTTGTACCAAGGGTTTGCTACATCTTGGTTTTTTGGAAAAGCTTACTCAGAAAAAGCCAGCAGTGTCTGGGAGATGCAGAATTAGGGAATATGGGGTGGGGGAAGTGTCTGCTGGCAAAAATTACATAGGAAAACTACTTCCATAAATGTGGTCAGAGAAAAAAATTCTCTCTTCTTTTCCTGCAAAGAGAAACCACACATCTCTGAGAAAACTTTTAAAGTCATTTTTTGTCTCTGCAGTTTACAAAATACCTTCACTTCAGGCAGCATTTTTTACTATTTTGACAAGATACTTGATACTTCCACAGGCATCTTGTCCAAGTTGAGAAGTAAATTCTCAAGACATCTTATTTAGAGTGAGAAAATGGGAACTGCACCTTAACAGGGATTTTACTTACTGAATTTCAGAAAGAAATTCCTACTTTATTTCCAAGGAAGTCACAAAACTTAGTTATTTCCACTTTATACATAAGATGAACAGAAACACAGATGGATAAAATGAGTTATTAAGGAGAAATACAGTCAAGGATAGACACGGGATAAACCCCAAGCCTCCAGAGTACGGGTTCAGTGTGCTGTCCCCACAAGGAACACACCAACTTCTTACAGAGAGAAGAAAGGAATAAACACCACTGGGGGAAAATAAAGCAAGCCTTAATATCACACACTGATATTTCAAACCTTTCTTTAGCAAGGAAAAAGAAAAGATACAGGAATGTTTTACTTGAGACTGAACTACAACTGATCAGAATGTATAAACTCCTGTTATATGATGTATCAGAATGTGTCACTCTAAATAAAAACTCACTTGATAATTAAAAACTATTAGACAAAATGAGAGTCAAACACAGAAAAATCACAGAGCCAAGCCATCTCAGAACAGTAACTGCAATTTTTAAAAGTGCCATTCAATCTCATCTCCCCATATGTCCCTTCTACAGAAGGTCCAGGTGTGCTGAGAGCTCAGCCCCTCTTTCCTGAGTGCTGAACAAGCTCTGCAGACACACAGCCTGTCACAAAATAATGGGCTTTTCTTCAGTGACTATTGTCATCCTGAAGAGCAACATTTTTTTCCACAGCCACAAAGATTCAGCACAAGAGAGGACTGACAGAACCCACCAGCACAGGGGGCTGAGCTGCAGAGCCAGCAGATTGCCATGGAAGAGCTGATATCTGCAACAAATAACAAATCAAACAGGTGATGTCATCTCTTCACAACATCCTCAGATCACTCAGAAACCTCTGAGATATATATCAAATCTGTATTTTTGACATATTTGAATGCATGTGCATGGAGTCATGTTGCTCCATCTGGAAGGCTCTTTCCCAAGGATTTGGAGGAGCAGGGAAGCATGTGTGGGTCCAGAGAGGCACAGGGGGATCTCACCTCTGCCTTCAAGTGTTTGGCTCTAGCCAGGGCTGTAAAGATAAATGCACACATACAAAATAACCCCAACATGTTTTTATATAGATACTTATGAAAATCCATCTCTGGAAAAGAAATTCTAAAACTTTTTTTTCCAAAAGCTTGTTGTTTTTTTTTTTTAAAACCCCAAAACTCTTTGCTCTTGTTTGCTGTCAAGGAATAAATAAGGAAAGGAAGTGTGCACGCTTCCTTGAAGTACTTTAACAACCCCTCTTTACCTTCGTTGTTTTGGGGTTTTTTCCTGTGGTTTATGCATATTTTCCCATTAAAAAAAAAATTACTGTGAGACAAATGCTCTCCTTCCTATGTGGAAGCACAGCAAGAGGATGCTGTGATGCTCTCCTGGCCGTGCCCCACACTGGATGCTGCAGCTCCAAGTGTGTGATCACTATAGTTACAGCATTTATCCCAACAAGGAGCTTCCTTATGGGCTCATCAAAATGGTGTGTAAATAATAAATACTGGAGACTTCCTCTTCTGCAGACACAGTGATTTATGACCTGTTTTCTCACATGCCTTTCACTTTAGAAACTTGGCATGTGGTTTTACATCACCTGAGGTTTTTTCTGGACTCTGTTTAACCCTAGACTTGGTTGCTCATACCTTAGAAATAAAGCATAACTCAGGGCTTTCTACTCTCAGTAGTCATAGCAAATTGAGTCAAATATATACCCTGGCCACTAAAAAGCAACTAATAGGAAAATAAAAACACCAGCTCAAAGAATTTTCCTGTTCTACAGCTGAGCTTGTAAGATGAGGTAGTTTTGAGAATTTTGTTTTTTCTTAATGAGAAAGACCAAGATCATTCTTTAGTTCCTAAATATTTAAGAAAGATAAACAGCACACACAAAGTTTCTCCTTTCAGCAGACAGTTTCACAGAATTAAAAAGGAAGTCCAACTTGTGGATGTAAATCCAAAATCGTAACTGTGACACAGGAGGCATCCAAGGCTTCAGCCAGAACAGCACAAAGTGACCCTGGATGCTCTTCCTGAGCCAACTGATACCAGTTCCTAATGCACAGAGACATGAGATCTGCTCGATTTCTCTTTAAAATCTCTTTATGGCATGGCCCTGGTTAGCCATAGATCAGTAAAGCATTTGAAAACACCTTTTATATAATAACTACTTATCAAAATTGCCCAGTAATTTTAGCATATTACCAGCAGTGTGGAGGTATTGTAGGAAGCTCAGTTCTATTTTGCATAAGTGTTTCCTTTTTGCTGGTTAGAGACAAAACCCCAATATCCCCAAGGCAATGGAGTTTTTTGACTTTATTAATGACTTTTTCTAGTGAATGATCACTCCCCCCCAAAAAAAAATCCCACCTGAAAATATTTCAAAAAAAAGTAGTTACTCCTCCAATATCAAGAGTGAAGTCTGCTTGGTACTGATCAAGTTCAGAAGAGAAATGTATGGTGTGGAATAAAAATGGGGCTTCTACTTCAAAAAATCTTCACTGACCATAAATTACAAATTTCAAGGAAAATAACTGGTGCAGTAGTCAATACAGTAGTAAAAAGATACAAAAGACACCTCCAAGTTGTTTTCCTGCCATATTTTCAATGTGAGCAGAGTTGTTCTGAAACATCTTAACCTAAAGTTCTAAAAATGATCACATTTGTTTATTCATTTCATCCAGCACAATTAAAATTTAGGTGAGGAAGTCACACAAGGAAATACAATCCCAGCTAAAACATTACATGAGACACCCTCATGCTGAATGAAACCTTATGGAAGTCCTGCACGTACAAGAGGAGGATGGCCGACACGAGCCCTTGTAAAATCTGACCTACTCCTCATAAAACACAAGGATTTCAGGCACTGGCAGAGATCTGTACCAAAGGCAAAGTGGACCAAATGTGTTTCTCCAGGTATCTTGGGGGGACCACACTGCGGAAAGGGAAACATAATTGTTCTGGTTACAAAAAACCACTTCAGACACAGAAAAGGTTTCATAATCATGAGCTTCTGATCCATAACACCAGAGGAAAATACAGGATCAGGATCTAGGAAAGGCTGGTTGAGATGCAAACATCCCTCACGGGATCATGCTGGCAGCTCAGCATAAGTTGATATATCTGAGCATCTACAGAAAATAATCAGATTTCACTGTCAACATATTCAGTCTAAAATTCCAATCAATTCCAATTCCAAGGTGTGTCTTTCCATAACGTTGGAATGCAACAGAATTAAACCAACGCTTTATTTCCTTAATGGCTTGTCTAGGCTTCATTTTGGGTTTACTTAGCATGAGGAGGTCACATAATTTACAGTCACCATAATAACTTCCCAGGGCAAATTGAAGGGTTTTTTCAAGACGTGTTTATACCTTGACATTCACATTATCTGTTGAGAGCGTGCTTGATGAAGCTGTCTGTCTACAGAAAAAGAATAAGAAGTATTTCTTTAAGGATTCGATTTATGTGTTTCTATGAAAGATTGCCTTTTATATTAAATTTGGTCCTTTTAATACTGTAAGTACTGTATAGGCAATAGTTTCCATTCTGTAACCCTTAATATTAAATTAATATTTGTTTAGTAAAATGTCTTAGAGGTGTAAGAATTCTCAAGTCTATAGTTCAAGCCAGCAGTCTAAAGAAAGAGTAGAACTGCAGAATAGTAGTTAGTAAATTACTTAACTAGCACAATTTTAATCCCATGTCTGGCCTATTGCTCTCATGACAGTCATCAGTGGGTGTAACAGAAGGAAAATAAAATTCCAATTGCACACTTTTCAGCATTAACTTTTAAATTAAACCAAGATTTTTAAATGGATGTTTTCTGTCCTCCTCTTAAATCTGCTGACATCTTTAACCAAGAGTGGCACTTTTAAAAGCAACAGTAATGATTTTTGAAATACAGTGATGCAGTATTAGATCTGTATGCTTTAGAGCCACCTGATTGGTCAAAATTGTCTCTATCACTATGCTATAGAACATTCCATAAACAATTAACTGCATTTAGCATTGTCATGGATTAAAAACTTAATTTGATGGGAACAATTTGCGTGGAGTTAAGAGACTGAATCAGACAAATTATTATAACCAACAGTAACAGGAGACAAACAAGACAAATTCTCTTAAATGGTTCTCTACATCAGTAAGTGAATGATCATTTGCTGACGGCAAAAACTCAACTGCTTAGTAATCACAACTCTGTTTGGAACTGCAGCCTATTCCCAGAATGTTTCCAGATAGTTCATCTATAAGAAAAGGGTAAAAAAACCAGCTTAGTAGTATGGACACATTTCTCATGCATTAGGAAAAATGAGCAGTGCACTATTCTAGGAGGATAGATCCAAACATCACAGGAAAGTCAAGCTGATGGAACTGTAAATCTGGAAAAACCCAGCCACAGAATCACTTAGATTGGCCACAGAGTGAAAAGGCCTAAAGAGATGCAGGACAAAGGGATGCACAAGTCATGGAACTACTGCCCAGGTTCTGGCTCCAGGAAAGGGTATCAGAACGTGTCAGTGTGACCAACCAAATATCACCATCAAAGCATGGCTTTCCTCCTGCTGGAAACACCATCAATAAATTCCTGCGATAGAATTCTGGCTGACACCTTCAAAAAGAACTTTTTCTTTAGGGAGAGCTAAAAGCAGTCCTGTTAGACTAAGGGGAGGAGTAAAGACTGTTTGCAGGAAGGACTAACCTCAGAGATCTTCATGTAACTGGAGGGAAGAAAATACCCTGGAAGCATTTTGACTAGGATTTGCAAAAGATGCATGGATATTGATTCCCTTAGTGTCCTAAGGAAACAGATGCTTTCAAAAGTTATAAAGGAATTTGAACTGGTGAAAAAAAATCTGGAGCAGAAGCCACAGAAACAGAAATACAAAATCAGTCTGAGCTGAAGCATCTGTCTCCTAAAGTGGCCACAACCAGTATCCACGGAGGAGTGGACAAACAGGGCACACATGATGCAGCTAACACACATCTGCCAGCAACAAAGGCATCAAATGAACAGTCCATGGGCATCAACACTGCATTCAATTAGATTTGAAACTAAAAAAGAGTTAGTTAAAACAAAGTGGAATATTTGGAAAGAATTCCAAAGAGAAGGCTCTCATGAAGACCCCTGAACATTCCCTGTTCAAGTCTCTTCCTTGCTCTTAGTCCATTTTCTGCAATCCTAAAAACAAGCAGTGTAGATCAGCATCTGTGAAGTATGGCTAAAATTTGCTTTAAAACACACTGAAAATCTGCAAGTTGAAATCATTGTTCATTTTAAGGTGGATTTTGAGTTTATTCTTTACAACATATCCAGGTAACTCACAACTAACCATAGAACCAAACCAAAACCAAAGGAAAATGGCAGCAGCCTTGGCTCTGAAGCATCTATGGCAGCGTGCAACAGCCATGCCAAAGGTGTATCGTTGGCTTGGATAATTAATTCTGCTTGCCACCCGGCCAAAATGAATTACCATCTATTCAGCCAGTGCAGAATATTTTCCTCTTCCTTTTTTTTGCACTGGTACAAATCATAAATTTATTTCCAAAGGGATCCAGATGCAAACCCTCAACATTTCTGTAGGCAAAATAAACCACGATGTAAGTTCTTCTTGGCAAAGCCACCATTCAAAAGGTGCCTGGAGATATGCTATACTGATTATGAGATATTATTGTGAGGTTTTATTATCCTTTTAAACAATAAAACAAGAAAAGAAACCAACATAAAAGCAAGCAGCTCTGCGCCAGATGTAAGAATTTAATGCTATCCATTCCTGACTAGCATTTGGAACATGTGCTTCAAATATGAAACTTTTCTAAGTCTCCCCAGGTGAGCAGTTGATCTTATCTTGCAATTTCTCGCTCTTTTCAAACAGTCCACAGCCCAATCTAGCAGCCTAATGATCCTAAGAATGTCATAGCTAAATAAAGGGGCTTTTTTTCTTTTAACACCATCTTCTCCAAGTAAACATTATACTCCACAGAAAAATTTCCTTGCAATATCAACTCAGAATCTTAGAAGGGAACAAGGGAGCATGGAACAGTTTGGGACTTGTGCTCCCCTCACCTCTTTCATATTTAACAGATCCTTCCTACAAGCCTTCTTGCAGCTAGCCTAAAATCTCCACTCACTCTTGAATTCCCAGAATTTAAAAATACTTTTTGGTCATGTATGGTGAAAAAAAGCTTTTGAAGGCACAGTGAAACAGTCAATCCAAAAGATTGGGGCCAAGCTCCTCTTTTTCCCATAGGCCTGAATACAATTCTTGCACACATCCAGTTCGAAAACTGGTGGTTTGAGATCTTTGAAGGAGACAGTAAAAACTTCCACTGCTCTCATGGTAACTTTAACATAAATAAAATTATATGCAAATTAATGAAAAAAGAGCATTTCCTGGAAAAGCTTTGCTGATGGACAGTGTCTCATTAGATTCTCTTGACTAAGATCTACCTTGAGGGAAGAAAACCATCCATAAAAAAAGAAGTGATTTTAGAATCTCAGCTTATCGTTTGCTTTGAAGTGGACATGATGGAGACCGAAAAATGAAAGCAATATCTGGATGAACAAGTAGAAAATCAGCTTTCACTTGTGATAAATAAATTATGAAGATGTTTGTTCTCCTCAGCTGGCATCTGCAAAGGCTTAACTTCTAAAAGGAGCATTTAGCTCACTTCAGAGATAGTTGAAGTACTGTGCTACTACATCCTATTTTCCAACTGGTTCTTATTTACAGTAGAATTATTAAATATTTATTACAACAGAAAGCAAGTATTTTCGATTGTCTTAACATCTTTCAGTGAAGTGATAACTTGCTTAGATTTTGTACATGAACTTACAATGTCATTGCCAAGAAAAGACACAAATGGGCCTCCACCACTTGTCAAGGACTGTACACAAAAATACATTTGCCTGATTTTCTGTCAATTTAGTTGTTGACAACTTGCTAAACAAGGAGGAACAACACTACAATAATAGCTGACAGATGCTGTTTCCACTAACTTTCAAATTCCTTAAACCTCTCCAAAAACACATGCAGAAACCGATCTGCTTGTCTGTCGACGTGTGATTCCAAGCAGAGATGTTCTGATACCACAGCCTATCAGTTTACATGGGATATTTTTACATTACCCAAATGCACACGAACCACAAACGACAGGAAAACATTCAGCAGAACTACTTGTCTTTCCTCTTACAAAACAAGCTGCTGCAAAGTGGTACCTGTACAAAGTTGCTAGAATCTAAATTTAGAATATAAGCTCAGGGTTAAAAGACACTTGAGCCTCTTCCATTTTCTGGCACCTGGTTATGAGGCAGACTGGACCATCCCCTTGTCATTCTGTGCTGGTTTGGGGTTTTTTGTTGTCTACGGGGTAGAAATATTAGAATAAAGAATATTAGAATATTCTCCTACTGTTTAAGAACACCTGACCAGGCCAATAGGTCTAAAATATTGGTGCTGAGTTTGTATAAAATCAAATGTCTTGTCTATTTGTTTCAATTTCATAAACGCTCTATGACACACAAGCCATGCTCTTCACAATTAATGCCATTTCCAAGTTTCTTGGCAAAACCTAGGAAGTTTGCCTTTAGCAAAGATTTTTTTCACTACTCACATGTTTTACTCTTGGAATTGAACAATGGTTAATTTTTCACTATTTATTAGGAAGCCATAAGCAAGAATGGATCCTAAACTGTCCACACAAGCTCATGGGCTGTCAATGTAATTTCTTTCTAATAAATCACTGGAATTCAGTAAGAGATATGATTAATCTCACCCCAAATACCTAAACGCTGGGCACTTAGTAAATACCAATTTTTGGCATTTTAACAAAACAAACAAACCAAACAGAACAGACCCACATCACCCCACCCCCATTTTGAACCACATCTTTAACACTGAGGAATTCCCTGGTTTGAGAGTGCAGGTCTGTGAAGACCTTAAGAAAGAGAAGATGCCAGATTGCCTATACCAAGCTTAGGGCGGCCAGTGAGCTGAACTGCTCTGAGGAGGCTCTGCCTGAACGCCCATCCCTGAGAGGCAGCAGTGGCCTGAAGGACTGGCATGGCACAGAGCAAGTCCAGAGGGCAGCTGCCTTCTCCTCAAGTCTAGGACACCCTTCCCCCCCCACCACACACACTCTCTTGGAACAGTTTTTCCTGCACCTCACTCACTGACCTGACCTTTTCTTCCACATTACCACCACATGTGAAATCTCAGGAGTACACAAACCTCACAGGCAGGGACAGGCAATTGTATCCCAGGGTGGTGGTGGTGAAAAATCCTGTAGGAAACACGCAGCATGGATGCTCAGATATTTATTACAAAACAGCTGACTTGTACATAGATGTTCTCTGCTGGCACATAAATGAGGATGTGGATTAGCAAAAAAAAAAAAAAAAAAAAAAAGGAAAAATGCACTGGAAATATGTACAAATCTGACTGTTATTGTTATTCCCCTCTGAAAATCACAGTTTGAATGTTTTCTCATCCCATCCATTACTAGTTTAGTGGCAAACAAAAAATTCAAACGGGAATTCACAGAAATAGAAGTATTTTTTCCTTGTTTACTCTTCTCACATTGATACTATAAGCACATACATTGCTGGGTTGCCTTTCCTTTTTGGAATATTCAAAATCTTTTCCTATGGGGAAATGGTAATCATGGCCCAAAGGTAAACAAGGTTTATAGGTAATGCAGTTCCTTTGGGAAGGCAGGAAATAGGGATTTTTATTTGATTGCTGGTATTCAGAGGTGCTGTTCAGGCTACAGCAGAAAATACCTCCGTGCTTTCCTAAACAAGTAGTTAATAAAGACTCTGCAAGACTTCACACTCTCTAGATGCTCCCCAGAACCCTTTTGAACAGTAACACTTAGCACCTGATCTGCTCCATGTGGCCCTGCTGATGGCTGGTGAGAGACCCTGAAGGATATTGTGGATATTGTGGTCCCCCAGTTACTTTAATCATTGTTTCATTTCACCAGGCAAGACTTGAGCAGCCTGACGGCTGCAGGCAGGCAAAGAGTCATTTTCAACCACTGTATGATGAGGGTGGAGGAGATTAAGCACTGGTACCTTAAGCAGTATACATATTTCAGTCACTTCACTGACTGTTTCACTTCAGTCAGGAAAGAACAAAATTGATTTAGGATAATGTAGAAGTTCTAGAGATACACTCAATTGCTTAGTGGCAGCATCACAGTGTAAGGGTTTGGAGCCTTCACCCTGCCAGAAGACCCCAGCTGCCGGTGCCACAGAGATGAAGAATGTCCTGCCCCAGGCTCAGCCCCCTCTGCCACAGCCAACACGTGGCATTCCACAAATCCTGCATCAGTCCCTGGCACTCAGCTCAGAAATATTTCCTGAAGTAACAGCAGAAAAGGAAGGGAAGCTGGCAGCGTGTGCTGCCAACAACCAAGCACATGAGGTATTAAAACCACCTAGTTTACAGGGGGATTTTTTAATTCCTGAGACATTAAACATCTGAAGAATGTTTTGAGAAGACAAAGAGGCAGAGCAGAAGCTAATCTATGTAAAGAAGGCTGATCTAGGGCTGAAAACAGATTTTCTTATTTACTGGAAGGGAAAGGTGGATGAATTACACAAATAATCTGTGTCTCTCTATTTCCTTCTATCCATCACACTGCTTTATCCATCTCTTCTTCTGCCTATATTCAGCTTTATGAAACACATCCCGTACAGTTTAAATTATTCATTTTTTTTTCAGTTCCCTCTAACATCAGTTTCAGTTCATTGACCTGTATAACTCATTGATTAAACTAATGCATTATCTACAATATTATGTATTATTAACTAAGTTTGGTCTCTTGAAACATTTCCATGACAACATATCACAATAACATACTCACATTTGTCTGGCCTATAAAACGATTTCTTCCTTTTCGTATCATTCTCAGAAAAGGTAAATTATATATAGATTGCTCTAGTCCTGTAGCAGTAGCCAGATTAGTAACTGAAACCCTAATCCTGCTCCCCCAAATAAACTGCAACTCTCTCAGGCCCTGTATTCCCCCTGCCACAGGTATTATTAATCAAAATTTTCTGCCACATTAACATACACTAGCAAAAAATGTAAAATCTCCAAGGATATAAAATGCTCTCAACTTTCACTGATTCCAAGAGAAAGGCAAGAGGCATTTCATACAAAGACTAAATAAAAGGCTTTTTTTTGAGTCACAATAAATACAGAACTGCACTGAACCACTGCCAGGAAAAACTGCAAACTCTGCCCTCCTCACCTAACTCAAATGTCTTGTACCTCCAGGGAAGGGAATTCCTGCCAACACCATAATCTGCGTTTTCTGCAAAGTCATCACTGAATCTAATGTGTAGGACTGCAACAGATTACAGAAGAAATGAGAACATCATTAGCACAGTTATAAAAAGATGGAGAAGTTATGTGGGGAGATGCATTCTGGTGAAAACATTAAAGCAAACTTGTCTAACTCGAAAAACACAGTTGATGTCTGCAGCTTCACCTACTCTGCCTTTCCTTTCTTGTTACAAAAAAGCCCCAACATTTTGTCCCACTAAACCAGAGCTTTATGTTAGTTAAACATTGGCATGTCTTTAGGAATAGTGAACAGGAGCTGAGGACATTTTCCCATATTGTGAGAGGGAGGGAAAGACTGGGGCACTGCACCTTCAGTGCAGCCTGTGAGCCTTTCCCTAAATAAATATTACTTTTCCCAATCAAAACATTTGGGTTTTTTTCTTGTTCTTTCAGGTGTTAATCTTGATAAACTTAAATGTCTTTGCAACTCTTAAAGAAAAACAATCCAGAAGCTGGTAGGGCTTTTAGAGAAGCTTAGTTCATTCATTTTCTGATACCCTTCCTCATGCAGCAGCTCTGGCAATGTGAAATTAATACCATCCTACCTCTCCAAAGTCACCTCATGTTGGGCTGTTTGGACCTTTGTTTAAAAAAAAAGAAAAAAATTAAACAAAAAATATTTTTTTTCTTGGTTTTTAAATGTTTAGTCGTGACTGAATAACCTTAACCTCTCTGAAATGACAGAACACATCATCCGAGCTTCCAGAAGCCGTGACTGTAGCTCGGCATCCCACAGCCTTTGGAAAGGCAATACTGGAGCAGCGCACTCACATGAAATTTTCTTTTTAACAACATGGTCTAAGATGGAAATAATGTTTATGCCCCAAAAGCCTCAGAGGAAAGCAGGCACACTGAAGGTCCGTGCAGAAGAGGAGAGCCTCGCCGCATCCCGGCCAACCTGCGCCCGTCCCGTGGCGCAGGTGCAGCTGCGTTGATCTGGTGCCCTCTGCTGATCACTGCCTCGGCCCTCCAGGAGCCACAGCTGGGCCCCTCCACGGACCGCCTTTCCAGCTGCTTCAGAGTCCAGGCCATGAATTGGCGTCCTCTAAAAGGGAGTTTTAAGGGCCCCGATGGGTGCGGCCGCGGACACGCTGTGCTGCATCCATGGGGAGAGAGCGAGAGCCACGGGCACAGCGGGGTCAGTCCCAGCCCGGTCAGTCCCAGCCCGGTCAGCCCCAGCGGCCCCACCGCCCCTCCTCACGTTCAGCTCTGCTGAGCACGAGCCGATTAAAGCAGCCCAGTTCCACCTCCTGGGACAGAGCAGCACTGGCCTCCTGCTTCGAGGAGGAACAGCCCTGAGTTGCTGTGGCTCTGCCCCCTCTTTCCTGGCAGCCAAATGCTGGGGGGCTCCTTCCCCGTGATGAGCTGGAAGTAAACTCATTAAAGGACAGCTCTGCAGGCTGCTGAGGACAGGTGTCAAATCCAGGGCTCACAGTTCCCATCGGTGGCTGAAATCTGGGCTCGTTACTCACAACCACTGCTGGCACCCAGAGTGTGGATTAAACATAACAAAACCCAAAAGCCATAAACCAATGTAATTTTAAGTTCTTGCTCTGCCTAAGTATTCTAATGAGTATTCTATCTCCTGAGGTTAAGAAACCAAACTGCAAACCAATAGTCACAGTATTAAATTGGCAACTTCTTCAGAGCTCATGATCTACCATGATTGGCCTCTCATTCTCAAGATCAAGTGGTTCCATTGCAAAGGTTCCTATTTGCCCTGACAATAAATATATATTTCAATATATTTTATTACACATGTCCAGTTTATCAAATGGGAAAAAAAGCCAATTACATTCGACAAATAATAGTTTTGACACTGACACAGTTAAATGTTGAAATGATTTCCTCAAGTGCTTCAAATACTAAAAATTGAATTCATCTATCATTCTGGTTGGAGGCTGTGAATGACTCCATGGTCAAAAATTAAAACCTCTCCTTTAAAATTAGGTTTTCAAACAAATAATCATATTTATAATTCTTTAGTACTTGTCTTCAGGCACTGCGTAATTTGAATTAACATCTGTTCTTCACACAAATTTTAGTCTAAGAATATGTGTGCAGAGTGAACATTTCTTTTTCTAACTCTCAGATTAAGGATTCTACAACATCTTGGTTGTGGTTAAGAAAGGTATTCCACATGTACCTTTTGTCATTGCAGTTAAAAAACCCCCAACTTGTCAAACTGTCTTGACTATTGGTGGGAATTAAAAGTAAGATTCTCATACATTTAGGGGTTGCTTCTGTAACCAGAAGTTTCAAATATGCAAGATTATTTTATAACTATCTGTAATTCATAGCAAATATACAATTTTCTATTAGAAATCTCACTCTGAGCAAAGCACAATGTTTACCTGCCTACACTGCCCAAAAATCTTGACAGTGTGTGGAATTTCACAGATAATGAACTGCCTTGCTGTGCCAAGGAGAAAACCCCCTTGCAAATAAATATATGAGATTCATATATCTGGTAGATAAAACTAAAACTAACACCCTGTGCTCCCCTTACTTTTTCCAGCTTCCACCCACGAGACACAGTTTAACCCACCAAACAAAGCTCATCAGGAATGTTTGATTCAGATGCAGCCACAGAAACGGCTTCATCAAACCATCACAACACAATTTCCATACTGGTTCATTTGTTTTCTGCAAGCTGAATGCCACCCCCTTCCTTCCAGCAAGGACAGGAGTTCAGCCTCAGCACCCACTGGGACATCAGCACCTGGAGAAGGAACCAGGCACAGGTCGGGCTCACATGTCTGGACTCATTTTATGAGTCAGTGGCCACACACTTCCAATCCATCCATCACACAATTTGGGAAAAGCTGGGCCCAGTGCGCCATCATTCAAATGTAAGACGATATTTTCACCACCCAGTTTGTTGAAGAAAGGCTCTGGGATAAATGAAAGGTAAAATCCTTGGAAAAATAAACTCAAGTCTGTAAAATATTAGGCAATGTTTTCATAACTTTTCCAGCAACTATAGTTTCTAATAGATCAAGTGTGACTGCATAAAGCTACATGGAGAAGTCAGAGCGATAGAGACGGACACATTACACCTTGCCCTATAATGCACAGATATCACATCCTCCAAACTTGCTGAAAATAACTACTTTGGTTATAATTTATATTTTATACACTTGAAGGTGAACCACAATGGGAAACTTAATATCAAGGTTTTCAGCTGTGTTATTTCAGGGAAGTTTATTCACTCCTGTAGCTGTGAAGGTATGGAACAAATGGATGTTGTTCCCACATTAAAGCAAATAAAAGCATCTTTTTCATAGTAGTGACTGAAATAAAGAGTTACAGCTGAAATATTTCTCAGGAAGTTCTCAGAGAGCACAGGTTCACTGTTCACTATATATTCACTGCAGAAATAATGTAATATCTACAGCAACTACACTAAGTTATATGCCATTTGTGTTTACTTATCTCCTTTCCATAAATCACTTTTTTTTCCACCAAGAAAATGTTTATTGTCTGCTTGCCTTGCACTGTTGCTATAGCTTCATTTTTTTCTTTCCCTTCCCGAGCCAGTATTTACACTCTGCAGTGTTTCCCATTATTACTATAAATGTAGAACACATTTTTAACAAAAGTAATTTAAATCAAAGAAAGATTCAATGATGAAAACTAAGACTGTCTGCATGGCCAAGAATATTAGCAACAACCAGGTCAGTCTCCCTCTATATTCAAAATTCACAGTTCCTTCTTCCATCCCCAGGTGTCCAGAGAGCTCTTCAGCTTGCAAGGAGCTCAAGGCAGGTAACATGAGGACTGAAGAGGCTTTTGCATGCAGCCATCATTGTGAACAGAGGTAATTGTCTCTTTGAGTTATTGAACAGATCCACAAACCATTATTCTATAATTTAAATCACTCACACTTGGAATACCAAGCTCAGCTTTCAATCCTGTTTACAGTGCTGAGGATGCAACAGGCACTTGAATACGGTCACAAACACATGGGAGGTGACACAAAGCAGACCAACCACACATTTGACGTGGTTTCAGATCCTGTCCCATACATTACACCCTGTTGAAGCTGAAAGAACCTCCAAAGAAGACCAACTCTTGCTCAGATTTTATATTTATTTCCACCTTTAAACTTAGAGATCAAAATGTTAAAACCTCTTCATTTATAACACACCCAGAATACAGCAAATATAAACTTTGGAAGAAAATGCTCATAAAGATATGCAAAATATTTTACCATTCCAGTACTCACAGTTTAGCCCATGAACTCTTATTTCTGGCCAGCTGAAGAATGATTTATTGCTCTTTAAACAGTCTCACTAACTTAAAAATTCAGAATAGCACAGCCCAAAAGTGTGTCTTACAGAGAAAAACTGGCACCAGTGACATCTGTCAGATGTCACAGATGACAGAGAGTGACATCTAGCACCAGGCAGCCATCAGCCTTCCCTGGCTTCTCCTCCTCCCTAGTCAGGGGAAAACCAGAAAGCAGAAACCACTTGGCTCTCCTCTCCTGCTACAGAATCACTCAAATGAACTTGATGCTCAGATGACATTCTAGCTAATTAAAATACACTGAAAACTTTTTTTTCAGCCCTCCATGGTGTTTGTAGGGTACACCAGGAGTGCTGACTCACTCACAATTTTTTCCCCCTCTTAAAAAAAACCCCACATGTGTTAATTAATTAAACCCCACCCCAGTTAATTACAGAAGACCAAGCCAGGGAGATGAACAAAGTCTGCTTGAAGGTCTTAATATTTTAGGCAATTTTGCCTGGTTTCTTTTGTCTTAAAAGAATCTGAGGTAAAAAAAAAAAGAAAAGAAACAAAAGACCTGCTTTTTCTACTACGAATAAGTTTTGATGTTGTCTGGATAATAAGAATTTATAGTGTTGTTAAAAGGCCCTGGAGACAGACCTGGAGACTGAAGTAATTTATTTACTCGTAGAACAAGCACAAACCATACAAGCACCTGCCCCAGGAGCCCAGTTAAAAGCCTCTTGGGCCTGACCTGGAGAGACACCCCACAGAGGTGAAACAGGGTGCCGTGCTTCCCATTCCACTGGGGATTTTTGTTTTCCCTTTCTTTATTTTTTTTAATTTTCTTTTTTTTTTTCTTTTTTTTTAAGAAAGCGAGTGTGTGAAAAGTAACCTTTCCATCCAGCAACAGTTCAGAGAATTCTTCATAAATGTGATTTGAAATTCTGCCTACTTTGAATGAAGCATCAGACCCCCTTGAGGTCGCTGATGTGGATTTAAGTCTTTGTTACTAAGCAAACAGCTAAGTTTGGAACCTTCAAAAAAGTAGGGAAAAAATAGGATATTAATGCAAACAGGCAGCAAACCCAGAAATAACAGCCACATTCATGAGAATAGGAGTTACTCTTTGGATTTATGGAGTGTGATGTACTAATGTGTATAATGAAGCAGACAATCTAATGACTCAGAGTGCTAAAAAGGAGGGAAAATATAAATCCACAGAAGTCACAAGACAGACTTTCAAGATTAATGGGGATAAGCCAAACATTCCAGATGTTCTAGTCCTGGGTTCTTGTCTCTATGCTACAGAAAATCACCTTTCCCAAGGAAAAAACACCATTTGTCTTTCAACCTGCACTTTGGTTCCCATTATCACTCATGAATAGTCAATTTTCATCTACCTACTTTTTCTTCCACTTTTAATCAAAATGAAAGAGCAAATGTCCTTTGTACACAAAACATTTTAATAAGTGTCTCTGAAGACCAAGTACTATAGAGGCAACCATAATATGTAATTTATCAAGATGAAGCAAAACTATTATTTTTTTCCATAACTGCTGTTTAAATTATACAAAAATACTCGTATCAGTTCTAAAGCTGCCACTGCCACCATTTTTCTTCTGCTCTAAAACCACATTAGCACAGCTAAGGACATACCCTATTTACTGGACAAAATTTACTGTTCTAATTACTGGACCTGTTACAGCTAGTGGAAAATAAGAGTTATTGGGTTTTGCTCTGAAGAGGAAAGCTGTTCAACAAACAAGGTAACAGTGGGATACAAGAGAGACCAGGAATCTGATGAGTCTATAACTTGCTGTTACTATGGAAACCAAAGATGATAACAAAATATTCCCATTTTAATCATGAGCCCTAGAGGACTGTCATCCCTACATTGATTCTATTTTTAAATTCAGTAATCCAACACCGGCCACAAAAAACTCACCTAGAAAGTCTCAGAAGAGCCACACTTGTCCTCATGTCCCCAGCACTAGGACTGGGTGGGAAGTATCAAGCAGCACAGTTCCACTTCAGTTGTTGCAAACCCATCACTCTCTGCCCCAAGCACCTGAACTCCAGCATTTGAGTACGCTAATTCTGACTTCCAGTGGTCAAAACCAAAGGACTGTCCTCTGTGTTAACACTAGGAATTCAAACTCAGAAGTGGAACACGCTGCATCAGCTATGTCCAGGTTTTCTAAAGCTCCTTTTTGGAAAGGGCCGAATAACACAGGGCATAAAAAGTGCAATCACACTGCAGGGTGCTGGAACCCCCACAACTCAGCAGGATTTGCAAAGCACAAGTGTTCAGAACATGAACTGAACACAGTACACGGTAACCTGGAAGACTGAAAAGAAAGTAACAACTTCAGCACTGAGTTTCAAGAGTTGCCTGCTTGGACTGGAATTTCCAGGAAGCGTGAAACTAAGTTCTTAATCACTGTCAAGACTACACTTTTATTTTAGACAGAAATCGAAGAATTTGTTTGCATGGCCTGCACTACTCCTCCTAGTTCAGCTCTAGAATTCTCTGTGGCAAATCTGAAATTCTTCCCTGTCACGTTTGATCCTTTTGTAATAGGAAAAAAAAAAGTAAAAACTCTGAAGCTGAAATAAGTTACATGAAAAGTCTTTTTATAGAAAGTCCGTGGTAAACAGGCTTATGTAGGAAGCAGGATCTCAGAAGTGCCTTGAATCTCACAGATACCCGGCAGTGGTGAGCAGGGACTGGCGGAGCCTGACTGGTGCCAGAGACATCCTTGGCACAGAGGCCCTGAGGGGACATCAGCCCTTAACTTAAATGACTTAAATCAAACCTTCAAGGAAAGGGCTGCTTTTTCTCTTTTTTTTTTTCCTTTTATACTCTATTTCTAAAATTGCAGTGGGAAGGCAGCCTTGTTCTTTACTATATTTTACTGACTCTTCCTTAATCAGGCAGAGCAAGAAGAGAGATCTCAGCATGACCTGCCACCACATTCCTTGGGAGCAACAGCTTTCAACAGGCCCACGGAGTGATTTATAATCTAAGCATGTTTGGGGGCTGCCCAAGGCTGAGGAGACCTTTTCCTAACAAATTGCAGAGGACTGAGGGGCTTGGCAAAGTCACTGTGTCAGGTCAGCAATGTGGCACCTCCACAGCAGCAGCGGCCACCGCCACGTGAAGAGCAGCCTGTTGGAGGGGGGAGGATTGTGATTTTGGAGCTAATTATGCATGTGGTTACCACATTTGAAGCTCAGCTTCCCACATAGCGATCATTCACTGCTACAGAAAGTCACACGCCAGCTTTAGGTCTCCCATCTCTGTCTGCCCCAGTCAGATGGAATCTGGTGAGGATGCAGAGCCAAGAATGTGCAAACAGTGTGCCTGACTCTGCTTCCCATCCCTGCATTTCAGCAGAGATGCTGAGGCATAAACAAACATGCTCTGAATTGAAGCCTGTAACAAATATTTTGCAAGTACATTGTTGTCCTCTGTTAAAGAAAACCCCGATTTCATTTTTAAAAACCTGAAAACGTGAAATCCTGAACTGTGTTTTTCAGAGGAGCAGTTAAGAAGTTTAGTAAGTTAGCTTCCAAATAAAATAAAGAAACCAGCCTTTATTAAATTATATGGAAGGGGGTCAGAGATTAAAAATCCTCTGCCTCTCATTATTAGACTTGAGATGACAGATTCATTCCAGAGCACAGAAGGAAATATATTATCCCAAAACAGGATATGAAGTTCAGTCCCACTAGATTAGTCTCTGTTAAGTAAATTTATTGTCTGATCTTTTAGCTCTCCACCAAACTGCTGCCCAAGATTCTTTTCCCTAACTGTATTAAACCCCCTTTCCTTCTTTTCCTTTCCCTTCCCTCTACAGCCCTACCCCAGAGCTCCCCAACATCCAGTCTCGTCCTCATCAGGGCTCTGATGGTGCATGAATCTCACAGAAAAACAAGGAGGGACGGGAGTAGGAGGGAAAGGACTGACAACTGCAGTCACCCACTAATAAAACCAGGCTGTGCTCTGAAGTGCTGCGCAGAAGAGAAAAGCAGGATAAGTGTTTCCCTTGGTTTAGAGAGCAGCAGCAGCAGCAGGCCTGCTGGTGCCTGTGCCTGTGTATTTGTGTGTGTGTGTGCCTGGTAACCACTCTGCAATTTGGATACAGGCATTGAGGGAAACCTTCAGAAGAGCCGTGCTCGCACTGGTACGTTCTGGGAAGAATTAAATGTACTGTGTGAGGTTAGAAGGCACATCAAACAAAGAGCAACTTTATCCCCGTTCTGTTTACCAAGGCAGAAGCAATCTCCCATACAGTGATACATTTCTAATACTGTTTAGTCTGACTTTAGACTCCATGAAATTATTTGCAAGGACAGGGATTCCTAAAAAATTCCAGTAGAAAAAGGCACTCTTTCCCTCATCCTCCCTTTCATTCCCTTTAATTGCATGAAATTTAATTGTATAATTTAATTGCATGAAAGAGCCACATTGTGACAAAACCAAAATAACAAGAAGTTATTTCTGAGTGCTGCAGCAAGAAATGTTTCTATATGGGCTCTAAGATGCTTCTGTCTCCACGGAGGACAAATATTTTATGAAGATCACAGGTACAACAGGCAATACCACTACTGATTCACTCTGTTAGACTGTTTGTGTTTTCTTTCTCAAAAATTAAATTATAGAAATATTCCTATCAGTTACTTAGGCTCAGCACTTTGATTGTTTTCATGTAGCTGTGATGTACCATCTTTATGCATGGAAAAATTGCAGAGAGCTTGGTCTCACCAACAGAGTGTGCTGTCAGTTCGTTATTAGATTGAGGGCAACACCATTAACACAGAATTTTTTTTATTATTTTATCTGGTGATCTATTGCAATTACCCTGTTCTATAATAAGATGTTTAAATAGCTATCTCCGCTTAAAACAATTGATTTTTTACAGCATCTGCTGCAAAATGCCAATCTTGGCTCCGTCTTGCCTGGCTGATGATGCATAGTGCTGAGCTGCACAACTGTTTCTGTGCAAACCCAGCTCTTATTTACTTTGGGGGTTTTCTGTTTCTCTTTAGACTCTGCGTGGGGAAGGCATGGGAATCACAAACAACACATTTGGCAACTCTTCACATCACCGATGGTTAAAACAACCAGTCCTAGCCACAAAAGTATCCTTGTGTAGACTGTTTTCTCCTCAAATTGAATAATTCTAAGATGGTTACTTGCTCGACTTGCACCCTACCATTTCAGCTCATTGTATTTTCACCATGTACAACATGCAAACATTTATTATTGAAATTCATTTCTAAAGCAATCACTGTGGAACAAGTTCAGGATAAAAAAGATATTCAAGGAAAGAAACCTGCTCTATTTTCTGTATAGCTTTGGTTCTGTTTTAATCCAGAACTTCATTTTAATATTTTGAGAGATCCTGAACAGATTTGATGTTATCGCAACGACAAAGTGTTCCTCAGATTCATTTTCAATGAACTCTTAACACCACAGTCCAGCAAAAGAAAGCTCTGTACTCATTGCACTTGAATGCAAACAAGACACACATAAAACAAACCCTGAAGGTTTCCAGCCAGAAGCCTGCATAACCCATTATACTTATATTCCAACTTCCCTTTCCTCGGAAATTCATTCTTCAAGCAATCACACATTTGTAAGTAACCAAAAATACATTTGTTTCTATTGATGCAAGGCACTCAGCAAGTGGCTTCCCCCTGGTCTGTGTGCTCACCACGGCTTTGAAAGCAGGCTCCGAGTCATCTGGTGAAAGAGTCAGTGGGGCTACAGAGTAAACTGATCTAGCAGACATCTGTACCTTGCTCCTGACGTGACACACAGGAGACACTTACATCTGCACAGAAATATTTATGGGCACACACAGAAAAGGCTCTCACACACACACTGGGAGAGCTCCTGGGTGATCAGCTGAGCTACTGCACCAAGATCCTCTTAGCACAGTTCTAATTGCCTCTGATAAACCTTGTGCTCAGGGGAATAGGCCACACAGGCTCTACCCAAAGAAATTCATGGCTCTGTCCAAGGAAATTCATCCAGAGCACTAAAGGAATTGAACACATCCACTGTTAATGTAAATAAGATGACATTAATACAAACTTAAAGCAAGCTACACAACAGGGATTTCTGGGGAAAGCACGCTATGGGCAGGGTCCGTCCCTGTCCAGATGTACCCAACAGCACTACACAGTTTGCCCAGCTAGGGAAAAAGTCTGAAATGCTTCTTTTTGTCAGTTTAAAGAGGAATACTAACACTCATCTACAAAAATTATGCAAAAGGAAAAAGCAAATGAGGACAGCAGTCCTCATGCTTGCCTAACTCCCTCTGCACCTCCCAGAACCAAGTCTTCCAGTCCTATTTCATGGCAGAACCTATGAAATAAATCATTGTTTCCACAAATGCAAGAAAACTAAACTAATTTTTCATTGAATTATAAATATTTGCTGAAACTGATCATTTAATGCAAGAATTCTCTGATTACCAGGACAGGAGAACAAATGCTAATATTATTTAAGTAAAAATTCAGATGCACAACATTCTGTATTAAACACTGAATGATCATTCACTCGTGCAGGATAAACAGTGCATGATCACTGATACTTTTATGCTCTATTAAACTGTACTCTCCAATGAGCATTGCACCATGGTTCAGAGGTGGCCAGAAATATTAACATCTAAACTATGGAATGCTTTAGTCTAACCAAGCTGAAAGGTCTCCCTCGTGGGACTGGCTGCTTTCAAAGGTGATATTGATAACCAGCAGTGTGAAGGCTATCACTGAACCTCGTTGCTGGAATAACACCCAGCTCTTGGAGCCATGTGAACACCAAATGGCATTTAACTCAAATGGCATTTTCTGTACAACTGTCGCCATCACCCCGAGCAGAAATGAACGAAAGAAAACAAAACAAACCCCCACCAACCAAACCAAACCAAACCACAACTCCAATGAAACTTCATTTTAAATCACTAATTCTACCCTTTTCTTTGGCAAAATTTGATATTACTGCCTATTGTACCAGACTGCAACACACTGAATAACAAAATATTGTAAAAGTGCAATTACAGCGAAAGCATTCAAGGTGACTCATTAACACAGGAATGTGGCCTGAATATCACAAATTCTCACATCTCTCCACTTAATCCCGCTGGAAATCATGAGTGTACAAACAAGAAATTCTTCAGTTATTTGCCTGCAGTTATTTGCTTCCCTGCACAATTAATCACTGAATTAGGTACCTGCTGGAATTCCAAGTGGCTGCTGTGTTCTAAGTGACACAAGGAGCGTGGTGTGAGGTTCACAGCCTGCACAGGGTCAAAGATGCCATTCCAGTGCTGTAATTCCAGTGCAATGCTCCTGCTAATGCTGGGCCTGTGCATTCCATACCCTGACTCGTCAGTCAGAGCAGATAACCATCGGGCACTGCAGTCATTCTTTAAACAACATCTCACAAAACAGATGGAGACAACTTACGGAAAAAGTGAAAGATGGATTGGAAGCCTACTCCAAAAAAAAGTTATCATCCTACTAGGTTTGGATGAAAAAGTTATATTTCATAATGAAAGCCAAACACACTGAGAAGGAAAGACAGTAATCCTGCCTGAGAAAGACTGCTTCAGAAATCAGTTTCTGAGTTCAGAAATTAATTAGTTCAGAAACTAATTGAAATCCCAGTGCATTACAAACCCAGATTCACTGGCCATTTCTGTTTCTCTTCGAATGAAAATGTGTCATTTCAGAAGGGTCACAACAAAGCCAGCAAAGGAAAATGTAAGGAAATCTCTTCATACGATAAAAATTGAGTGACTAATGTGGATGACTCAGTTTAATTGCATGACTTTCAACTAAGTGTATTCACAGGGACAGAAATAACACTAAATTAAAAGGAGTATCTGGGAAAAGTTATTTTGGATCAGTAAAACACTTATGCCAGAAAAAATGTCTGGGTTTTCAGAGCAGTATCTTTACACATCTGCATCCAAAACCAGCAAAAATTGGGTTTGTGTCTCCTCCCACTCATCACCCAGGGCCCTACAGCCACAGAGCAATCCAGGCTGGAATGGAAGCGTGGATTGTCCCTAGTCTAAAATAGGACCAGCTCCAAGGTCAGACATGGTTGCTTGTGTCTTTATCCTGTGTGATCTTCAAACCCTCTGAGGATGGAGACTGCACAGTCTGGGCACTCTGGGGTCCACAGCTCAACTGCCTTCATGGAAAACAAGCTCCACCTTGTATCCAGATACTGAGATGCAGGATGCAGCATGCAGAGCCCAAATACATCCTGAGGATTATTTTGGTTCTGCAGCAAAATTCAGAAGCCAATTTTTCACATATCATCTAACAGTATTTATTATGCTGTGTTACTCACAGAACTTTACTGTTATCTGTCTTCTGTAGAGGAGAAGAAAAGCAGCTCATGTGAGTCTTCAGGTGCCAGATCTGAAGCAATTTGTGATGGTGAGCAGTTGGTGTGGTAATAAGAGCTCAATTAGCACTAATTTGGGCCTACTTAACCTCTTCATATGATTTAATAGAGAGTAGAAACCCCAGATCTGTTATGCCTGGCCATCCCTGAGCACATGAAAAAGAAATAGCCATCATGTAGCCAAGAGACTTCAGTGCCATCAGGAATGGCAGAATTCCCTGGTGAATGCCAGATCCTTCTCAGTCATTCAGAAACACACACGACCCTGCACTAGTACCAAGGAGAAGGAAAGGGAAGAAACCACCCTATGATTCTATGAAATTCAGGAGTATGTGGTTACTGCTATAATATTATACATATATTTATAATTCTATTTCATAAATATTGTATATATATATTTATATAATAAGTATGATTAAACTTCATTTCAGTTTTCTTTCAAACTCTTTTGAGATGCTAAAATATCTGATATTATTCGAATGAATTATCAAGCAGCTCTATTTTTCCCCCTCTCAATAGCTACCAAAACTTGGAAACAGTCACCATTTCAGAATGAATAATTGAAATAATTGGAATGCAGCAACATACTAGAAATCTGCGACCATAAACTCACAATCCTCATAGCTATCTCATTTGGCTGTGTGTACTGAAATGTAAAATAATGAAATTGTGAATGTGATCATAAATTCAGTAACAAGTATAATTGCTAGTCCTACAGAAAACTATTAGAGTGGTAAGTTGATTTTCTTGTCATTCCCATTCTGCATTAACCAAAAGAAAGAAAAAATAAAATGCCATCAATGTAATGATTTTTGCAACAAGCATCTAATTGATTTTTCTGCCACTACTATCATTTACAACTAGTCCTGTAGTAATTGTTTGGTTTAACTGGATTTTTCAAACAAGTGTTCTGATAGTGATATTAATTATGACACCTTTTACCCACAGAGAAATTATTTAAAGACAAACAATGTATTCCATAAAATGAAATCTCTTACAATAGAAGAACTAACATACACTAATAATACAATAGGAAAATAATGCCAATTTGTCTATTCTAATTTTTGATGTCACTCTCATCTCACTGAAATTTCAGGGAGCATCAGCAGACAGTACAAATCAAGCAGTTTATAGGTCAGCACACTTTCAGGAAACACACTTTCTTTCATGTTTCAGGAAACAATTTTGCTTTTTAATGCAGGCATGCATAATCCTATGACTCTCCATCCATTTATTGCTCTTCCAAGAAAAGCCAAATGATCGAACCATCACTCATTCCTTAATGAGATATTCACATGAGGAGTTGGGGCAGCCCTTGCCTGCACCCAGCTCTGTAGGACACACTGAGTATAGATGACAATGACAGCAGCCACCCTGTGTTCACTGCTTCCAGTCCAGCACTATCCCCATCAGCTGTGCTGCCCTGCTCCACAGACCTCCCAAGTGACTCTCCTGAGGGAACAACTCGGTTCTGCCACCACCATTTGCCATGTCCTGAAGGAGATCTTTTGTGCCTTGAGCCTAAAAATGAGCAATGTTCATGAACAATGGAAATTTCCCATCAGTGGCTGAAATACAGACCTTCAGAGAGACTTGCATCACTTCCCCTTGAAGGAATTCTTTTTCTTAACGGACCAAAAATTATTTGTTAATTCTGAATTGAAGCAATGAAATGTTAATGTCTTCATGCAGAAAAATGTCTGGTTTCTCTTAATATTTATTTAGTGAGGTTATTGCCACCACTGAAAGCAAAAAATGATACATTTCTGTTGGGTTTACCTCCTTTCTCTAGCACCCGGTGGTCTGGGACACAACATGGGCAATGCACCCTCTAATCAGCAGGGATGCCAAATGTGGGGGGCCACCTCTTAATTAGGAACATTTATCATTTCAGAGCTCCAGATCTCTCCCCCTACTGGAGCCCCTCTGGAAGGATCAAGCTTGCTCCTGATAAATGCAGTCTTCTGCAAGGAAAGGACGGATGGTTTCTTTTCCATCAGAAAGATATTTAGTTCTGCTCATTGCGTATTTCAAACCCCTCCATTGCTAAGTCTCTGCTAGGACCTGAAGACACCTGAGTCAGGTGCTCACAGTGTGGTGGGAGCAGGTGTATACATTCAAAAGAAAGATTTAAACAGATACTTTTGCTCCAAAAATACTTGAAATGGTGACAGTGAGGTGTTTATGCTCACATAAGTAAGAAGCTACAAAACAGAACCTGGTACTTGATGCTGACTTGTAAAACAACCAAGGAACTGCCTGCAAGTCCAACCAATGTTAATTATATGAGCAGACTTGCTATCCTAGCTGGCCTTAGCCTTGGAGTTATATCATCTATTATGTCAAGAACATCAACATCTTTCTAGTTTCACATTTCTCAACTTTCCAATTCAGCCAATAACATGAAAGAACATTGAATTTACCAAACAACAGGGGCAATCCCAAGTAAAAATGATGACTCTGAGCTGCAGGCTAACCTCAGAGATTCGGTTTTGTTTGTTTACCTTAAATGCATCAAAGATCCTTCTCATGATACTTTGCTATAAACAAATAACTTTTCCAGTTGCATTACGTTTATACCCCAACCTTGACCCCTTGTAGCCCATAATAATTGCAGTGCCCTGGGATCATTACAGAACTGCAATAATCATAGTACTGCATCTTAACTTCTCGAAACGGTAAGAAGTTATCATCCAAGCATGGACCATGTTTGTGGAAAACACCTGAGAGAGAACACATCCAGCTCTGGTTCCACAAGCTGTTTTTTTAAAAGACCCCTGGGGTTTTGTAGTCCATGTCCATTCCTTGACACCCACGGGCAATGGCTGCACACACAGCCAACCCAGAGCAGCACTGAGCCTAATGCTGCACCAGCAGCAATGCCGCAGAACGCAAAATCACTATGTCAGAATGACTCTCATGGTTCAAATGACCCATTTTTTTTTATATTTGCAACCACATTTTATTTTTCCTTTAGGAAAAAAACATGTAATTTAAAAAACATATTCTTGAAAGAAACCATTTGGCAAACCACAGCTCTCCTGACTCAGTTTGTTAAAACGCAAGAATTGAAGGTCACACCTTTTTTCAGACAGTGAGACAGATATAAAAATGCAAGAAAAGAATAAAAATTGTTTGTGAAAACAGCTCCACTTCTCTCAGGGAAAACCCTTCCAACACATCTGCCAATCTATGTACACAAGATGAGAATGAAATCTTCAGCTGGTGCAGAGAAAAACATTTCATGAGATTCTCCTGCACAAATAAGATTTTTTCAGAGATTCTTGAACATACAAAGGTAAACAATTGTCCCTGAACCCACTTTGAGATCCAACCTTTGGTTGCTTCAGCAGCCTTGTGACTGAGAGCAATTGAGACAAAAAGTTCTGAACTTTACAGCAACAGCCAAGTGTGCTACAGCCAGTGCTCACCCTAAATGCTACTGAGAAACCCTTGAGAAAACTACATGGATTCTGCAATAAAGTATTAGGACATTATAACAATTTTTACTGATTGTTTCTTCCCAATAAGAACATACAATTTCTCTCTTTTTAGAAAAGATGTCTCATCAATACTAAGAATTTATTTTGGCAAACATGGACTTTAAGCAAAAGTTTTTCCTTTTGTACAGGAATAATTAACTTTGTTCTTTAATCAGTTCACTAGAAAGTGAGTGTTACTGACTGACTGCAGCAGTTGACAAGTGAAATACAGAAAACAGGCCCATCAATAGAGGACAATCAATACCATTAAATTTTCCCAATATTTTCTTGAAAATGTAACACAGGAGGGAAGGAAATTTTGTTGTTAAGAAGCAGGATTGCTGAAACAGTTATTGAACCAACAACTGTTTTCATTTACTAAGCTAAATGACTCCTTCACATATGTTTTAACGAAGTCTAGCTGCATGCTAATTACACCTATCTGGTTTGCATTACCCAGTTAGCATTTCTTCCATGCACACCAGCAGAGTGGGCCTTCGTTAATTCATAATGCTTCATCCACAAATACTAGCGACTACATCAAAAACCTGTATCGAAAGTATTTGACATTTACCATTTCACTGCTCACTGAATGTCTGAGTGTCTCCATCTCCTCTACCTGATGAACAGCTAACTCAGCAGAGTCTAGACACGCTCACAGCAGCTGCAGTGCTGAGAAGCTGCCCTACAGCAACGCTCTGGGGTCCTCGTTCCCTTTGATAGCAGCACGGCACCACAAGTTATCCCACCAAAGATCAACTTATTGTATTTATACAGTCTTTCCCTTTTCAAGCCAAAGTTAAATGAAGTTGAAGGAAGCATCTACAGGACAACCCATAGTCACAGCCTTAAAGGATTAGAAGAAGCCATTGTTTTCATGTCAGACATGTTTTTATAATACAGACCATGTCTATTCTTGTTATTTCATTTTCATCATCACACCAGCTTTTCAGCAGTCAGCCGACCCTTTCCCACACCACAGTTTTAAAGGCTCATAAACATTATCTTTATTATATTAAGAGAGATTCAAAAATTGTAAAACAGATGTGAAGTCACTGCTGCCAAGAGCCTACACAGTGTGATTCAATAGGATGTGGGTGCTGTAATGTGCTCAAGAAAAGTCATTCTAAAACACTGAGTTCAACTTGCCGAACAATCATTTTCATCTAGGAAAACAAAAGCTTAAAATAAACTAAGAACTCCCATCTGCACAGGACTAAGAGTGATCCAATGACCTGACTGCAGACACTGCACAAAGATGCTTCCACTGACAGGCTCTGCAGACAAAGGAGTGATGAAAAAACAAGGATGAATTTTAGTCTTTGCTCCTAAGGAAGTTGTATAACGGAACAGCATCTATCAGATGTCTCCCAGTGAAGAGAGAACACACATTCCACCATTCCCTGTGTGTAGTAGCTACAAGTTGGCCAAGTTTTCCCTTCACCCCACTAGCAGGCTCGTGGGGGCTAAAATTCCTGCCAGCTACTTGCCAGCCATGAGCCCACTGCCAGCAGATCAGCTTTTCCTGGGCCATGTGCTGCTCACATTTCCCTGCCTCCCTCCCTGGGCTTTACGGAAGCTCCTTCCTTCAGTGCCTCTGCTGCTGGAGCACTCATGGCTTTTCCTCCTCACCATTTGGAGCTAAGTCAATGCTTTTCCCACAACACAGAATCGATCCATGTGGCATCAGAATTTCTTTTTCCACGTCCTCTCAGCAGCCAGTGGCTTTCTTTTATGCAAAATCCCTATGTGGTGATATCTGCAGGAGTTTTTCTGCACGTGTCTCTTGGAATTAACCCCATTCATCTGTAGGAGGTCAGCTTAATTTCTGAAACAGTCAAGAACTTTTATATAAACAAATACAGGGTATTCTCAAGAAGCAGCCTTTCTCCAGATAAGGAAAAGGTTGGTCTTGGTTATTGGGTTGGTGGGTTTTTGTTTGTTTGTTTTTCTTCAAGACAATCCTGTGCACCTTCTTAGCAGAAGGATAGAATGCGTGTCAGTAGACAGGGAACATTTTCAGTGAGTGTCCAGGAGAGCAGATGGTCTGCTCTGTGGAGCACCCTCCAGACTCTCTGTGATACCAAAGGCAGCTTTTGCTTCTTATTTAAAACCAAGGTAAACAGCAACATAAAATCCCAATATAACAAACTCACTGTGCAAGTAGGGATGTGCCTGAAGCAAAATTTCCTGATTTCCCTGAAAACATGCATTTTGCTCTTTGGACTGAAGCCATCTCTTTTTCTGTTGGCTCTGCCCCCTCAGGGCCATGCACCATTCAGCTGAATAACTGTAAGGTTCTCACTTGCAGGCAAGTAGGAAGGAGTTTAATGAATCACAACATTTTGTTCATATTTTGCTTGGAGGAAGCATTTTCCACATTTTCTGCCTCTTAGTAGAGATCAGAGAAATTCCACCCAAACTTGGTATAACTGCTTTATTGAGACCAAAAGTTCACTGTCAGATCCCAGGGTTTCCCTACCAACCAAAAGGAAAGAGAAAAGGGGGCAGGGAAAATAAATGTTTCTGTGGAGTGAATTAACTAATGAGCTTGCTGAGGCTTACTCAGATTCCTCCAGAGGCCTATGAAGAGCAAGGCTGTGAACAGTGCTCGTGCACATGGACAATCACAGCTCACATGCTCTGGAATGCTCTTTCACCTATAAAAAATTCCTTTGAAATTCCTTCTCAGTGATACAGGATTCACTGGAACTCCAAATCCCATTGCTCTTCAATGACAAAGAGAGAGACTTGTGGGAAAGAACAGCAGTGAATGACACAGCCCTTGCCAGTTGCTTTTGTCATCTCAAGTGAAGCCTGGCAAGATGGAAATCCAAGCCTGGTTCCTCACAGTTGTTGCTTTGAGTCCTGCATTGCTCCTCCTTGGTTCAAACAGGGGCTGAGGGGAAAGCTGGCATTTTGAGCCATTTTGGCTATTTGAGATCAACATGGCCAATGAGGAGCAAAACTCCAGTTTGAGTGCTAAACTGGGAACTGGATTTAGGGAAACAACCTTACAAAACAAGAGAATCACTTCAACAGTTCAGAGGTCCCTTACTGCGGCTCCAGGGAGTTGGAGAAAAGCCAAATGTAGCACAAATTCACTGAAGAACTGTACTAACCCTACTGAAACAGAATGGAAAGGATACAGAGATGTGTATGGCTTCAGATTTAGATATATACTTTTTCATAAAGAAATGTATTCACTTACTTTACTTCTTTCAAACTTTTAATTAGAAGTTCAGAAATGTGGAGTTTTAAACAGAGGAAATTAGCTCGAAGGCATGTTCATTTATCATATAAGAGGGTCCTTTATTAATCCCTAATTAAATATTTCTCCACACTTAAACCAGTTAGACATACAAATAAAAATGAAAACACAAATAATTTCCACAGAAATGTTATATACAGCTCAAAGAAAAAAGAAGAGTGACCAATTCTACTTTTCCTTCATTTTTCCTTCTCTGAAACCTTTCCATGCAGGAGCAACAGCTCCTGAATGCCCTGATGAACAATTTACTCCCCATTTCCAAAAGACATTAAAAATAAACCAAGGAGGTATTTTCTACCTTAGAAAGAGCTCTTCTTTCCAAAATTACTGATATACTTTCAGAAAAAGTTCTGAAGCAAAAGAAAAGACTATGACAGATGTATGTGAAAAAAATACAAAACCAAAGCTCAAGATGGGTGGAACAAAAGCTGCTGATGTTTAAACATAATTTCTGTATTTTTTTTTTTAGAACAATGAGAATAAAGAGCCTAAAAGAAGTAGAGAAGCTTCCAGGAAATTTGTGTTACTAGTAATTTTTTTCAAGCTTTTCTTAATAAAAGCACAGTAAGAGCAAATTACATTCAGTAGCAAAGAAGATTAAAATACCAACCCTTCTTTCACATTTTTCCATCTTGATTTTACCTCAGCAGATCAAACAAACTACATTAAAAGCACTATGAAGTTACCCAACAAACAAAATGCATGAAAAAACATGTTACAAAGAAATACATTTTATACTTAGAGAACAGCTTAGCATATGAGTGGGGTAAAGGAAAAATTTTTGCAATAAATTTGATGCAAAGAAAATTCACAAGTATAAACCAGTTTCATATTATAAAAATAATGAGATGAACAGACATCTCCAGCATGATGCTCATCTCTCAACTTTTTTTCTTGCTTGTGGGTTGTTATTTTACCCCTTTACAAAACTTTCATCTTGTACTTGAAATTCAAGACCTGGATTTTATTACTTGCCAAAGCAATCTATGGCTGCTGCTCCCCCCTTTCTGGTGTCAGGCACCACAGAGAGGTGTGCTGGCAGAGAGCACTCAGTGTTACAGTGCTCTACTGTCACCCTCTAAAATCAGTTAAAAGTAATTGTTTTATAGGAAAATACAATTTTTGATTTTTTCCCTTCTTTTTAAGGAAATATTTTTAATTTAAATACATAGCTGAACTCATCAGGAACTGGAAGGGTAAATTTTTTCTGATTTTAATTGCAAATTACATTCTTCATTTCCTTCATCTGTCCATAAAAGAAAATCCATGTTCAGAAACACAGGTTTCCTAGTCTGTCCCTCCTGAAATTTGTCCAACTTCAGAAGGAGTTGCAAACAGCAGAGAAAAGCCAAGGAAATCACTGCTCCTCTCTTCTATGCAGGGATACAGGGCAGAGCAGCAGATACCTGTGAGTAACCAGGGCTGGCCATGATTGCATGTATCTGCAAGCCAGAATCAATTAAACCTTTTCCCAGCAGCTGTAGCATTTAAAAAGTAAATCACATGTTGCTTTAAAGAAAACCAAGCCTTTGGTATAGCCCTGTCCTTATTCTGGTGAGCTGAGAAGCCTGTCTCTGCTCCAGCTAATTCTGTGTTCTCAGGCTCTTTCCCATTAGAGAGGGCCAGAACCTCACACCGCCTCCCACACCAGAGGAGATGGCAGGGCAAGCTTGGCTTCCACAGAAATCAAATCAAAATCCATACACAGCATGGCACAAGCAGCATTTCCTCAACCAGGAGGGGGAAGAGGAGTGTTATTAAAAGATGTGCCAACCTGCCCAGCCATCCTGCGCACACACCCGGGGGTGCCCAGCACAGGCAGGAGGTGGCCCCACAGCACTGCACCACAACTGGGGAAATTCTCCTCCTCCTGCTCACTCAGCTCCCTCCCCACCTTCATTTTTCCTGCAGCACACTTTTATTAACTCCTTCATAGGTTTCTAATGTCTCTCATTCGGTGGCTCGTCCCCAGCTGCCGTCACATCAGCCCCAGCTCCCCCCGCCCCGCTGCAGAGTCCTGTTACAGGAAACGCTTACTGGCAGTGCTGGTGCTGGGTAATGCTGACTGACGAGCAATGACAGCTCTTGTCAAAGTTTGGCATACATGGACGTGCAACTGAAGTAGAGTGAGATTGGGGAAGCACAGCAGCAATCAGTATTTAGACATGCGTTATCAGATAATGCCATTTCCTGAGTTAGGGAGAATGTACGAGTGTGTCCTGCAATCTGGCTTTAGCTAACAGGCACCATCTCCTACTTAAATTTAAATCTTTTGAAAGATCCTTGAAATGTAACCAGAGATTGCACCAGAGGTTCAAGCCAGACAGGGCTTTTTCTGGATATTTTAAAACGATTCCTGGCATTGCTGTGCCATTGGTAGCAACAGCAAGCACAGAAATAGAAGCATCTAAGTAGATACAGGAAGAAAGCAGAAATGTTGCAAAGGATGAAAAAACACAACAGTAATGGGAGCCTTCCATGGAAACTAAATAACATCACATCAGGTAGCGGGGCAGAGCCACATCCAAGGGTGTGATCAGCAGCAGCTCTACACAGCCAGGCAGGGAACCCTCAAACGGAGGAGCAACAGTTCCCCCCTGAGCAGAGGAAGTGCAGGGGAAGTGTCAGCATCAGAGCTGCTCTGCAGCACTGACCACAGCAGGCTCAAATGCAGGAGCAACAAGAATGTGGATTAGTGGATATTTTGTTTAACTCCAGAAGCAGAAACTGCAGGAATGTAAGAAAAAGAGCACCTTAAATTCTCAAAAAGGAGTTCAAAGAGGCACTTGACACAAAGTCCATAGTGGGCGGCACAGAAACTATTTAAAGACACTGCACTGAAGATTCAAGGAAATATCAGAAAGAACTTTAGAAGAACCAAGAGAAAGCCATTGCTTTGGTTAAGGACACCCCAAGGAAAGAAAACATTTCACAAAAAACATCAAAAGGTCCAAATGACACAGGAAGGACTACATGATCCAACAGGTTAAGTGCAAAAACACAACTGGGGATAAATAAACCCCACAAAACCAACACTTGCAAAAGAATTCACAGAAATCCTCGAAAGCAGGAGAATACTCATTTATCAAAAGCAAGAGCTATTCCAGAAAGCCTAAAGGACCACGGGACAATCAAAGCATGCATGTGGCATTCAGAGATAATACCAGACTAAAACCAGAAAAAGTTTCCATTGCATCCAGGCTCCTGCTGAAGGGCAGTTTTAATCTCAGGATACCTCTATGAAGAGAAGAAACAGCCTCCACGTTGGAATGATGAGGTGTGGTGGGACTGTTGTGGATAGAGCAGGAGGAACTGAGAGGGGACACAACAGAGGTATTTGTGTGTGACACGGCTTGGGAAGGCACAAGCATTCTCTGCTCCTTGCATAGAGAAGGAGCTGCCAGCACACGAACCAAAGGCAGCAGGACAAAATAAACAGTGGAAGCAGTTCTGCAAACACGGAGAAGCAGTGTCACCTTCTAGATGCAAAAGTTAACAGGAGTTCAAACAGATACTGGTCAGACAGTTGGAAGAACTAGGCTGTATTATGATTCTTCTGGAATGAGTATTAACTGTAAAGTCCAGGAGCCTGGGACTGAGAAAAGACTGGGATCCGTCAGCATCCAGAGGAACTGCTGGCACTACATTCCTGCCTGCCCCCGACGTGGATCTCCAGGCCCTACCATGACCATGGGCAGAGACAGTTTGACAAACCACCACTCTGCTCTGGTTTACACAACATTTATTAAGTTCAAATGGAGTGGCTGCTGCTGCCTTACGAACTTCACTGGGAAACCTCTGAAAAGGATCAAAAAAATATGTGTTAAAGTGTCTGAAGCCTTGTCTATCTGCTCTGAAACATTTAGTTAGCAAAGTACTAACAAAGACTGTCCTACATTACATCCCTCATCAAAGCTGGACAGAACTATCACTTCAATATTCCTGTGATCTTGCTGCATTACAGTGAATGGAAAAAACCAGAGTAAGGTAGTCTTTATCCCAAGCCAACTAATCCAGCCCAAACTTTAAATCTTTGGTTACACACACACACCACACACTTTTCCATCCTTAGCTCATAATAAAACCCTAGCAGGGCTAACCAAATACTGAGAGGAGATTCAGAAAAAACTCAAAAATTAATTCTCACTTGATCAGAGTTCTGTGGCACCTCACTGGATCCACACAGTGACTATTGGTGCAGACCCAGGAGTACAAGGCTGAGTTCATACATATTACACAAATTGTATGAAGCCTCAGCCCAGCTCAGACCTTCGAGTACAAACAGAGCTGACACCTGCAATCCTCTGATGCCCTCAGCAGTGTCTTCCCACCACATTTAAAGGCAAAAGGGAGGAGGGACAGCGACTCAAAGTGATTGTAAAAGAAGGAGATTCACCGCGTCAGCAAGCAGGGCAGTATTTCATACAGAACACATCAGATGCCGTGCACAGAAAATGGTGAGACTCACAAAGAATATGATTTAGTAGCCAAGTTTTCATTATTTGTAATGCCATCTGTGTTCCTTAGTTGCATCTGAAAATCCTGTCCAGGAAGAACATGAAATACAAGAAACAGAGGTGAAGTTGAAAGAATCTGGGAAGAAGAAACCAAAAATTGTGGTGACAAAAGGTTCAGCCAAGTAAAGCAGATTTTATGTTCAAGGGAAGGAGATTCAGCTTCACTATGCTTGAGATATTTAGAACAACTGGCACTGATGAGAATTAGCTGAAAAGCATTTGTTGAATTTTATATTTGACTTCAGAAAAAAAGTTCTCAAAAACTTTTAAAAAACTAGTTACAAGCTGACTCAACAGATAGTTTGTCATACTAAAAATAAAACCAAAACTTGAGAAACCAAACTTCCTTTTTTACACAGAGAAGTTCACCTCAGTCAACCCAATCCAGCTGGCTGGATTTTGACTGACAATATGATTTGAATGACATATTCCTACAGGTTTTGGTACCCAGAATTGTCAAATTATTCTATTTCCAAAATAACATTACTAATACTTGAGTTTCACTGCCCAAAATCAAAAAGTAAAATGACGACACAGAAATATTTTACTGCTGTGAATGAGGACTGTGAGTTTTGGAAGCATTTCCTCTCCTGTATAAACCAGCCTGGCGCGTTCTCCCTTTCCTGCAAGTCATTTTTTTCCAAGCCATACATGTAACAGAGGGGACACCGTTTCTCTGTAGACACCCTCACAGCAGCCAGTGATTCAGGTGCAAATCAACCAGCAACTCATCTCACAAGTCAGTATGTACAAAAAGCTTAGCACCGTAAGCACAGGAAAATGCAGAACTGCCAAACAGCCATGAGGTACATGAGAACCATGTGTGCCATTTAGTGCTCATTCCTCCTTTCTTTTGCAATTTAATTCCCTGAGTTGTATGGATTGCATCAAAGGAAGTGCCAGAAACCTTACCCACCTTTTAGGCAAAGAACATGGAAAAATAATAACACACATATATTTTTTCTACAGAAATTATTAAATGCCCAAATCATAATCCAGTATTTTCCACAGATCATCTTGAAACCATTTCATCATTCCAAAGCAGAAGTGTAATCTTTGTGCCACTTGCGAAGATTTAGGAAATGTTAGGAGAGAATATTGTTTGATTTCCATTCAGTGGGGACTTACACCACCGCTGTGTGTTCAGTGCACACCAATTTGCACATTAACATACAGTGACTACAGAGAAAGCAAGGAAAACTGAAAAGCTGCCTGGATCTCTTTTCCTGCTCTCATGTTTTGCTGCTGAGAAAATTGCTGGGTCTGGCTTTGGGCCTGGCAATGGTCTGTTGAATTCATCAAAGGAACAACAAAGATGCTGGAGTAGAGCAACACTAATAGGGGAACCCCTAAGGCCTCTTGCCAGATATAATAGGAGTAAATATGAGGAGTTTAATACTCCAGGAATATGCCAAGTTTGCAACCAGCAAATATCCAATACCTTTCCAGCTCCAGCCCTGCCATCTCCCTGGAAGGTGCTTCCATTGCAGTCATCACATCACACGCCCTGGGGGATTTCACAGTCAAAAAGCCATAGCAGCCTCTAACCACTCCTGGCTTTAATAAAATGGCTGATTACAAACATCATTAGGACTGACTCCTTTTTTGCACTGAAAAATTCCCTTTTTCTCATTTGTTTCCTTCTTTCACACAATACCTATATCATGCTACTTTGAGCACAGCCTTTGTATCAAGGCTGTCACCAACAAGAACTCTAATTATGGCCTATAATAACCTTTCATTGAGGCCATGTCTATAGAAAAATACAATTTTTTACTTAGTAACTGACACAACTGAAGAAAAAAAACAAAACTATTTGTGTTGTTCCCAGTGGTATTAAGCTTCCTAGCTCATATTTTTAGATTATTGCAGTTATAGCACAGGAACACTTAGCTAGGGTAACATTAATATTTGCTTCCAGACATTTAAAAGATACTTTCATTACTTTTCTAGTAGGAACACAAACATCATATAAAACCACAGGACAAAAATATTTAATATGTTATGCAGTCACTGGTGCAGAAACACGACCAATAATGCAAGAAGAGCAGAGATCGATCTCTTTCCATACAACATTTAAGCATTCCAGGTTCAGGAAGTGCCCTAATCATAATCCATATAAAGTTGTAGGAGTACAAAAGTGAGATTAGAAAGGATGTCTACAAACTAGTTTTACATTTTGGTCTAAAATAGGCTGAGATATCTGTCGTAAAAACAGTAACCATCAATTACATTTACCACAAATGTCAAACATATGTTTAAGCCAAACCAAATCCTATCGCAACTGTGTTAAAACTTGGGAGCAAACCAGTCCAATTTCATGTAAAACTTCATTCACACAACGTGTGATGCTTGCCTGAAGGAGCTCAGAAGATGAACAGGAACAGTTTATAGCAAGTTAATGGGAAGCACAGCAAATTCTCCCAATCCCAGCTTTAAAGGCCGTCTCCACAGAGGGACTTTAACAATCCGTGTTTTCTCAGGCAGAACCTGTGTGTGCTGGTGCTCTGGTGCTGGCAGGGCTTTTGCACTGGTTTATGTCTGTGCATTTGACAGAAGTGCAGAGCAGCACTGTCAATCCAGAACACAAAGTGGGTTTATAACTCAGACACACTGGTGTTGTTAACCCCACTCACACATCATGGCTGGGAGCCCACGTACAGCCAAATTTTACCTGTGCTTTTACTCTCTGCCACTCGGAGTTTCCTCTGTGGAAAAGTGAACTATGAAGGTGATGTGTTATTCCAACCTAAAGCTATTGCAAAAATGGCTGACAAAATCCATAAGGACTTTAATGAGTTATTTGTGATAAAAGTTTGAAAGTTGCAAGTCCTCAGCATCAGCTGCTCATTTTTCTTCTTTTAGGAAGCATTAGAAATATTTGGTTTCCATACCATTCCCACTGCAAACCAACTATTTTCTCAGTGCCAGATCCAACATTCCTTGCAGCTTTTGAGGATTAAGTCACTTTTACTTTTTATCCCACACATGAAAAATAAAACCAAAATTGGCATAGCAAGCCAAGAAATCAATATTTTAGATAAAGCCTTATGAATGATGCACAGAAAAAATAAAGTGCAAAATAAATTTCAATAATACATTAAAATTACATTTAAATGTTCTGGTAATTGCACATTCATGCTTAGCAAAACATTTCTCCTAGATACTCTTCCAATCTCATCTTGGAAACAGTTGTGGTCTAAGAATCTCCAAAGTCCCACAAATGCAAATGGGGACGTGGTTTTGTGTATTATTTATCAAAGATAATAATAGTCAGCCAATTGTTCAACCGTATCAAACACAGAACTGAAAAATTATTAGTTAGAACTCTAAGAAAAAATCCTACTATTGATTTTATACCACTTTATTCACCAATTTTTTTTTCAACCTGGGCACTTGTAAGTATTAAGGTTTTCAAGCTTCTTACATCCATTAGAGCTTTAAAGCTGCTGCTTCTCTTCCAAATGAAAGCTTTATTCATAGGTAATGATTTGATTCTAGGGACAAGAATTTTCTGAAAGTTACTTCAGTGAAATTAGAATTAATATCACTGGATGGCTTTTAGCAATAGTTATCCCTTTCTGCTCTAGTGCAGAGAGAGTTATGGCTAAAGCCCATGGAGCTGATACCTGCCCCACAGCCAGAATTGGCAGCAGGATGGATTTGGGACCACAGGGATACAATCCCTCAGCACTTGTGAGAACCTGGTTGGGTTCTGCCCTTTCTTTCTTCCTTTTGGGGTCAAGAATGGGAGATGAGTTGTCTCTGCTACATTCCTGGGAAGCTAAGGGTGAATCTGTCTGAAATCAAGGTGTGGGTCTGTGACACCTGCCTGTACTGTGGGACTGGTCACACTGCCTGTATTGTAGGACTCTGCTTTTGTTACTCAGTATCACAGACACTTTCTCTGGTTTTGCCCAAGCGTAGTTACAACTTCACAGTGAACTACAAGACTGTTTCAACCACACACAAACCTATGATGTTAACATGGGATTCTGCAGTTCTAACAGCTCATTAATGTGATTATCAGGGTACCAGCCCTAGCACTTATGGCTTACTATTAAAAAGCTGCAATAAGTACTAATAAAATAAAGAAAAAAAACCACCTCAGAGCACATCAATTCAGAGACACTTCCTGTTGCTAATAATACTTAAATTCAAATACCTTATCCAGTGTTTTGCTGTTATTATTCTAAGACCCATACCCCAGAAGCAAACACGAACATTTCACATAAACAGCCTTTGCCAGCTGAAGGCCTCAGGAACAGGCTGCACAGGAGATAACTGAACAGATACTGCCAGAAACATACTGAAGATGATACTGCCATGAAAAACCAACTCGGCAGCTGGAAGACACCTCTGCTTCAGCTGGGATACTGTAATGAAGCTATTGAGCAACGAGCACTCACTGCTGTGACAGTGTGATCGTTAGGGATCTGTAGCACAGTCACTGCTCTGTGTTTATCACGTCCAGTTTGGGAGGGCTGACATCAAATGGAAATCATACACAGATTCTTGTTTCTCTCTTATCTGAGGAGGAGAGGCTGCTGGCCTTTCCTACCATCAAACTGAGCAACCTGCTCAGAAATGGGAAGGAAAAAACCTTGTGTTCGACAGAGGAGCACGTGGAAGAACAGCTTAAGCCAATTCCTGACCTTTGCCTGCTGTGGGTGAGGGATAACACATTTTCACTCCAACAACTGTCTGAACCACGAGCACATTACTCACCTCCAAGCCAGAGTCAATTCACATTACACGTGTTGCTCCAGCACTGAGAGAAGACAAGCTCGAAACGTTCCAGATGAAACAAAGCCTTCTTGTACAGACAGAGTTTGATGTGAGCATCAGGAGAAAGGGAGAAAGCAACACCGTTCCTCATAAATCAGGGAACCTAACTTTTGGAAATTGCCTCTGCTTTAAAAGGGATTACCAGCTCCACAGATTTGTTGCCATATGCTCAGTGAGTCACTGATCTCTTGAATAAGGGAAAGGACCTATCAGAAGCAAGCAAAGAAAGGAAGAGGAAATATAGTATTTTTCTCTCTCTACACTCATATTGAAATCTTTTATTTTTGCTGATGACACTGAGGTTTCAAATTTAATAATGACCATTTTTCACTGGGACATTTGAAGAACACTAAGTCTTCATCATGATCACTGTTGTCAAAGAAACTACCAACAAATGAAAGAGAGCTTCTCTTCTTCCAAATGTGTTTGCATCTGATTACTGGAAAGACTAACACTGTGCAAACAATCAGATTCACAGAGGCCACTATACAGCACTTATAGGATGGCCCAAAACTAACCTACCATCATCTATAAACATTCAGTCTTCACACCTTGGAAAAAAGGGAAAAAGGCACTAAAACTGCCTTGTCTAGAAGTGTATAAAGAGGCTACCAGGGGGTTGTCTATCCCATGCTACTACCTAGGCAATGGCCATGGGCAATGGCATAACACGGAAGCCTTGGCTCAGATGTGCTACAGGTCAAAGGAGGCAGAAAGCATTCATGCAGAAAATAAAAAAATGGCACAGCACTGGGATTAATACTTAGATTCTCAAAATTTAAGAAAAAGAGCAAACCAGCTGATGGAAGTGTCTTGGGGCACTGCTGCACACAACTCCTCTGTCTGCAGCGGCTGTGAGCCCAAGGATGGGGCGGCCACCCCAGCCCAGCTTCACCTCAGCACAGCCAGAGGGATTTTCCCCACCCTGGGGACAGGGCTGGACAGCCAAAGCTTCCCACACCCCGAGGATGGGGCTGGACAGCCAAAGCTTCCCACACCCCAAGGATGGGGCTGGACAGCCAAAACACGCTGCTGGGTGCTCTACAGCCTGTGAGCCACTGCACACAAAAGAAGCTCCATAAATCACCACCTGCCCATTAACTCAGAGGGAATATTCTGGCATTTAAATGGTTTAATGGTCTAAGAGCAAAGCTGTTGCGTGCCATCACTCCCATTTCAGACATCCCATTTTGAAGTCATTTAAGGCAGTAGATGTACTCCTTTCCAGAAACTTCACAGTGCATATCTTCATTTAAGACTGAAAGGTTAATTTATTTGCCAGAACTTCTGCATCAAAAAAAATCTAAAAATAATCCCTTTTTCCCCTCAGCAGAAATGCTTTGAGATGACTTAAAAAACACATAAGGAAGAAAGTGCATTGCTCATGAAGTAACTACTGTATGTGTTCTATGGGTGCATCCATTAAAGCATCCAGACTCACCTGGCTGTGGCAACAAAGTCTTGGAGGATATTTAGAAAAATATTTCCCTGAAGGCACAGGTGCAAATAGCCAAAACAAAGGGCTGAAACCTAAATATGTAATAAATACAAAGCCACAGAAAAGGAGACTTCATTCAACATATTTTTTTTCTGTCCATTGGACAGAAAGGAGAATAAATAAAAACCCCTTTTAATATTTAAGTATCAAATGCTGAATCATCCAGAAAATGAACAGCAATTTACAGGATAAATTTATAAGTCACACAGATGCTCTGATTTTGCATCAAGTAAAGTGAGGACTGGTTTTAGTAATGTGGATTCCTCTCATGACTTCTATTTCCACTCAGCATTGTCTTTTCCCAATCTCGCCCCATGAAATTTTACATACTGAAAACTTCTAAACTGATTTTTAATCCAAAAGAATATGAATCTTTAAAGTTGATGTGAGATAAAATCTGCTCACCTATTCCCGTAAGTGGAAGAAGGAGGAAACAAACACCACTTAGAGAAATAACACTCTTTTAGCATTAATTATTTACTCTTGGCAGTCTAGGAGCCTTGCACACCGATCTGCAGTGAAAAGTGTTCTTAATTACTGACTAGACAATGAAATATTCTCATTGACAAGAATAAGATCCAATACTTACCATTAGATATTTCTGTTGCAATGTTAAAAATGGTTTGGTTTTTTGCAGGTTATCTATTCTTTGCTGGATCTGGTTTGGTTTTTTTTTTGGGGGGGGGGGAGGGTTGGTTGGTTCTTGGGGGTTTTTTTGGTTGTTTGTTTTTGTGCTTTTCCCCCTCCTTTTTTCCCCTTCACTATTCGGGACTTTTTAAATTTGTTACTTTGGTTTGGGGTTTCTGCTCTGACTGTCCTGTGTCCCTTGCTTGCTCATTGGTCCCAGCCTTGTGAGGGCTCCTGGGTGCTTCAGAGCAGCCCCACAACCACTCCTCTGCCCCAGACCTGTGCATGTGCTGGTGAGGGCTCACACCTTCCCATGGAGGACAAATTCTGCTCTTCCCTTTCTCTCCCCTGCTTAATGAGAACCCTTCTACTCACCCACCCCCACACAAGCTGCCCTCCTAATTAATTCCTTTGGCATCACGGTTCTGCCTCTCCTGGCAGATTTCATGCTGAAGAACGAAGCAGTAGCAGCCCTACACCTCATGTAGGCAAAGAGGAAATGAGTTCTTCTCTCCATTTGAAACCTTCTTGATCACATGGATGTGAAACCAGGACATTTATAATTTAGGAAACCTGGAATCTGGGGATGCTACACGAAGCTCAGTGTTCTACTGAGCAAGGCTGGTGAGTGAACCAGAAACACAAAGAAACCTCAGAGTCACAAGATCCCTAGAATGTCTTTATTCCTTGTTGTTTCTGGAAAAAGCATAACTTGTTGGACTATTTTTGGTTCATCATCTTTTTCTGTGCCACGGACACCCGCTAAGAGACAACAAGCTCGGTGGGTTGACAAGCCCCTAAGTCAAAATGCTGACACTGATTTATGAAGCAGCAAGCTCTGCAAAGAGTCAGACTGTCCCCTTGTGAATTTTCTCTTAAGCCATGGAAAAATATAATTATAAGGAATATATGGTAGTAGGAAACTGTGGCCTGATGATTCAGTTATTGCTTTTACTACAGCATGCTACCACAGCACATCATCAGATGTGAAAATTTCAGCAAGAGAATCAAAGTCATGTGACAAGTCTTATTTATACATTCTAATTATGCAATTAATAATCTTGATAGAACTGTTTTAGCAATCACAGCAGATATTTGCCATTTGCACACCAGGGGACCACACAGAGAAATCTGTAATCCTGTAGGAAGCAGAAAACACCCTTCCCCTCTATAGGGAAAATACAGAGATGTGTGTTAAGACAATCTCGTGTGGCCTCATGTGGAGGTGGCTCCAACAAAAACAACACAGCAGCTTCACATCCCCTTACAGCCAATGCCCACCTGAGCTCCAGGGAAATGCCTGGTGCTCCTCGACAACTCCCTGTCAGGGCTTTTAGTTACTGGTCTAAAAAACATGAACACACAAGAAGGCACAGCCTTCTATTTTTAAATGTTGCTTGAAGCTGGTTTCAACATCAGATGGAAGAACACACTGAGCTCAGTAAGCAAAAAAGGGCAATTGTGACTACACTGCTTATGAAAATCAGCTGCTGACTTCAGTTATTTGATAGGCAAGCAACCACTTTGTGCCCAGTTGAACATAAATGTTGACACAGCAATGAAATTTTACCTGTGTATTACACAAACATAATCTCCAGCATAGAAGATACAGAGCTCAAAGTAATCTGACCTTAGCAAAGGTCAGCAGGTAATAACCTCACACTGGAATGAGAAGAGCTGCAGCTGGAAGCCCAGGCAGCAACAAGTAACTTGTAAAAGAAGAGCCATAAAAAACCTGAGTATTCTTTTAGTAAAGAGTTCATTAAAATTGACATCAGAAAAGTAAAGGCAGCTGAAAGTTGCCTTCTGCAGGTTATTTTTAAGCTCAAAGTATCTGCAAGATGCACTGAACCAAGCAGTGGCACCTGATTCAAATTTGCTTTATAATATTTTCTCTTGGTATAAAGGTCAGCAGCAGAGGAACACAAAGCTGATCCTGGCAGCTGTATTTTCCAGAGACTTTGCAACTCACAGGTAGCATGGTCTAGTCACTGGTGTGCATGTGATCCTCGAATCTGCATGTGCTGTACTGATAGAGCCCGTGAAAGTATTATTTTAGGTACACTGCTGGATTGCACAGGGATATTAAGATAATTCTGTTTAGTGAAATGACATGAAATTACCTAAATAATTATACACTCTTCCATTGATTCTCAGTTGATAGGTCCTGAAATTTCCACCACTGAAACAATTTGGTTGACCAAAGGACACTCCAGGTAGTAATTTTGCAGCATTCTAATTTAATGTAGAGTCAATATGAACAGCAGCAGAGGAGACTGGAGGCAAGTGCCAGTTAATCACTCATTTAAGAAGAGCAAAATCACAAGGAACCACATCAAAATCAAATAAGCATGTTCATATGTGTACCAGCAGTAGAAATTGTCCTAATTGATCAGTTACATTTTGTGATGGGAATTAATTATAGATATGATAAATAAAAAAAAAAAAAGAGTGCTTCAAGTAGCATAAGGACTGATTAAAGACATATAGGGGTCTCAGAAAAGAGAAATACCAGCTTTCCAATAATAATAAAAACTAATGAGATCCAATCCAAGGCAGATTCCTAGGAACAACTTGCTAAAAGTATAAAAAGTACTACTATATTTGTTTTCATAGATTTCAAAAGCAAGAAAACTGCCATAGAGTAGTAGCAGAGGGGCAAAAAGATGATAAAGATGCAATAGATATGCCCTTGAGACTTAAGACCACAGGAGAAATGTGGAAGTAATTACACTGGAGTTCAATAAGTTCCCACTCTGAAGCTTTCCCTTAAATCACGTGGGAGCTAGAGGAAATGTCAGAAATGAAAAGGCAAGGGGAAGAGGCTTTACAACACTGATAAAAACCACAGGAAGATCACCTGCAATAGGTGTCATTCAAAGAGCAGCTCTGACTCAGAGTGACAAATACTTTGTTTTGGTGTTTTTTTGTGCTACCTCAGGATAAGTTTCACATGTTACTCTACCCAGCTGCTTTTAGCTCTTTAAAACAAGCACAACATTTCTGCATTGACAACTACAGAGCTTGACTGACTTCAGCAGGAAACAAACAGTAGGTGACACAGGCAAAGAAAATATTCAGAAGTAAATCAAAGGAGAAAAGGAAATAGACTCCTGAAATCTTAGTATTTAATTGGGATAAATATGAATCAGGATTAAGATGTACATTGACCTGATACAGTGAAAACCTGCTGGCATGGTGTCTATTGAATTCAGCCTTACCACAAAATAAAAAAATGTATTTGAAGTAGCCAGTAAGTCTATTACTCAGGGTGACCTTGCTGTTACAGTGTGGTTTAATTTCTGAAAAGCTTTTTGCAAAGTCCTTCACCAAAGACACTTACAAAGACTAAGCAGTCGTAGGATAAAAGGAAAGGGTCTCTGTGTGCATTAATAATATTAAAAAGCAAGGCACAGAAGCTGGGGATAAATGGGCAGTTTCCCACTGATGGGGAAACAGGGTGGTTCCAGGGGCACTGGTGCTGGTCAGCGTGTCCATGGAATGCAGTTCATGAGACAACGAGGTTGGTGGATGATTCAGATTTTTTTCGATGTTGTAAAAAGAAGTGAATTGCTCAGGGCAGCAGGAAGCCTCCTTGTACACAGGGACTATGATGAAGTGGAAAGTGCCTTTATCAAAGTTGAGAAGCTCAGTGTGACAACTCCAAACCCAAGGTAACTGCAAGAAAGCTCAAGGAATATGGAATGCTCTCTGAACAAGGACAGAGCCAGCTCTGGACCTCCAGCTTGGGAAAGTGGACAGTGGATACTTTGAGATTGCATGAAATACTGAGCAGAAAACAATAACTAGTTTTTACTGCTTCTATGTGTGAAGAATTAGAATACATCAAATAAAATCACCAGTGCATCTAAATGAAAAAGAAGGTTTTTTTGATATAGCACATAGTAACATAAAACTTCTTGCTAGAAGACCCTGTGAAAAAAAAAACCTTAAAAAATAATACTTGGTCTCAAAACCAGGATGCAAATATTTGTGGAGAAAAAATTTGATGGAAATCAAACTACCCAAACCAAACTAAACCAATGAAACTTGCAGCTCCTATTTGTGTGTGTGGAATACCTTCAGTATCGGGTCTGTGGGTGCCAGCACAGCCCCAGGCAGGTGCAAACAGAGCTCGTGTGCCCCATCCTGACACACCAAACACCTCTGGTCTGACCAGTCGGACAATGCTCACAGCTCTGTTTGCTCAATAAAGCCTTACCCACACAAATCACCCCTGATAGCAGTATTTTAACAGGACCAATTCAGCAAAACAAAATAAAGTTCAAATCACTTGCTGATTACTGCATACTTTGAACTATAATTAAGGTTAATACTTCAAAGTCAGCACTCTAAACAGATTTTGGAAGTTTGGGTAAGTGTGTTTAGAATGTTTCATTCTTTGAAAGAGCTGGTCTTGAGATGCTACAATAGTTTTATTATACCAAGATACATGAAGATTTAACCAAGCTAACAACTCTTCTGCCTATATTTTGTATGTAACTCAAAGTAAGGACAAATCTCTATGATTTTTCTTACTTGCACATCACCTACACAGTGAATCTACAAGCAGAAGAAACGTATAGCAGGGGGAACTTTAAATGCAATTTTTGGTTCTTTTTTTTGGTGGAATGAGTTATCCTAAATATTCTGGAGCTGAATAAAACATAGCTTCAAGGTTGAACTGTGAACCAAAGGAGACTCACTTCCAGCTGAAGGTCACATGGGGCACATGTTGTTACACCTGGGAAGATCACATAAATCTCATCATGTGGAAGAAAATGAAAATAAATTATTTTCCTATCAGCTTTTATTACAGCTCCATTCTGATCTCTTGGATCTGAGGTGCAAAGCTATCCATCGTCACTGTAGCTTAAAAATTGCAAATTATACACCAAGACTCCAAGCAGCTAAAGATAAAAAGAGAGACAAAGACAATATTCAGATGGCAAAGGACTAATATATCACAAGTGAAAAGCAAGGCAGACCAAAGGCACACAAGGAAGACATTTGAGGGACTCCTAAGGGAACAACACCCGCACAGGTCAGCGTGGCAGGAAGGGCTTTAGCACCTCAGCAGACGGCGGCAGACGCGCTCGTCAGGAAACACAACAAGGAATAATTTAAGGGGCAGATGTGAAGGAGCAAAAATGAAGGGCTCTGTAGGTGTTTACAGGGAACTCAGCTCCTTCCCAGGATAAGGGCAGTGTGGGAGGGGGGAGCTTGTTTAAAAACTCCAAAACCAAGGGCAACAAAGTCTTGTTTCACAAGCTAAGTGGGTGATGGATTGCACCCTCACTTCTGAGGATGTTCTGCAATTGAAGACAAACAGCTTCTGCACCACACACGCCCAGGGATTCCACCTCCCTGTCATAGCAAACAAATTGTCACACCTGAGAGGCAGCAGATTGACAATGACCTTTGCAGCAGCAACCTGAACTGACACCAGAAAGCCAAACCATGTTCCTCAACCCAAGAAAAGTGAATGATGCAATAATAAACATGGAAATATCGATCCAAACCAGTATTTATTGATATGATTATAAATAAAAGGCTGAATTTAAGAAAGATACACACACATAATCAGGCTTAAGGACATCACAGACACAGCATCCAAGTCTTGTTTGCTCTTTTTTAACTTGGTAACACAGTCTATAAATCCTGAACATGTACTACACTGCAGGCTCTTTACAGAAGTAGGTCAGTAGCCTCCAAAACAATTAAAAAAATATTTTTAGATATTTGTCTTTTTAATCTGTAGCTGAAGGATATTCTCACATACAGAATCAAAGCTGAACACAGCTTATTATACCTTCCTACAGCTTGCAGGACTCGAGGATAGAGGTCTCCTTGGTTTCATAATTAAAACCGAAAGATGAACCCTTTCTTTCTGGAGTCTCAAATCCCAGCTCCAATTTCAAACCATTTACCTTGATGTTTATTAAAATCTCAACATGTCCAAAGGATAGAATTACTCAACACTCAGCAGCTGCTTGACCTCTCTCATTTAATCTCCTCCCTAGGTGAATACCCAAATTGAATTAAATGTTTACTAAATACATGACTCAGGGTGGAAACCTACGCCAGGTCTGAGCCTTTTGCTTCAAGGGATGTTGCTGGTGACCAGCAAAGAAGGAATTTGGCTTTCTTTACACCAACAGGCAATTCTGTGGTAAGAAATACAAAGCTGCCAAATTTATGGCAGAACAAGCAGAAGGAAAAATATTTCTAAGAAGCTTAACAGTTTCTCTTGGAATGTATTTAACTAGCATATTTCTGTGCTTTGTTATTTTGACTTTATATTAGCACTCTTCAGCACAGAAACACCTATAACTTCAATAGCAAACCTTCCAGAATGTACCAGCATCTGTACTTAGCCTGCTCCTATTACAGTGGCTCTGCCCAGGTCCAAGACTTTCATACATTTACTCATCCAATTAAATCTCAAGACTTCTGCTACAGCTTCTCTGATTTTCTTTTAGCCTTTGAAATGAAGAAATACCAGCTCTGCGAGCTTATGATTCTTGAGTTCTCCAGCCAGTTTGCTTCATTTAATCTAAATCTACACCTTTAAACAGAAAACTTCAGAGGTGATCTCAGCCATACTTCCTTTCCACATGTACAACCAACTCATGGACAGGAAAGCAACCCAAAGTGATACTTCTCACTGACAGTGTTACCATAACATGTTTGTTGTAGAGCAAAATTCAGGACAGAAGAGCTTCCTTTTGGTTTAATTCACTCTGTTATTTGCAGGATCACCTGCTACTTGCTGTGTTCAGGAAGGTTTGGGCCGTACACATTATCATTTTTTATTTCTTTACTTATCAATGGCCATGTGTTACTCCACTCACAATTTTTTCTCAGACGAGCACTTCAAATCATAGGAGTGCAAACACTCACAGCTATCCTACCATACCCTTATTCATTCCTCAATTGCTGTTAAAAAGGAACCAGTAGCTACATCAAAAACAGGCAGAAAGTAATCTGATAGTACAGAAGCAAACCAAAATCCTGGACTACTTGCGTCTCCTCAGGCAGGTAACAGTGATCTACATGCTGCCATGTATAAAGTCCTTTAATCTCTGCAGAGGCCAACAGCTATTCTGAAATAAAAACCATGGTACTCCCCAGATTTTACCCTCAGAACAAATTAAATAATTGCTCTGTCCTTTGGGTTTTGAGCATTTCACACTCATGACTACAAAAGCCATACTCGTAGCTGTTAGCCAAGTTAACATGCAAAATTCCCTTCCCCAAACCAAATTACAAGCTGGGTTGTACTCAAAGGTAGATTTATTTATAATATTGACAACAGTCATGGGAAAAAAATAGACTAGAAATACTTGAAGATATTAAAATACACACACTCTAACTAAATTAAGTTTAACTGAGAGTGGATCACTGACTTCAGAGATTTCCTACAACAGCACCTCCCAGACAAATATTAAGCATCCATTTCGTACACAGCACCCCAAAATTCTGTAAGAAAGAAAATTCATATCTCCAGTCAGAGACCTGCTGAGCTCTTCTGTGTTCCTGCTGCAGCACATTATCTATTGATTAAATTTAAATTAACACAGCAATACCATTTACCTGACATTTAACTTGCCAAGGAAGTTACATGCCACATGAATTTTGAAATAAGATTAGGAAGATAATAAATCAAGCTAACAACAAGTCCAGTCAAATGTGGAGAAGAAAAATCTTGAAATCATTATACAGAAGTGCAGATGTTAAACTGCTTATACTAGATGAGGAAAAGCTAAATACACTGACAATTCTAATAAACAAAATAGACTTAATTCACAGAATAAGGAGTCATTTAAAAGCATCCAGTATATCAGAGCATCTTTATAATCCAGACCTCAGCTCAGTCCTAGTTCTATTATCAAAACAATCCAAACTGAATAAAAGGATTTCTCCACTTCAAAACGGGGAAGAGAGGAGAATTTATCCACTCTTTTTCTAGCTATACTATTTATTGAACTTCATTATCAAGCTTCTGGGTGCATGAGCAAGCACAGGCACTGAGGAAAACCCAACTGGCTTCCAGAATTTTTTAAACCTTTTTTTCTTTTTTAATTTTTGCATTCAGGTACAGGGTGCTGCTCTGCCAGCCCTGGCAAGTCTTCTGTTCCTGCTACCTCACTCTGTCCTGTGACCTTGCAAAGCAGAGAAACCCCCACCCTTTCAGCTCCCTACATCTGGAAAACAAAATATTTAAATCTGAGGCAAAGCTGGCCATGAACTTGAAAGAAACCAGAACCATTATATGTAAAGTTGAACAAACATGTCTGTATTATTTAAACAACAGCTTCAGTCTTTGAACCACATTGATAAGTTTGTCAAAATGGTGCAAGAAATAATAAAACACCGAATTTCAGCTGCTTTCATTTCAGAGGACACAGTAATTTAATGCATGGCGAATAAACAGACTCAGAAATTGAGACACCAAATCCTTGTGTATCAACGAATAATTTATCTTAGCATAAATCACTGCAACAGAAACCCTGTGCTTAATGTGTTATAGTGATACTTAAAGGAAAGCAATAACCCATAGAAGCAGATTTCAGTAGTGTAAACTGGGCTGATGGAGAGGTCAGCCCCGCACAGCAGTGACCACTAAGGAGGTGCAAACACACTCACTCTCCTCCCACATTGTATCCAAGGAATGACTTCTGCAAAACCAGCTCCCTGTCCACCTTCAGCAACCCCCAGGGGCTGACCCTCAACCTCTGCAAAGGTGCTGGCAAAGCAAAACCTGGCAGCAGTGGGGAGGGACACGGAGCACACCTGGAGAAACGAGGAACACAAGGCAGGACACAGCTGCAGCCACACAGCAATGCCCGGACCTGACCTTTAGGCTCCTCGAGGTGCAGGGACGAAAAGCAGCAGGACTGCAGGAGCCAGGCCCACGTGGGACCCAAACTGCACATCAAACCTATCCCAGACATTGTTCTATCAGAGCAGAAGAGAGCAGGGCTCACTATAGTGTAATGAGTGAGGTCCTGACTTCACATCCACCCCACAGCGACCAAAAAGCCTGACAGGAGCCATTCAATCTGATCCCTGTACATGGCTCCAAGCAACACTGGTCAAACAACAATCTGCACTCCACAGCAAAAACAAAATGACCATCAGGTATCTCCCTTCTCTTCTGCAGCTATGGCAAATGTAAGAACACAGTGCACCTCACAAGGCAACATTATCTATGCTGTCTGCAAAAGACATTAGGTACCAAAGAAACACGTCTCCATTTGAAGCAGTGACTAACTAAGCATATGCTAGATAATCCCACAATGCCTAAAACAGAGCAACAGACAGGGAGGCTTTAAACTTGCTAAATCCTCTGCTTTTTTCATCATAAATTATGCTCCAGGACACAGGCTGTTATAAATTGCCATTACCAACAGTCACTTTTCAAGCTATAACTTTTAAATCTAGCAGAGAACGAGCAAGAAGAAATCTCGCATACTTTAAACTAAAGCATACATCCGAGATAAGTCCACAAACCACTGCAGATTTGTACAAGTCTTCTAGCAGTTTTCTGAAGTATATTTAAGGATAACAAGGCTGAGACTGAAGTGTGAGCCAGAGGAAAACCAAGCAACACCACTTCAAGTTTCCTTTTCAAGACAAGCAGCAGACACAGTAGTAAAAAGCACCCTGTGAGCTGAGAGATAAACAAGGCCAGCCCAGGTCTGGAGCAGGAATGCTATCTGAGGTCAGCAGCACTGAGAAGGCCCAGGGTTGCCCAAATGACACTGGCATTTGTCCAGCCAGGAAGACACAACTTCATCAAAGTCAGGTACAAACTTGTCACTACCAAAGAGCAGAACAGCCCCACAGGCCATGCCTGGCTCTGGCTGCAAACACAACATCTGATACTTGTGACTGCACTAAGTAACACTGGGGAGGCATTTCCCAAGCTGAATGAATAGCAGGAAAGCTTTACAAAGAAAACAGAGCTTTTAAGACTTGGGCTACTTGGGATATTTAACATCACTTCCACCTGGCCTCGCTTCACTTTCCATGCAGGCTCCATTTCCCCCGGAGCGCACATGCAAGCCTGGCCACTGCTCCTCTCTCCAGGCACACAGAGCAGCCTCATCCAGCACCAGCTGGGTTTTAAGGCAGAAGCTCCTGCCATATAAGAGAGCCTAGAACTGAACCTAAAAATCCACATGGAATTAAGATGAGGTGAATTTATCATTAAGGGATGAAGAACATTTTTTGTCATGGGGAACAGGTGACGTAACACAGACATAATATGTACACCTTGATCACTCAAGTGAATTTCTACATGAACATCCTTTCTACTTCTGTTAATCCTACAGACTAGAGTGTTCTGAGGACAATCCTCCCCCCCCCTTCACCTGTGGATTGAAAGTACCTGTGACATAAGAAATAATACTGTTATGTAAAAAACAGCATAGAAATGCTGTCCACCTAAAAAGATCATAGACTGGTCCAAAAGGACATCTGACCTAGAATGTTTTAGGCTGGCCACATATAGATGGATCAGGAAGAGACAAAACTAGAGCAAAGGAAGGTAGACTAAAGTCTAAGTTAGAACAAAGTCAAAGATTAGAAGAACAGGAAGAGGTACAAAGATCAGAGAGTCACAAAGCTAATAACAAAATTTTAACTGAGAGTGGCATGGCACCAAAGTGTTAGCAATCATGAAATAATTACAAAGTAAATTACTTTAACAAATTGCCAAGTACAAATTAAAAGCTATCAATGCATTAAATCTGTACACACTGTAAATAAGACATTAGAAATTACTAGCTTTTAATTAAATATATTCTGTAAATTTAATAAAATTCTACTCCAACACAATCCCCACCTCTGCAAACAGGGCCACTGGCTGGAATTCTGTAGCTCTGTTCCGCAGTGTATATCATAACAGATCCAGCACCTTCGCCAAACCCAAGTCAAGTTGCTTTAAAGCAAATAGTACCATTTTCAACTGCAGTAAACCTAGGAAGAGTTAAAAATCGCATGCCTCAGTGTTAGACCACCCAGTGTTATACAACGCCCTAGTTTTGGGAAATGCTTGTAAAAAATCCCATCAGTATTAACACAGAGAAGGCATCAAACAAGTTCTTATTAATTCATTTTGATGGCAACAGATCAGAACTGATTTTCCCAGGTTTGCATCAAGGCAAGGATATTGCAGCTGCCCAAGGCTGGCGAGGGCCATGGGGACCCACTCAGGATAACACCCTCCAAATTGCCTGAAAGGTGCTTCTATACAAGCTGAGCTTTCTGTTCCAGAAATCTTTAACAACCACAGAATGACCTGCTCCCTCTAAGAAAACCTAAAGCCACTCAAACAGAATCTACTAAAGTTCCCTAAAATGGGATGTATTGTATCAAGGATTTTTCCACCTGTGTGTCCTCCATAGCTGAGTACAGCGAGAAGATTAGATGTGAATGGATGTGAATGGAGGTGCACAGGTAATGAACCACGACCTCAGATGCCACAGTCCAACCTCCTGCACATCTCCAGCTGTGGGAATCCTGAAGATGGTCCTGGGGACTGCTCCACGGGCACCACGCCAGGGCAATGCCACAGAGGATGAAGAGGGGGCAGGGCACAAGCACTGGGTGCAGAGTCTGAGCAGGCAAAGGGAGGGGAATGACTTGTTCAGAAACATGCTTCCCATTTCTGTAGCAGCCCTGGTGTTTTCAGCTTGTACAATGCAGCAGGAGTTCGATGGTACTTGATATCCACATCTGGACACATCATTATTTCTGTGGCAGATTACAAATACATTTTCCAATCAACACGTCAAGAACATGACTGCACTTTATGCTCAAATACTCCATATGAAAGCATATATTCCAAAACCCAGTGAAAACACGATGGTTAAAATAAAACACCCAAATATTTAGGTTGTTGCATAAGTTCAAACACATACAGAGGATTAAACAGGGAATTCAGAGGCAGTTGGAGATTCCTAGAGGCATATCTAGGTACATCAAAGCTGAATTGCTTGCTATTTACTCATTTCAACTCCTGTGCTCCGTAGTGTTGGCTTCATAGTGCATGTTGGAGCTGTTTGCTTTTTAACAGTTCAAATGAAATAGGTTGGTTCATCCAGAGTACGAGGAGAACCCACAGTCAGACTGCACCGAGACCTGCTGCGTACAGCCAGCCATTCCATGCAAGTCTCAGAGACTGATGGCTAAAAACCTCAGTTTCAGGAGTTGTGAATTCACATGAAATTGACGGCTTTCATTTTCATAAAGATTCTAGGAGTGGTTGTTTTTTTACAAGGAAAAGCTGAAAATCAAACTGTATCGTGAAAAACTAAAAGGAATGAGAAATAAAGGAAAAACACATTTTATTTTCAGAGCTTGACAAGCCAATTTTATGTCAGTTTGATGAAATGGTAATTTTTCATTTTAAAATGAGCGCTTGTACACGAAGTGCTAGGAGATTCTGCAGCTGTTTTTCCTATTATTCTCCTTGAGATTCAAAATTCAGGTCCCTGCTATTGGAATCCAAAGGCACTTCAGTCACGAGCTCTCTGCTCCATCCATTGTGGCCACAGGCGTTCCAGAGGCGGCTGCCCTGGGGCTCAGCCCTGGCTCTGGGAACACGGAGCGCCAGGAGCAGCTTCAGAGCCCTCTCTGGGTCTGAGAGGGGGAAATCTTGCAACGCACCAGGCCGGCAAGAGAAGAACTTTCCAAACAAGTGTAACACACAAAGAACTAATCAAGGCATGAAGGATTTAATTTCAAGAGGTGCCCCTGCAGTAGCCTCGTTGCTGAGAACCTTTACTGACAGCCAGTGACTCAGAGAGGGGCTTGTTTGTTTTTCATGTAGCCCAAATCAGAGTTTTGTTCTAAACATCTGGAGCTCCACGTTCAGGCTGCTTTCCAGGCACGCTGGGAGAGGCAGCACAGAAAACTTGCTGAACAACAGGCAGCATGAGCAAGAACATGCTGGGCTTGCTCCTGTAAGGATTTTGGGTTAAAGTTATGAACTCCTGGAAAGCTGCCGAGTGCTCAAGAGTCAGAAGTGCCTGACCCCTGCTCCCCTGGACCCTCCTTTGCTTTCATGTTCTGTCACACCTAAGTGCAGAGAATTTCTCTCCCCTCCCTGGCAGGCTACCCCACCCCTCACACAGCCATCCCCTTTTCCATCCCTATCCCAATTCCCATCCCTTGCCATGTACACAGGTGCAAAGCCCGGCTCCTTCCTCAGCCTGCTGCAGCAAAGGAATGGGCAGAACAGGAATGTCAGCAGTCCTCACTTTCTCACAAGTGTTCAGAGCACAACGGCACAATTCTGACTAAATAACCCTATAAATTGAACACTTTTCCAAACTATGTTCTAATATCAGTATTATTTTAAAAGTAGAAAGTAAAAAGGTAAATATTCAGCATTTGTTTCAATGGCTATCCACCTAAGAAGAAAAAACTTCCATTATTGTCAGTAGGAACTTTGATTAAAGGAATAAAATCCTTAGAGGAGAAAATTTCTAATGATTTCCAATAATTACGTAAGTTTTAAAGTCTGAAAGTTGTTTGTTTGTTTTAATGGGCAAGAGACTTTAAAAACTCTAATCTATGACCTTTAATGAAAGTTACTAAATGAAAAAATCACCCTCTCATAATAACAAATACTAATATTGATGCTGAAAAATATTCATACTTCTAATGTTAAAAACATACTTTTAAAAATTTTGTGGCACAAGCAGCCCCAAGGGCCACCTGCAAAAATGGAGAACAGACTTTCCCAGTAGTTCCCAGGACCAAACACTGGATTTGGGAGTTTAGTTCCTACTTTATACCAGTCATTTTAATTTCTATTTATAAATTCAATAAGCAACCATGGGGAAAAAAATATTCTTACACAAATGCCAGCAGCCATTCCTGACCCAGACAGGTTAGAACACTGAAACATGGGGATGTACTTCAGAGTGAGGGAAGATCTCTCTTCGCCATTGCCAAAGACTTTCCATAAGAGATCAAGGAGGAAAAATGAAATGCAGACATTTTTTACTATGCATTTAAGACCTCCTGGTCTTTCCAAGCTAAGTGGAGTTTAATATTTTCTCTGGACTGCCAAGTAACTCGTGTGAGAAAACCACATGCACTTCGACATAACAAGCAGCCTCTGCTCGAGATCTCTGCTCCAAGAAAGAATTACACACCTCACCCACGGGCAGGGTGGTCTGTCACATTAATGCTGAAGCCTTTTTGGCAGGGCAGAGAGCATGGACGAGTGCCTGGCGCACAGATAAAAATAAGTAAAAATAAAAAGAATTCTGCAGCACTTCCAGCACTTCATAGCCCAAGGCTAGAAGCATTAAAAAGCTCCTCCCCCAAAAAAACCCAACCCTCATCTTTTCTGTCTGCAAATCCCCTCTCGCCCTATTGAGTGTCTCAAAAATGAAACATCTTTACGAAGCTGCATAAGCCTGAACGAATGCTGAACTCAAGATATTATTTGTGACTGTAAAGAGAATAAAAATAAAGAATAAAGCTTTAAAAAACCATCCAGCTGTGGAACGTATCACAGAGTGCTGCATGGTGGGATCCTGGCTCAGGTGCCTCACCCCAGCAGAGACCCTCTGCTGGGAAGCTGCTCCCTTTGGTTCTCCTGGAGGCTCTTTGGTGCTGCAGATCCCCTGTGCAGGTGCTGCTGGGTCTCTCGGCTCTCTCCCTGCTGGTAGCACACAGCTCTGATGGGCACAGGCACAGCAGCCCCTGCCCTCAACACATCCTGACAGACCCCAACATCCTGCCCGCTCTGCTAGCCCCGGTGGGCAGCCTAATTCAGCTTCAGAAATCCACTTCTTCCTCTGTGGAAGAACGGATACTAGATAACACCCAACTACTTTGCTTTAAATAAAAAAAACCAACTTGTTTTTTTAAAGATAAAATTAACACAAAATTTATCAATCAGAAGCAATAACATGATTGAGGATATATGGGGCGTTGATCCAGCTGGGGCCTACAATGTCAGGCTGCCTCAGAGAGAAATTGCTATTTACAGCCTCTTGATGATAAGTTATGCAATTTGGATTTAAATTTGTTTCAACCAAAGTGTGGTTGTTTGTGTGTTTATCCCACCACAGAAACCAGGTAAACTCATCCAGGCCTCGGCAGCAAATGACTACAGCTCCTGTGTCAATTCCCCACACAGCAAAAGTGCTGCTGTGAAAAGGCTGGTTTTCTATAAAACACTGCTTCCAGTTCCTGTCCCCACACTGCTCAGGGAAGGGCAGACATGGGCAATGAGAGAAAGCTGGAAAACAGGTTATTGCATAAGAGAAAACTAAAATATCGTGGCCTGGCTGAGCAACCAGGGTTACATGAATTTAACAGCCATTTCACACTCAATGCCTGAACAGCAGAGGGTTTAAGATCAAAACATCTATCCTAAATTCTGTGGAATGATTAAAGGAAAATTACAAGGGGAAAGATGAGGAGAGATAATTTCAAAGCCCATGGAAGGAGGAAACACACTCTAACACCACTGCTTTGGGAGCTACAGCTACATCAGCCCTGCCAACCATTCCTTTTCTCTACCATCTCATGGTGCTCAACCTCTTGCAATTTTACCTTGTTCTGAACACCCACATTTCCAGTCTCCTGCCATGGACTTAGAGGGATGCAATAATCCACAGCGTTACCTGAATGATGAGAAAATTCCTCACAGAAAACGAGATCTTTTTAGACTTTTACACTTCCAGGCAGCCAAATCAGAAACTTTGAGCATCTTCCAGTCATTTACATCTCTTCACTCAGACTCAACTCTTACTTCTGGCATTTTTCAGCCAAGAGCATATAAAACTACATATTCTAATGCCTCATTCACAAGTGCTGTTTGGAGGAAGAAGCAGCAGGCAATTGCTTTCTGGGATACAAATACAGTTATACTTTTGCAAGCATCAATGGTTGGTCACTGGCACTTTTACAAGTAATGGAAATACACACAACATTTTAATTAATCACATTCTTCTTACAGCTAAGACGAAAGCACATTCTACCCCACTTCACACAAACTTACAGAATTTCCTAAAATATCCTCCAATATCACAGCAGTTAACTTTTTTCTGCCTTGTGGCCCTCATTTGTCAAATAACAAAGTTGTACTTTCCTTTTCAAGTGTTCCACCACGATTATCCAATTCTGATATAAATCCTCATTTATATATACATATATGCAATTAAGATTGTTGAATATATATATTATTATTATTATTATATTCGTATAATCTTACACAATTATAATAGGACTGGGAGAAAGGAAATTATAACCTTTATCATTCTGTCTCACAAGTGTTTTAAGCACCTCATGGAGACCTCCACAGTTTGTAAAATCCTAATGAGCACTGAAATTTCCTCAAATACTCCAGGAAATAAGCAGTCCAAGCCAGTACTCCTCACTACTTCACCAGAAAAAAACCAAATTTACAGTAAGAATTTCTTCCTTCATATGTTTTTCCTACTCATTCTGTTCAAACCCCAATACCAAGAAGGGATCAGAAGAGAAATCCATATAAACTTTGTTATAATTTTATCAGCATTTCCAATGGGAGCACTTCTGTGCCATGCAAATATTCTCATCCACGCAAAGACAGAGCTTGTTGTTCAGTTAAACTCTTGGATATTCTACATTTAACTTTTTCTGGCAGGGAGCCTCTGACATGGCCACAAGCTATGAAAATAAGCAGAGCTCCAAAGCCAACAAGCAGGTGTGTGTTTCAGCTGCTGCCTGGCTGCTGTAAACACACACAGCTCACAGCTGGTTTCATGTTGATTGTTCTTGGGGCATCTCTTACCAATGATCAACATCCTTTAAGAGACAGAGACATTTCATCTGCTTCTCCACACACTCCTGGGACATGACACTTTTGCCACTCACTCCAGATGCCAGTGTTAATATTTAATTTTTCTATTCTTCTGTTTCTGCATGAGAGCTCTATAAAAACACCTGGGCCCATGAACCTGCTCCATGAAAACAGAATCCCTTCTGCTGTCTATTTTTACCAATATTGATACACTTAAGCAGATCAATTCCCTGTATTTGCAACAGTACCAATGTATTCTGGCTTTCTCCCAGTATATGAGTACAGGGGGATGGAGTATCACTGCTTAACCCAAACACTGGATCCAGCAGCAGAGATGCTGCACTCACTTAATTCTCACCATGTTTCACAGCATCTAATTTTAGAAAAGAAAACAGATACAACCCTTCTCCTAGTGTGTGAATACTGGTTTTTAAATCCATTCCTTCTTTTCTTATGCTTCTAAGAAAACCTCTTCAGATTTAGTTTATGTAGTTTCTAAAAATAGGGCAATTGTAACTTTCTGCAATAGAAACAATAATAAAATTATTCTGCACAGAGATGAATTATATGCTCTGCCTAGAACTCCTCCACAGAGACTAAGAATATTATGTTCCTGGTTCACCAGAGAAAATGACAATAAAATATCCTGAAATCATCTGAAATCATTTATGAGAACGGTTTGCTGAAGCCCCTGTGAAGACAGCAGACATGAAGATGAAATAAATCAGAAGCAAGGAAGCCTCCCTTTTAAAATATGATTTATGAAATAACAACAATAGCTTGTATCCAGATTCCAGGCTGGGGACACAAGTAGGAATAAAATCAAGTTGTTTAAAGTTGGCCTCTGGCAGTGCCGGCGTAGGTTCAGCGCTGCTGAGAACCCTCAATACTCATTTGTGTCAACAGGCATTAGCAGTTCTTAGGGCAGGATTTAGTGCTTTCACTTCTGGCCTCTGCCAGCCAAACATCAAGTGCAGGGTGTTACAGCCTGAGTGCCTGGTGCACCTTCAGAAATAACACACTCAGCACAGCACAGCTCCGATGTGCAGCACTGGAGAGCTTGGCTCTTTGAAAAAAACAAACAAACAAACAAAACCCCAACAACACGACAAAAAAAACTGTAAAAAACCCCAAAGACCAAAGCCCTCTGATGCAGATATTTTGACTGAGCACTGTCCTGCCTCAGCTCTGGCAGTGCTGAGCTAAAGCAGTAGGTGAAAAATCTCCACAACACAAGGGCCAACTGAAAACATTTCCTTAGTGTGGAGGAAAAAGAAAAGCTAAAAAGAACTGGGTGTGCTTTCCCAGCTTAAAATGCTGGGAAATGCTTGTTTCCCAGATTCTGATGCTCTAAGTGCCAGTCAGAACTCCAAACTATTTCTAAGCTATGTGTACCGGGCCCTTGTGAGACCTTGCCTAGACCACCACTACCAAATTTCTTGGCATAACAGAGATCAAAGTGCTTTACAACATCTGCTTCTGCTCTCTTTGTGCTCCAGTGATTTAAAGATGGCAGTCTCAACTGCTCTCAAAAACTCCACGGAGTTTAGGGCAGCTTTAGAGTCTATGCAAGTAAGAAAAATGCACCCAAAGAAATAATCTCTGAAGAATCTGTAACTCTAAAAAAAAGAAATCCAGAAATTAAAAAGGAAAAAAAAAAAAAAAACAACTGATCAAACTGATCAACCCTTGGCTGAAGATCCAAGGGAAGCAATAGTTTTTAGCTATGCAAGGGAAAACAAATTTTTTTTATGGAAAGTGCAACTCAAGTCAACCAAAAAGTGTGAAATCAAATGTCAGTCAAGCAAAAGAGAATGCAGTGCAATGACTTCACTCCTTCTCATTTCATAAAGAAAATGTAAATATAGAACATTTAATTTCTCAATAGAGAAATGGTTTTTTATTCCAATGGGATTTTCTCTTTTAAGCAGGGATTAAAGATACAATAGGTTATAACTCAATCCTCAGTTATGTTTGGTTTTCTTGAAGCACTGTGGGATATTTTGGCATGAGCAGTTTTTTCTTGGTTACTTCCCCAAATTCAGGTTCCTTTAATTATACACAGGTTTTGTCTTTCAAAATAAATTCAGTGCATTACTGCCTTTTAAATGCTACTTGAAGCACAGTTAAGCAGTACTCAGAAACAGCAAAAATTGCAGCTTTGAATTGTTAAAGGACCTGTTCACACAAGACTGGAGAGGGTCAGGGGCCACACTCTCTAAGGCCTAAGATGGACATCTTAGTCCAAACAGTCTTGTCACTGCTTATTTTTCTTTCATTGACATCACACTGAGAGGATGATGAAGCAAAGTTATACCCACTGCAACATGAAATAGTACATGAGCTGTTTCTGTAACAACCAGAGCACCCAAGCAGGATTTAATGCCTGCATCAAGTGTGTACTGCATACACCCAAACCCCACTGCTGTCAAGAACAGCATCCTCCCAAAAATGTCATCAGTCATAGACACCAGAGAAGTTCAAGACCTTCAGTGTCATTCATCAAAGAGCTGTCAGCATCTTCTCCTCTGAGCAGACACTCTTAGGAGCACCATAAGTTGTCTCTTCTCTGTTTTTCAGGTGGGTGGTGAAGGGACACCCTGGATCCCCTCAGGCAGCTCCCCTTTGCCTCCCAGATCCCCAGCACCACCTTTCAGGAGACACAGAAGCACAGCACACACAGATCTGAGTGTGACTGCACCTACACCAGGGAGGCAGAGGGGTTCTCTAAGGGGCTGAAGCCCTTCTTGGATGAGCCCTTGGCACATGGCAGGAGAGGGACAGGGCTGTGCCAGGAGCCAGCACGGAGTCCCAGCCTGGTGCATGCCCACAGCTGCCTGCAAAACTATCTTCTGTGACTTCCATTCTCTGGCACTTAATACTACTATTGTGCTGGCTAAAATCAAATAAACCTCTTGTAAGATCCTAGCAAAGGACTGGAGCTGTTGAGCAGAGCAGGCTGCTGCTCACTGGCCCCACAATCATGCAGCATTATTTGCAGATGCTTTCCTCTGAAAATAAATCTTTAACCACACTAACAGTGAAAATGTTAGCAAATTGTAACAGCAAATTGGTGTCCCAGCTGAATCATTACGAACACACAATTTTGTGATCAGAAGTCAGACGGTTCTCAAGAGTTAATTGACTTTATTATTCCACTCTATAGAGCAAAAGATGGGAGACAGCAAAGGAACAGTGGAACAGTTGGTTAATCTGAGTAAAGCCTCAGCAAGGAGCTGGAAAATCCATACATCCCGGAATGTGTACAAAGCAAACAAGAAATAGATTACAATGGTTCTCTGACAGCATTTCTATCAGACAGAGACACCCAGGAGGAAAAGCAAAGCCCCATCTGCCTCAGTAATGTGTCTCCTCGAGTGACCAGGAGCACTTGCCTCGGGTATTGTCCTGCAAGTAAGAAAAATACTCAACTTTCCTGTCTCTGTGCTAAAGGTTAGATATAAACTACTGTGATTAATAGCCCCTGGCAAAGAGAGCAGAACCACCAAGCAAACACTTAGAAGGTAATGAATGGACATGAAGACCTAGAAATACTTGAACAGCGTATGACCTATTACATCACCTATCAAAGACAGGCAACCAAATATCCAAAGGGAACAGCAAGGTCAATGTAAACACATTTCAGGTGTTGAAAACCCAAAGTAATGCTTTGGCTGTAAGCACAGTCCAAATACGCTATTCTAGGGACAACAATAAAGATAATCTTCAGATTTACTAGCCAAGGTTTGTGAAATGCTGGAAATTTTGGGCAAAGTTGACAGCAAAACAGATAAGGGGCAACACACAATATTTTGAAGATGAAAATGCTATTTCCAGCTGCTTTTCATTTTTGCAAAGCAAGCTAAAAACTTCAGCAAAAGTGATTGCACAATTTCCCAGAAGGTTGTTAGAGGGAACAAGCTTGCCCATATAATACATTCTTCTGCAACTCTCCTGACCCGAACCAGCTGGACCTGTGCAGCCAAGAGCCCTGCGCTCCTCCAGCAGCACCAGCACCACGTGAAGAACAAGCACTCCATCAGTCATTAACAGTGCACACGTCCTGTCCCCCTCACCCCAGCCAAGCTCATCCTCACACTGGAATCCAGAGCATAAAATCAGAGAATTCCCATCCCAGCAACACTTTTTGTCTTTAAGCTTAGCTCAGCCTCTAAAGGATCTCATCACACACGTGCTCACGCATCTGTGGGGAGTTTGTCTGAGGAATGTTCTGGGGCTGTTTGCACTGGGCAGGTTTTAGCCAAAGGCTGATAAAATGTGTATGATTTCCCCTGTGACTGATGCTTAGCTACCAGTAGCCTGGTCCCTCTGCTCACCCTCCCAGTGCCTGGACAGACAGGGGACAGGCAAAAAGGGAACACGCTCAGGTCCTCCTATTCCAGTGATGGGTGCTGTGACAGGTCACCTCTCCCTGTAGTTTGAAACTCTGCCAGATTCAAAAGAAATGTACAGAACCCTTGGTTTTGAGAGAGTTTCTGTGTTTTTGGCAGAAATATTCAAACCTGCCTTTCTGTGTACGTGACAGAGTTTCCTAACTAGGCCACTCATTTTAATATGTTTTCACATAACTAACACTAACCAGAAATTATGTAAAGCTCAGCTCTTCTGATTGCATGTAACATCAAAAAATGTGTCAGGTATCTCAACAACAATCTGTTAGGAATAGCAGAATCTATACATAGTTTAATATCTCCTGAGCTCAGTTGCATATTAGCAGCCTGTTTTAGCTGTAACTACCACAGGATTTATCATACTGTCATCAAAGTTTGCCCACTCTTTACATATTTGGAATTGTGTCTGTTATCTGATCTGATATTTAGGGAACACTAGATTTTATACACAGTGTACATTTCATCACATTCAACAATTAATGCAAGCTGCTGTGGTATTCCCTATCTCGGAGCAAAACGTTACTCTCAAAAATGAATACTGACTTGGACTGTTTTCACAGGACAACACTGAATAAATCTTGGAGCTGATTTACAGAGACATCCCTTCCACACAGCTCCTATCAAAAACAAGCAAAACATAAGCCTGGTTTGGTCCACACTGTTTATATTAATTTCCAGTTTGCATCACAAAAATAGATGATCTGTAATCACGGCCTGTCATCTTGGTTCAACAAAATGAGTATTTCTTTTAGCTTGTGTATACCTCCACCATCTCTGTATATTGGTTTAATAAAACAGTAGTTAATCTAAATAAGAATGTTAGCCTTCTGTCTCAAAATAATACACCCAAGTTTCACTAATGCTTAATTTCAGTATCTATACGGATGATGAATGACTCAAATATTTACAAGTTTCAAAATAAATTCAACTGCAAGAAAAGAAAAATGTTTTGTCTGATGCTGCTCACACTGCCACAGTCTGTGTTTCTGTAGACACACGCTTTGTCCATGCAAGCCTCCTTTCCCTTGGCACTGTCATTTCCTGCACACCGAGACAGAAGATGGATGTTTAATGCAGAGCATGACTGGGACTGAGCTCCCAGTGCGTTCTTCACCTATGGTCCAGCTGGAAGAGCACCTCCACTGCTCCTCCCTCTCCCAGGGAAGAGGTCTCTAAGGGATGCACAGAGCTTTACAGAAAGGTGTTGGATTAAAAATCTCAAAAGACCTTCTAAAACTTATGATTTCAGTATGTTATCTCTTATTAAGGGACAAAAAGTGAAAAGTGTGATGTCTCTGCCCAACTTCAGGAATTATCTTACAGAAAAATAAATTAAAAGGGAATTGAGAATTTTACCTGTTTGTTATGTTTTGATATTTAATTCATAATTGAAAGAACTGTTTCTCTGAACTTTAGGAAAGAGTAAAAACCTGTTTTTATAAAGATGAAAACAAATACCTACATTTTTACCCTCTCTCACTAAAATCTTCTGTAACAGGCACCACAGGCATATCCCTCATGCAAAACTCAGCAGTGACACAGCAAAGCACAAGGAAGCTGCTTCCTATCATGCCAGGACTTACCCTACCAGACCATAAACTAACTTTTGCAAACTGGTACCAGCCAGTCGCTCATGTACCATCACAGGTGGCAGTGAGGAGCACTCAGGATGGACCTAATGAATTACTGCAAGAAGCACAGGAGAAACAAGTCCCAGTTAAGTTCTCAACCAGAAACCAGCTCATCCTGTCTCCCAGAACTAAAGGCCTTTAACAATCTCCCCTCTTGCTGGACTCATTCCAATATTCACCAGTGTCTCGTGCTGGTGACCCCAGCTCTGGCCACAGCCCTGCAGGTGTGTCCCACCCTGCTCAGCAGAGGGCCAGGCTCCCCTCCCCGGCCCTCTGGTAATGCTCCACCTGTGGCAGCCTTGTCCCAAGGGCACATTGCTGGTTTATGATCATCTTGTGCCCCAGGACCCTCATGTCCTTCTCTGCCAGGCTGCTCTCCAGCTGGACAGTCACAGAGTGTCCTGGTGCAGGGCATGGTTCCTCCCCAGGGGCAGGGAGCTGCTGAGCTCCATGAACACGTTGGCCTTTTTCTCTAGGCTGGTGGGGTCCCTCTCAGTGGTAGCAAAACCATCTCATGTATCAACAACCTCCTTGAATTCAAATTCAACTTCTGAATGTGGCTGCTAAAGCAAAGTTAGATGAAGAAACTAAGGGGAAGTTCTGTTAAAGTAAATCTATAGTCTGCAGCTCAACATATTTCCCTTCCACACTACCAGAATGTCTTTCACAAGAAACGAAAGATTTTCTTAAACTGGAATTCACTCATACAACCACTCCTACACCACAGTGTAATCACTAGAATAAGTTTATGCTGAGAAGCTTCCCTTTAGGTCTTCCATCTGGGATTTTTGTTTTACATTTTCCAGTTGTCTGCAGAAGGAATATCTGTTATAGACACAGAAGAACTACATCCAGCAACATGCAGTTATTTAATTAACAGACTTCTGCTTTGCAGGGAAAGAGGTTTGTGGCAATCTAGATAGCATTTATTTTATGGCTGGCTACAATATGCTCTATGCAGAACACAGGCTATCAGACGCATATTCCTATTCCCCAATTAAGCTCCATGAACTACCTACTCCTTTAAAAAACAAGCAACTTAAAACTTTACCCATCCAGTCTTGACTTTCCCTCCCCCTCACTCCTGCTCTGTAGCTAGTATCTGTTAAAGCTGTCAAATATTCCCTTTCCTGATGCTTCCTAACTTCACAAACTCCTACTGCCTCTAATCTCCAGCCATTCCCCTTGCTTTCACAGACATGCATTGCTGTACATAGTTTTTAAGCTCTCAGTTTCTGCATGGATGTCTTGCAAAAAAGCTTCCCCATTTGCACCTGTTTGCTAAAGGCTCTGCATTTTACCAGCTGGAAGTTTTCCTCCTTACACAAGCACATACCCAAAGCTGCAGTACAGCAACATTGCAGCTCAACCTAAATGCAGGAATGGAGGCTGGGGCAGTCCAAATCCCACTCCACAGCAGAGAATGTCCTATTTTAAAAGCCACATTAAAAAAAAAAAAAAAAAATCCTTCTTTAATTAATCCATGAGACAGCCAGATCCCCAAATCACAGTGTTTCCAGCAATAGAGTATAACATGCAGCAGGAGAAAACCACTCTGCTAGAATGCAGCTGACTTTTCAAAAATACTATTTCCTATGAAGTTCCTTCTCTTTTTTTCACACTGTCTTGTGTGGTTGCATAAAATCTTTCTGTGAAACTGAATCTAACACCCCTTCCATCCGCCCGTTAATTAAGGAAAAACAGAAAATGTGGAAAGATTGCATTATGTTAAAGCAGAATGTACCAGTTGTGTAAGAGCCTTTGGAGAATTTCCAACTCTATTGAAACTTCCCTCTTCAGAAGAAGGGGGGGAAAAAAAGGGGGTCAGGAAAGGCCTAAATTACCTTTCTGATTATGGAAAGGCTTTTACACAATTCACATCACACATTGAAAAAAAATCCTCAGAAGCTGAGGAAGGTTTCACAGGAGCCTGAAGCACTATGAATTCATGAAAAATGAATTTAATCGTCAAAGCTGAGACCAGGAAGAACTGTTCTACATAACAAAAAAGTTCTCAGCTACATTATTAAAATCATTGCTTAAAAGATCAATTTATTTCAAAGGGTTGACTCGCTGCATTAGAAGTTATCAAAGACACATGATCTAAAAGGAATCTTTATCGAGCACAGTGCCTGCCTGCTGTAGCTGCAACTGTGATATAAGCGCAATGCTTACAAACATTTTATGTATTTGTGGTCTTATTTTTCTCTAAATGTAGTCATAAGATGGCTGAAATGCCTGTTATAGACAGAAAATAGCAGGATTGATAATACTGACAAGTGACTTGACTATTATAATGTTGATATTTCTTTAAACTTTTGATAGAAAGCTTTGGATTCCATTTAGTCCCCCTTCAAAGCCAAAAACTGTAACCTGAAGCACACAAAATAAACTTCACATACCCAACAGCTTTAATCAAAATACACTCTTCAAAGGTTTCCCATCAGTTCCGGAAGACCAACACCAAACACAGAGGTGGGGCTGGAAGGCAGAAATCACTCCTGCCCTTGCAGCAACTCCTCCTCCACAAGGAAGGAAGCCTGTGCTGCATTTACCACAGGTTCTGCATGATGCTCGTGTAGAAATGAGAATAACTAAAGACTGAAGCCAATTCTTACTCCTGTTCTCATAAAGCACCTAGAGAACCAAAGAATCAGGAGGTGCAAGAGATTTGCTTCTCAGTGCCACACTTCTCTCCCCCTCCAACCCCTTCACTTCTCATGTTCTCCTGACAACAGATCAAATTTTTAAAAAAATAAATAGATTTTTAAAAGATGCAAAATTTAAACAGTTATACCCAACTGGAGGGAGAAATAAAGGAGACACACAAGGAAAGGATTATTACCTTCTCCTCTCCTCTGACTACACCATATAAAATTAATGTAGACATTTGACCTATGGATGCTGTTTATATGTAAGCTACATGACCAGGAAATGCAACTTTAATTTATAAGACCATACTGCCTCACAGTATCTACCACGTTTTCTGACTCAGCTTTAAAAGACATCACTCAATATGATTTATGTCTCTCCAGCATTCTCTGTCCTTTTGAAAGCACATCTTGCTACAGAAGCACTCGACAATGGACTGCCCAGTTCCTTTAACATCCCACCACCTGTATTTGTCTCTGCTTAGAAGATGGAATTTTGAGACACTATTTGTGAAATACTCTGATAGTGTCTCAAAATCTCATCATAAAGATTTCTATTTGTGAAATACTCTGATAGAAATCTTTATGATGAGATTTTGGACTTATAAATAGCAGAGGACCCCCCTTGGTGCTTTGCTAACTGTGCTATTGCTTCCCAGTAACCATGGGAAACCAGATAAAATCTGAACCCATTCATCAAAATAGAAAATACTCCTCCTGTCAGTTCAGGAGGTTGTGCTTGTAGTATCTAAGCCGGTGAACAGAAGGTCATTTCCTACTGTTACAATGTGAGATCATTTATTACATCTGCCGATAGCAAGCCAAAAACAAGTAGAGAAGGAAAACAATCAGCTGTCCAAAATAATAACAGTGATCATAAAAAATAAATCCCTTTCTCCTTCCATTTAGGGAACACTGGCATTTCTGAAACAGAATCTCAAGTGTTTGTCATGACAAGCCCTTCACTCTATGCTGTCTAACAGGCAGTAACTATTAAGACGAAGTTTCCAATACAATGTGCAATAGTCTGTTTTTAAAATAGAGCAGGCTTATACTCACAATGGCAGCTCTACCTTGATAAATTTAGCCTTAGTGATTTGGAGATGTGTGCACAAGCCTCTTTAGTTTGGTGTTCAATTTCCTAATAATCAGCTGCAAGGGAAAAGCCTGGAATGCAGCACTGACAGCAGACTGCAGAGCTTTTACAAAAGGTGGGTTTAATTGCAATATAAACCCTCAATTCAGTATACAAAGACCTGCACACAACAGGGTGTTACCATCTGCCCAATTACAAAGCAATTTTCTCCTAAGTCTGTGCTAAACATCTCCTTCTCCAGATATTACCAGCCTGTTTCTCCTTGTTCTCTCATAGCTACTCTGAATCGGAAAGCTCCAATACAGGCTGCCTTTATTTTAACATCTGTTATCAAAGTTTGCTAGCCATAATAATTGCAGTCATGCTCCAAAAGTAACAAGGAAAGGAAAAGGTAGAGGCTTTCTCCCCATCCTCAGTTTGCCACTACTCAGAAATACATTGCTTGGATAAGCTACTACAGAGACAAGGCAGTGCCTGCTGTTGCAACATACCATGGCATAAGCTGGAAAGTAAAATAAACAGGGGGACTATAAAAATTTCCAGTTAAACATACAAAGTGCTGGAATGCTTCAAGATCCATACCTTCACTGCTCAGTGGCTGAGGGTAACCAGGGACATTTTCTGCAGGACTGGCTTTCAGTATCCAGGTATTGAGTTGTACTTTCAGGAAAAGGAAAACCTTTTATCTCCTGTCACAATGTTTAATTCACAAATGCTGATGTAACAACCATTCAATGTTAGGCACAAATCTTGTTTCAAGAAAACCGATGTCTTTGTTCAATATAACTTCAGTTTTTAACTGGAAATAACAAAACTTAAAATTTATGCAAGACCACACAGTCCAAGTAAACAATTCACCTTGAATTAACCAGCTCTTGAATCACAGAAGACCATTCCACAGCCTACCTTCTGCAAGTTTTCATGTGGAATTGGAGACAAATGTGCCTGTATGTAATAAATCTTCCATTATATCTCAACTTTTTGGAAATTCCAGGAGACAGAGCAGAGGAATTAGCAAGACTCAGTTGGGCAGCTGGTTGTATGATGTTGTCCTAATAATATTTATACTGAAGTTTATATTTGCATAATAGTTTACTGTACACCTGTTACACACACAAGGCCTGGTCAAGAAGAAAAAAACAAGCCAAGTAAAATCACTGTGCTTGTTGCTATCATGGAGGTCATGATGTGATGAGAGAGACAAAACCATACCAGCCATAGCCAAAATGCATAAAACCACACCAAGGTAACTGGGCCATTAGTACACACTGGATTTTTCTCCCTCGCAGTCAAGATTTACCAAAATGCTTCAGTAAAGAGTAAAAAATCACTTGAAAGCATCATTTTCATTGACAGATGAGATCCTACAGTAGCAAGCATCATTCCTACATGAGTACACTGGAGCTACGCAGTTAGAAAAACAAACAGTGCAGAGCTGTAGTTTATATGAAGAGCTGAGTTTTCTAAGTGTTTAACTAGGAAATTATTAAAACCCAGCAACTTTTTCCTCCAGAGGGGAGTATCAGCCTTATCTGTGGGCTCAGCAGTGTTTTCTCTTTATTTGCTGCTTGTCGCAGTTACAAACTTTCAGCAGGAACTGGACCAGTCCTGGTAATTTAGTAGGAGATAGAGATCTGTGAAGCCAGATGGTAGCTCACATTCTAACAACTACAAATTGCTAAATTGGCACAGGAAAACCAGATAGTTATCAATTCATTATGATTATTCCAGGTCTCCCATTCCTTCTCTACTTGTATCTTAACTGTTTAAGCCAACCCACACAGACATTTTAGCCCAAAGTTGGTAATTTTCATACTCCAGGTAGGGCCAAGTGCAGTGATGAAGGGATGGCTGTTGCAGACAATCTGAACATGTGTTACTGCCTGGTTTGTGCTCAGTGGGTATTCAGTCCTTTCCACTACAGTCACCAACCTCACTCTATAAATGTAAACATTTTATCCATCATAAATATTAACGACTTAAGAAAGTCTATGCCTCAGTAACCTTTATTTTTCTATTACCTCAAAAATTTCCAGGTTCCAAAAACTGTTCATGTTTCACATGCAAAGCACAAATATAAAAATTGATGCCACCACTACTAACAAAACCTCCCATTGTTTCATCTGAGTCACTGCTTGGCTGAAAAACATATTTGCTGAAATTTGACCAAGTTTGATGACCTTTTCCAGAAATCAATAATCAAGATAGAAGGAAAAGGTGGTTTGCTTGACCTTTCAAAAGTGTATCAACTTTACTTGGCCAGGACAGCTTTTAAAAAGCTATTTTAGTTTCCAAGGCTCAGACTTGTTGCCCAGACTGGACGCTTCTGTGCAGTGTCTGAATTAGTCTCTTTAAATGCTCAACTGCACAGGACAAGCTCAGAGGAGGAAATGAATTCACAACAGGAGATCCTCTGGTTGATTAACTTCACCCTCAGAGGTGGATGTCAGTCATGTTAATTGGAATCAATACACAGCAGTTAAGGGGGCACAGGGATAATCAGGCAGGGCAGGGACAGGCCCATCAGTTCTTAAAATAAGCTATCTGTTAACAACTTACAGTGGCATGTGACAAACCTTCCCTGCAAAGGAATGCAAAGCATCTCTAAAATTCCAATTTAACACACAAATAAAGTTAATTTGGCAACACTTATCTTGCAATCTAGCAATAAAGGAAACAGTCATTACAAATTAAATCAATGCTAAACTGATCAAAGTAGTAAAATGAGAAATTAGGCTTCCAGAAAAACTTATAGGAAATCCTTGATCCAAATTGTCCAGAATGAAAAGAGAAGTTAGGTCTTAAAATCCTTACACAGATAATTTTAATTACGCCTGGCTGCAATTTTATCGTACACCTAAGGCTGAAATCAGTGCACAGTTTCAAAAGTAGTAATATGTCAGAAGATGAAAAAGGAATAAAATCTTACAGTTTTTCCTACTCTTCAGATGAGAAATCACTCGAGACACCCAGTAGAACAGTCACATCCTAAGCATCTCTCTTGCCTCTGCAGTTAAGCACCAGGCTTTCCCCCCGCTCTGCAACCCAGCTTTCCTGGTCTGCAAGGGCAGGATTTGCTGTGTGTGATACACAGGATGCTGGAACCAGACACATCTCTGTGTTATCCCATTCCTAAAAGCCTCTGGGATGGATTCCACCAAAAAGTCCTGCAGAAAAACACAGTCCTGTCCATCACACCGTTCATTATCCTTCCTTAAAACCTGGCCTGGCATGGGCACACGAGTGTGACACACCTGATGTGTGACACCCCTGCTGTCAGTCCCTGCTGCATCCCCTCACACAGGGAGTGGAGAACTCAGTTTCACTACAACAGCAAGACAAGTAACACACAAATACTACACAAAAAGGAACAAATTAACCTTTGTTCAAAGGCCTCTATATCTTTACTCCTTTAGGGAGTGAAATGAACGCCAGATGTTTCATTGCAACATCTTCATACTCTCAAACTACAGAAAATATCTCCAAGACAAGATCAGGGTATGTTACTAGTTATTACAAAGGCATCTAATCATATTTAACAGGTTTATGAAATCTGCAGCCATCTACATATTACCACTCTCCCCATTAAACTTACCTCAGCCTAACCAATTAAGTGCACAGATTAAGATCATAGGTCTTTCCTCCTCAGACCTACACGTGGACTTTGTGGAATCTGGTTAAGCACTTCAAGGTGGGAGGTTTTCCCTTGGCCTCCTTAGTCATTAGAAAGCGTAACAAAAGGAAAGAAAATAAGGGCATCCTATATTTTACTGTCACTACCAACTGATCATCCCCTCTGCAAATACAGACATCTTACGGAGTTCAGTTGTCAAAAGAGAGCTTGAGTGACCAACAAGCAATGATTTCCCCTTCAAAATCACAGTTCTGCCTCCTGATTTTCTACCATCTGCCAGTGCTAAAATGCCAACTCCTCATCAAGCAGGCCAGTCCTGCTGCTGTAGATGACGGTGCCATTCCATCCACCGTGAGCTCCCTTGGATGTGATGGGAAAGAGAGACATTCAGTCTGCTAATGCAGAGAAAGGGGCTTTTTCAAGCTACCAAGCTCAAGGCCATGTGCACAGTGCAAGGAGACCTTGTTTTAAGCTAATTACAAAGAAAGAAGACTGGTTTTACTGCACTTTGAGAATTGTGAAATCATAGTTCACTGGGATTACACATCCAGGCATCATCTGTTCCTCTGAAACCATGTATCAGACCAGCAGCCTTATGAGATAAACCCAAAGCATGTGGAAGACGTTCCAGCCAAGTACTGGACTATGTAAGATTATCAAGGCATTTCTTAGGAAGTGATCTTTCATCACCACCTGATGCAAAGCTGCTGCTTTTGTCTGCTGCTGTTGTGGCATCAAGCTTTTATTTAATCATACTATTTGCCTAATTTAAGGTGGTTTTCTAAAATTGGTTCCATCTTCAGTAAGAATCTGTACATAAAGTGTGCCAGAGCTCACCAAGGCCCAACACCCATCAGGAGTTACACCACATCCTCCTCAGAGGAAAGTTCCCAGGCCTCACGTCAAGCTGAGCGCTCTGGCCAGAATAACCCACTACATATCCAGTGAAAGTCCATGCTATCTCTTGACTTTCAGTTTCTTTGTATACAGAAACACTAAAATTACCACACACAACCAAATACATTTTGAAGTCAGTGATCTTCAAAAGAAATGTTGTACTTAATACATATCTTATAAAAAAGAATCTGTCCACATAACAGCCATAACTGATTGTAAACCAGACATTACAGCTTTGGGATTCTTTGGGCATTTAGCTTAATTTTATCCACATTCCCACATCAACTATCTCAACAACAGACAAAATCATTGCTTGCCAAGGGAAGACTCAGATGTCAAACCAAGAGACTTGCCTACACAGGCTATATAATAGCACTGAATGTACAGGGTATGATATAACAATGCTAACTGGATTTCATCGCCTCACTACAGTCTTAAACTCACAGCAAACAATGCAGATAGCTGGGCACTTCTCATGATTACTGTTAAGTATTGGTACAGCTGGTATGGTATTTTCCCTGCTTAAATGAAGTATAAATGAAGATGCATTGGCTTCAGCTTTGCTTTCAGACAAAATTCATATGGGAAAGTGTCAATATTCACACTACTTATGCTACCCCTTTATTTAATAACTGTTGTCATCAACTAATGGAACTGATCTGGCAGGTACAGCAGCTGGGATGATACTTTTAGCACTGCGGTCGAAAAGAGCAGCAAAATTATCCTTTCCTCATGTACAAATCCAATTTATTCTGCTGTGTTTGCCCAACTGAGTTGAAATCTTCAGGCATTTCACTCTAACAGGACCACATGTGAAGCACTACACTACACCCTACACCCTCCCTTTATCCCAGGGATAAGCACAGCAAAGCAGACAATCAAGCCCAGCATGGAATTGCCCATAGATGCTCTATGGTGAGCTTGCTGAAATCCCTGCAGCAGCTGGGGGATCCTGGATGCAAATGGTGCTCTCTGTGCTGCTAAGAGTCAAACGCCTTCACTTGAAAACATCTGTCAGCCCCTCTGCCTACTGGTGGCCACACTTGCCTTTTCCAGCTGCAGAACCCACTGAATTCCCATTTACATCCTGATGCACTCAAATGCAGCCCTCCTGGGTATCCCAGGCTATTTCCTGATTAGTACTGGCACGCTGACTGATGCTTGCTCACTTCCAAAGGGCAGCCACTGCAAATACAAGGCAATCCAACTAAATACAAACTGGGAAAGTCAACAATATCTGCATGATTCTCAGTTAAATCACCAGTGTAGTCTTAGACTTGCAGTAATTCAAGCATCAAATTAACCAAAGAAATACATAAAAGAATCTTTTTTCAATGGTTTTACATTAATAGTTCCAAATAATATCAGTGCAACTAGAAATAGAGAAGAGACCAAGGAAGCAATCTTGACACAGCACAGCAGTACAGAAAAGCTGAATGTCAAACTTAATAGCTTCAGAAATAATAAGTTAGAGGTGTGATGGAATTCCAGCTAGCTTCTGAAGCAATGAACTTCTTCCACTAAACCAAATCAAGACTAGGGGAATGTTCTGGGAGTTTAGTCCTCAACTTGGAACACCTTCTTAAAAGTACACACAGATAAACCCAAAAATGGAACTTAACATTTGTATTATTTTTTACTTGAGCTATTAAAAAGCTACTGCAATTAATTTCTAAAAGAAATATTTGAATTGAAGGAATATTTGTCAGCTTACAGAAAATGGTAAGGGTTTTAGTTCCACCATCCCAAAGTGTTTCAATCAAAACTCGTGCCTTGTTTTGACAGCACATACCAGCTTATGTCAGCTGCATCATACCTTCCCTTTTATATCTAAATCTTAGAGCTATTTCTATGGTTGGTTTCATTAACTAGAAAGGATTAATACAAAGCATTTCGCTATTTCTGCAGGTTCAAGTATGAATGTTTTCTGCACACTAAAGACCAGCTGCTTCTAACTAAACAGTGGAACTGCACAGAAACATCTTGGCATAGGACTGAGCCTGCCTGGGTCAGCACCACGGCCTCGACCACCTGGAGAGATGTGAGGAGATTTGGGGGAAGCAGTGCCAGAGCTCCTTCGGACTGGAAGGGTGAGAATTAGCTGTCGTTACTGGCTGAAAACATTTAAATTACCTTGGGAACGGTTAAATGCCTCTATAATTGATGGATGAAACCTGTTTTTCCCAAGGCAAGGGGCGTTTGCACCTCTGGCCTGTAATTGCATTGATGTTTCATTCTGGAGGAACTGAGCCTGTTACTGACATCAGGAATCACACAAAAGCAGTTAACTGAGGAATTCCTACACTCAAAACAAAAAAAAAAAAGAAGCTTGCAAAGCACTTGATTAGATGAGACAGGTTTCCTATTAAGTGAATTGACACAGTATGAGCAGTCACGAAAGTAAAGTAAATTAAGTAATGTAAAGTAAAATATTTAAACATTTAGTTAAAAATTGGCAAAGTTATTCTAAGCCATTTCACATCCACAAAAGACTGTAATCATGACCAAGGGCAGACTCTCCTAGCATACCTGAACGTGGCATTTCCTGGAATAACATTAGAGAGGACTGGTCCCAGCATCATGTGAGCAAACTGCAAATGTGACTCAGCCCAAGTGCTGCTGCTGTTAAACACTCAGTGCTGCTTCTTCAGGGGTTCCACGTTACAGAAAATTACATTTAATTCAAACTGAGCAACTTGAAAAAGGTAACATCATGATTCTTCATCCATAAGATAAACACAGGATTGAGGTACGAAGCTGAAAGGAACAAGAGCCTTCTCTTCAGAGCAGTTGACTCAGGACTTACTTAAGAACTTTGGGGTCTTTTCCCAATTTACTTCCTTTAAACACAAACCACATTTTTATTGAGCACATGTGGTACTCCATTCTTCATCGGAGTCTCTAAATATTATTGTACTGAAAGCAACACAGCTAAATCCAAATATGATTTTTGTAATTCTTCTGAAATATATGACAAATCAGCTGGAGTATGAAGAGCTGTAAATTACAGGATTATCTGGGATTTAAGTGTATACAATTTACATTCTGACAGATTACAGTGAATCAGCATTACAAAGATCACGTCCTAAATTGGTTTTTTACATATTTCATTTATCTCAGCATTAGTATGTCAGCTATATGTCTTAGAAACAAAATTAATCAATCAACAGTTAAGTATTGTTGGGATTTCAGGGCTTGTGTGTTGCCTGTTCATTAAATCCCCTCCTTCGTTCTTCTTTGGGGATAACAAAGTTTCTCTGAATTATTTTCACCTCACCCTGTCCTGGCTGAAACTAAACAGAAACAACATTATGTGACAGTGCAGGCTACAACAGGCTCAGCCACACTCCACCAGGATCAGGCTTCCTACATCCTCTGCTCTGCTGTCAGGATTACTAACCAAGATTTACAGAAAGGCAACTGCAAGGGACAGTGGCCTGAAGAGAAAAAAGGCACTGAGACCCTCTGACAGGTGGGTAAGAGGAGTTAAACAGAAAAGTCTTCAGGGAAGAATAAAGTACCTCAAAGTAAAGGTCAAACGCGTTGCTCTACCAGGGAGTCCAGCAGGAAGGAACGAGGAGGAACAGCAATATTCTGCACGATAATATCAGATAGTGTCTGGTCACCTCTCTGCACCCCAAAAACTCCCAGCTGGTTTCTCTGCGCACAGCAAGGCTTCAGCATATCCACCAAGCCCTCAATCCCACACGGATACTGGGGAAGGGATTGGATCAGTCACCCCACACCACATTCACCTACGGACACTGGGAGGGCTGGGGAGGTGGCAATCAATACCTGCAATGAGGGAGAGAAGCCAGCTGGCTGGAAATGCAGACTGGAGAACTGTCAGGCAAAAGAGAATCATGTGCATGTGGCAAATCCAGTTTCTACATGCTTTTGGTCTGACAAATCCTAGCTTAGACACTGTTTTATGTCCTGTGGATTAGTAAATCAGACAAATGCTCACCCTATGACAATGAGATCTAGTTTTGTTATCTCTAAGTATTCTCCAGTCAGCCTGAAATAATGTGCACAGGGGTTGTGGCCCGTTTAACATGCACGTTTACTCTGTGAAAGATGGATTGGTGGCAAAAATTGACCTAGAGCATCCTAGGAATACTGCTGAAAAGTGTTTAACTCCAATGCCAGGATTAGGATCCCTCAGAGCCAGGACATCAATGTCATGTAGAAGCTGCCTGGCCAAAACCACAATAATTACAACTTGTGCTTAAAGGAGGAACTAAAAGAGAAGAGTGGTGCTATCAGGTAACTGACACACTCATCATGCAGTCAAAAGCAGATGCTACCTCCTTTCCTAGATGCAAAGGCCCAAAAGAAGGTTAAAACACCAAAATATTTTTCCATGTGGGTCTGGTAGTCACAGAATTCTTGCATGCACATCGTGATTTTATAAGCTACATCTCAACCACAGCATTAACTGCTTGTGTCTCTACCTGGTTCTTCATGACAATGTGGAACTAAATACCAGATTTTACTCACTGTCTACTTTCATTTTTGTACTTTTCTCCCACCAATTTAACAAGTTAAAAAGCAAGACAGGGCAGGCTGAGCTGGTCACAAAACAGCAAAACAGCTCTGAAACCATAGCAGAGGAAAATGTCTGAACTAGGCAAAGATAAGTGTCATTAAAGCAGCACAAAGAGCTGGTTTACTACTTTGAGTCAGCTTGTGACTCTTAAAGCATAGAAATTTGTCTGACAAATATAGAATACATACACATATAGAATACATATCCCCCTCTCAAAGGACTAGCTAATTTGGCCAACTAAATGGAGATTTCACTCAACAGCTGAATTCATGCACATGCCAAATCTTCTAAGAGTGGCACCCACTGCAGCGGTGGCTGTGCACTGGAAAAAACATTAAACCACTGTCATATCTAAGAGCCCATAGAGAAAGCAGCTTGTGAAATCCAGTGCTTCGAGGCTTTAAATAACTTTTATACCAAATTAAAGTATTTTAAGTCAATCCAGTGTTGGGGGTTTTTGGTGGAGAGGTAGGGGCTCTTTGTTTTGTTGGGTTTTTTAAAATCAGAGTACAATTCATTTTTATTCAAGTACTTCATATATTTCTTATTCTTTCACGGTAAAACTACTTATACTCACAATATATTTGCTTAAGAGTAACAAGCACTTGATTTTGGAAAGATCACTGGTGTCAACTGCAGCGATGAGGAGACAATGAAACTTGGAAGGGGCTCAGCCTTACTACTAACCTGGAGTTCTTTAAATAGTTTTCTTGTTCCTACAGTTGCTTTCCTGGGGCAAGCAGGGGGTGGAATTTCTCATGCTATTGAAGCCTTTCATTATTGATAACTTTAGGGGAACGGTTCCTTTCCGCTCCATTTGATGCCCAACCCTATTTCACACCACCCCGGCCTTCTACAGCACAATCCCCTTGCAGCCACACTGGATACATAAAGCGTGCAAGAACTGGTTGGGGCAGGGCACTGCAAGTTCTGTGTGATGCCTTGCCCTGTAAATCTGAATCCCTGTCAGGGTTTAAACCTGTGAAATGCAGTGGGAATTTAAACAATGATTCAGTTATGGGAGCAGGTGCTTGTTCAGCTTGCTGAATGTTCATCCTGCTGTTAACAGCTTACACATTTATACTACAGTGCATGAAACAGTAAAGTCCTAGAAAGAGTATAAGGTGTTAACAACCACTACAAAATATTTCTGTAAGGGTACATTTCCTCCATTTCCCATCAACATAAATTCTGACAACAAAACCCAATATTAATCCATGCATTCATTCATCTTCAGCATCTGCTTTTAATTTACACATTAATAGAAGGCTACATTTCATTATTAAGTTTTTCTTATTAGTGATTGAATCAATATTTCTGCCCCTTTGGTAGTGTCAGTTCATTAGTTTCCTGAGGCTGATTAAGTTTATTCTGCTATTTCAAAAGGAGCCCATATTCTATTTACACAAACAAACAAGACAGAACACGCTGCTTCACAGACACTTCATGGCACATCTGCATCTCCTTAAGTGGAATCACTTCTTCATTAGCAGCAGTTCCCCTCTCACAGGCTGAGCCAAGGCTAATCCACAAGGAACCACACCAGCCTGGTGGGCACTCAGCACACTCATGTAACCAAAGACCATTTAATTAACTGGCAAAACCACACAATGCCCATGGCAATGCAATGGATCATATTCTGTCACCCCAAATTATTTTTTCTACCCCTTTACTGAAATAAACTCTACACTTATGACTATTGGTTCAAATTATCCATAGTTACAAAGTCTTTGGTAATACCAAACACCACAAACTATGGAGAAAATCCCTGAGAGCAGCACTTAACAGTGTTCAACTGGTATTGTCAGAAACCAATGCAGACACATTTTGGCAGCCAGAAAGGAGCTTCTCACTTAGGGGCACACAGAGCTGTGCTGACATGTTTCATGGACCAAGGAAATTTTTAGGCTACCCCTGAACTCCTCTGCAGCTCTAGGAGTTAGGAAAGAAGCCGAAACACAAATTCATGATGCTGGGAACAGTTGAGTACCTGATCCCTTCGGAAATTTTTTGCAGCAGTTAGATATACTGTCCTTTTCCCCTGCCAGAGATTAGAGCTCTGACAGCAAAAATTATCATGTGAGCACTTCATAATCTCTTCCACTGCACAGACACTGGGTTTGGACCAGTTCTCTGTACTGGCTGACTTTTCACAGCAGGGAACACACACACACACAGTGCTGCCTCTGCCCATCCTGGCACAGAAAACAGAAGTTGAAATATCTTAATCACGATGGCTAAATTCTGAGGAGGGAAAACTGTATTAGAAGGGCAGGACCAACTGGTGTCATGCAGCCTTTTTTTCCTTTCATCACAAGGTCTGCTATCAGAATGTCCCAGAGAAAGCAATCAGAGGCACACTGCAATGCATTTGGGAACACAGATACCACAGCGTATTATACTGGGATTATTCACTCATCTCTTGGCAAATTCTCACCTGGTATTCCATATTAAAGATTTCTGAGAGTTTGGTTTGGTGTTTTTGGTTTGGTTGGGGTTTTTGTTTGTTTTTTTTTTTTCATTTTAAGAATGTTCATAGCTCTCTAAATGAAAGTTGAGCTGAATTAATGCAGTTATCAAGCAAATAGTGAGTGTAAATGAGGAACAACATTCTTTAGTAACTTTGAAAACTGAGAAATATGTGAAAGGCAGTTTATACAAACAACAGCTTCTGTAGCTGCATAAAGGGAGGCAAACAGCTGACAAAAACACATCACTTCTGTGCTTTCAAATAATCTGTTTTGACAGTGTCACAGCAGAGCACATACATTAGTGATTTCTCATTTGTATCAGCCTCACTGGTGGAGAATCCGAGTTAATTTCCCAACTAAAGCAAACCACATGTGTATTTTACCACTTCCTGGCTTTTGGAAAAGCCCAAGTCCACCTATGATTCCCAGCTTATGAACCAGCTTCACTGTTTCCTTTGGAAGATGTCAGGAATCCACTAATGATGTTAATGACTACAAAGTTTTAAAAATTGAGACAATTACTTCTTTCAGTCTCTAAACAGGTAATCAGTTGTGACCAACTTTTCTCAATTTGCTAACAATCAGTAAGTCTTAACTAAACATTTAAAAGCATAAGGACTTCATTTAAAAGTTTAAGTAGAATCAGTATAAAACTTAAATGACACCATCTGTTCTTAGCAGACCACATTCTTTAAGTGTTGGAAGTAGAACAAGGCCATATAGCTCATCAAAAAATAGCAAACTGCATGCTAAAATTAATAAATTTCCTTGAGATTCAGCTCTAGAAATATTCTGAGGCACCTTCTTAATTATTATCTACTAGTAAAGGGTAACATGTTCATTCATTTGGTGCTTATTACATAAGCCACTGAAGGGCATAGGAAAAAAATCCCACTGGGATTATAGAGTGAGAAAAAGAACTATAAAAATGATGTACAGTAATAAGAAAACATGCTTTAATTTGTTCTGTAAAATCAGAAAATGGGTACAAGGATTTAAGTGTATGAAAATATAGACAGTGTTTTAATAAGCTACAGTGAAAAGAAACAGTAAAACTAAGTTTTACTCTGAAAGCCAGCACTATTAAATCAGTAACTTCAACAAAATGTATTCAAGTTGCAGGAAAAAAAAGCATTTTTTAAAAACTATTGAACAGCTGACATTATCCTTCATGTTGCTGCAACAAGGGGCAAAGGAGTTTTTCACAAAATGGAGGCACATTACAGCAGCAACCATAGGAAGATGGATACACTAAAAATGAAAGTTGGGCACGTCTATACTACAATTGCAATACAAAAACATGTCGTGTGTTCCATAACATTACAATTTGATGTTTTGAAAAATAGCCCTGTATAAACCACAGTGCAAATAAACTGCAGCATGTGTCCCACATGAAGAGTCAGGAACTTGCATTCCCCCTCTGTGATGGTGGAAACTCAGAGGCACACACCACAAACCATTCTGCTTCTACTCATTAAGATTTTACCCAAATGGAGATGGCAGTTTAAGTTCTTGCACCAGCTACAGCCTTGTTGTTTGCTCCCTAGTCAGACAGACTCTTCCACTATCCAGAGCACTTGCAGTAGAATACCTGAATTCCTTTTTCCTGAAGTATTTGTTTTCTTATTTACCAAATTGGTTGGAGCATGGTTTGGGGTGGAAATCCCAAGCATTCTCTGCTAAAAGTTTGTTAGAAAGGCTGCCAAGCAGGGAAGCTACACCCCTCCTCCCTCACCTGAAATCATCCCAGTCAATGCCTGAACTCGAGGAGAACTTGCAGCACATGAGAGCAAGCAATGCCTTTTTCAAAAACACAATCCCCTGTGCTGTTCTTTTGGTCTTTTAGTGAGATTTTCTGAACAAAGTAAACCCTGTAAATCACAATTTAGAAGGCAGGGGTGAGCAGGGTGAAGGTCCAACGCTCCCACTGGAGCACCAAAGCATTCCAGGGTAGTTTGGGGTGACAGCAGGGGCAGGGGGCTGCAGGTGCAGCCCAATTCTGGCAGCTCAGGACACAAGTCACTTTATAAACCTTTGCTCCCACTCTGTCATCTGCACAATTTGTGCAAAAACATTTCCAGTACAGTGAAAGGATCCACACCACATCCCAGTTACAGCAACTGTTCTTTCTGCAGAAATGGAAAATGATCTGCAGACACATTTGCAACCTAAAAGTGGCTTGGTTTAGATTTATGAACCTGCCTTACCCCGCTCCAAAGCATTACTGCATTCACACGTACAAAGCTTTCCAAGAGCATAAAGGCACAAGTAAATTAATAGTACAAATGTTTGTGCTATAAATGTGTATTTAATACTACAGTTTTAATACAGGCTCAGCCACATCACAGTTTGAAAAAGTTTGGTTTTTTCCAAGTTGAGCCTTCTGAGTTTTCGCTATAAACTCACGCTGGGAAAACCTCCCATACCAAAACTATGCAGAACACAAAATACACTTGAGTCTATTTAAAATCAGTGTCACATCTAAGATCATAAATAACTACACACTTAAAATGCATCAAGCCAGCACTCAATATCCTCATATCCTCAATATCCTAATGACCAGCACACCATATCCACCTAATAGCACTATCTTGAGGCACCTCAAGGGAGCTGGAATAGGGATAACAAGCATCAAATCCCCACCCAACCAGATCCTGAAACTACAAAATCTCAGGGGGGAAGTATTCTCAGAAAATCTACAGACACCACAAACCTAGCACCAACGTGTTCGAGAGCCCCAGTCCCAACCCTCAGGCAGCAAGGCTGCATTTGCACACACACACAGAAAAGAAGCAGTAACAGATGCTCAGGGAAGCTCTGGGAACAGCTCCTCCATTACTAAGATCACCCCCTTTTCCTGCTCTCACAACTCATCTATGAAGCATCAGTTTACTCCCCACACCAACAAATACCTTCCTCCCAACCTCAAACTTGTCTATTCCACTGGACAGGAAAGGAGTCTCTGTTTTCTACACAACAGGATAATCTATTGCTAGCTCTTAGTAACCATCATACCAAGAAAAAACATTACCTGTTCCACTTCTGAAATACTTTTGATTTATCTTCAGTCCACTGTGTAAAAATAGAGTCATTTAACCTCTGCCTGATTTGTCAGTTTGTACCCTACAGGCTTGGGGACTGAAATTCTACCTAGTTTGTTGGCTTTCATTCCAGTAAATCTGAAGATATCAACTGCTACTGAAGAATATCATATTCTCATTCCGAAGTGGACAAGAAGCATTTCATACTCATTGTATCATTTTCAATGCTGGTACACTTACATTCTTTAAAGATGACATTATTGATTTTCCCTTTTGTTTTATAGAAACAAAGGCATTTATGTTACCATCACTTCATTTGTGAAAAGGCTATAAATGAGACAAAAGTGAGATGCATTGCCTGGAAATTGCTAATATGAGAATCAAAACATGCTGAAATACCTGAATATAATTATTTAGCTATGATTGTAATTAGCTGCATTTAAATCATAGTAATGAGTTAATGGAGTAGTTCTCATGCAGAGGAAGTCAAAGGAAATCCATTACAAAGCTAATTAAATGACAGTCTTTAAGAAGAATAATGGTTTTTCTCTCTATTAGGTCATGCAAAGTAGTGAACTGTGTGCTTGGAACATTTCTGCCAGCAAGGCTGGGAAGCACCACTCCCCTGTTCCTCACCCTGTGCCTGTAAATCCACAATAAATTCTGCTTTAAGAGAACCTTTTACTTCAACAAGAGACAGGAAAAGATTTTATTCTATTTTACGTGTGGATAGAATAAAAATAGGAGAGGTGTAATTATTATGAAGACAAAGCCCAAACCTCTGGGTCAGTCAGACAGGAGCCAGCCCTGTCCCTGCTCCTGTGGGGCTGCTCTTCCCCCAGCCCCAGTAGCCCCCTCACACCACTCTGCCAGCCTCAAGGAAAACTGCAGGAAAGAAAACAACCCACAGTTGTTCACAATTTAACCATATTAACTTTACTGAAGCCTATAATGAATTATTTCAGTAATGACTTGTAATTGACCCAACAGATAAAGATTTATGGAAGATTCAACAAGGAAAGTAGAAGCAAATATCTGAGCAAAATTCCATTGCCATTTTTTGGATGGGGGTGGGAGAAAAAAAAGAAAAAAAAAAGGGAAAAGATGCCTAGAAGGGAAACACAGCTCCTCACACATTGGTTACAGCAAGGAGCAGAATGATGAATGACTGTGCTGTGCTGAAAGGGCACATGACAGGAATATATTGTTCTCACCTGTGGACCTCTACTTTTCTCGGATTTTAATGAATCATAGTCCTTTCACTTCACTTGCAAGTCTCAGCTCTTTACTCTCTGTACAAGACTAACATTTCTGTTCCCAGCATTTGTAGAACTGCTGTTGACTGAAGAATTTATGACTCAGCCCAGCTGACAGCATGCTGGAAACAGAAGAGATTTAGTCTGTCTTTCTCTACATTTCCAACAACATCTCATTTTTACTCAGGAAATATTCATCATTTTGTGAAATGTTCCCCCTGTTCCTTTAGCTGCAGCATGGCCAAGGAGTCAAAGAATAAAACTGTGCTACACATATAAAAATACACACTTCCTGAGAGGTTTTATTTAAAACTTTTATTATAACCATAGTCACAGCATGAAAAGTAAGTTCAGTGCACCATCGCCAATGCAAAAATTCAGTTTCAGGGTGCAGTAAACACTTTACATGTCCCTCCTTTAAACTGAGTTAAACAGACACATCTTTCTGCATCTGTCCAAGTCCTGACATCCAGTGGGGATTGTTGATGTTCCACCATCCCATTGCACTTGATAAATAAGCAACTGTCAGCCCAAAAAACTACACAGAGGTGTTTAACCACCCTCCAAGGTTAATTAAAGACAAAGATTAAAAGGTGTAAAGCAAAAGTTGGGGGTTTTTTAAGCTTCTTCCTAATTTCTAATTAAAGAATTTAGCAACTACATTATCTTGATGCAACAAAAACGTCAAGTTTTTTATTTTAAAACTCTGTATACAGTCAATTCTGTGCTTTTCCCAGAAGCCAGTCCTTGCTTTCCAGTAGAAAAGCTGCAGCTTCGCAGCAGCTTGAAGCATTTCAGGTTTGGTATTTGTTGTTAGCAGTGGTCACCAATTTCATTACACCAAGGGCAGAGATTGCAGTAAGACTGGAGTAAGCCAAAGAGATACTCTACACTGAGCTACCAGTGGAAGAAAAGTAAATAATGGCACAGGAACAATTTTTAGTAACAGATTTTTGCCCATGACCACACAGTCAGACACCAGCAAATCTGTAAAAAAACCAAGTTTTCTGAATCCCAGTGCAGAGCCTTCTATTGATTAAAGTAGCTTCCTTCTTTCTATTTGCATACTCATGACTAAAATAATACCACTTAGGTTGATAATGGAAGGTGTAAGTACAATTTCCTGCTGGAAACCTGGCATTTTCCATTATAAAACACTGCTTTTATGGGGTTAGAACTTCATTAAACCTAAAAGTTTAGATTCAGACACTAGAAATTATGCTTTAGACAAAAAAAAAAGTCTGAAAAATTTTAGTTTGAGGACAGTACATCCAGTTATGATGCAGGTGCTAATGTGCAACTTGAAGTAATTCTTAGAATGTAGTTTTTACTTTTTGAATACAAAATAGAGATTAAGTCACCAAATTAGTCATCTTTCCACTCATCTGGAAACAACACAGTCGCTTAATTAAAAGTGTGTGTGGTGGGGGGGGGTCTCCAACTCATAGTTTTATGGGTTTATATTTTAAAGCTAAAGCCATTTTTTTAATTCTAACTGAAGCTTTGGGGGCATGGAGCTGGGGGATGCAATAGGAAAGCCAAGTTCTCAGTAATGGTAATGTTAAAATACTGGCATCACTTAGAAAAGTAGATTTCTGAAAACTTTACAGACAACTGGAATTCCTCACAGCCTAAGCTGCACTTTGCATTGGCAATGCCAGCTGATTCCTCACCCAGAGGCCTTGACTTCAATGCCTCCTCCTCATCTAATATCAGTAAATCCTCGGGGGGACAACCTAGATGGAGCAGCTTTCAAGTCACAGGCCACTCATACAAAATGTATGTGCTCATGCACTATGGATTCTCAGGGGGTAGCAATGATCAGTATTAGATAATTTTTCTAAATAAATACTGTAGTAATTTTCTACTTTATTTTTATACCCCAAAGGCCCGAACTCAACCTTACAGAGGGTAGCAGTACAAACAGCCTTGCATCTGACAGTAGAAAAAATGGACAAAAAATCCTAGAGCACAGGCAAGTGAAAGAAAATCTCTGACTAAACATACCTGGAAAGAAAAGGAATACATGTGATGGTGAAAAACCTTTTCCACAAAAGATTCAGCTGCTGCTTGCACTACAGTCATGGCCTTGTTTCCCATCAGTCATCCTATAACTCATGTTTGACTTTCTCTTGAACCATAAATCCAGAATGGCTCTTAGGTTCCAAAGTCCTGTAACAAAATTGGACAAGCCTCCTTTCTGATTTTTCATTTTTAAATAGTATTTACAAACTCTTCTACCTACCTTAGCTTAGAAACAGATGGATTTGAATTCAAACCATACTAAATATTTGCCTGTCACCAAAATAATGCCACTCAAAAACTTTATATTTCAGTTCACACATTAAATGTATAATGTATTTTTATGCTGCTACTGACCCCTTAAATCAATAATCTGAATTTAAGTCAACTAGAATCACTGCTTTGTCTGTTTGACACTTCTGGCATCTGGAATAGTTTTAGCAATTGCAAAATAAACCACAGGACAAAAACTATCAGAAGCAAGACCATGCTCAAGATGAATATATCACATAAACACATTTAAAGGCAGGATCAGGTAACAGATTTTTTTCTTAACTGAGATTTATCTCCCTTTTTCTTTCCAGCATACTTGCAGCAGCACATAAGACTACTTTGATTCAAATCAGCCAGTCTGATAATTCCAAGGCAGTGCTTTTAATTCCTCTTACATAATTAAATTCCAAAAACTGAAGTAGAATTATATATTCCATTTTCTATGTCCTAGAATTTCTTAGCACTCCTATGCACCAAAAGGAAATGTGACAGGATATCACTCACTACTTCCATTGAAAAATTTCTTAGAGAACAAGGAAACTCAAAATTACTGTGTTCTTAATTAATCTTAAAATAGGATAAGACTGTAGAATTAAAAATGACATTTTGAAAACACTGATCTCACTCTGAAATAAAGCTCTGGTGATCACATAGCCACCTACAACAGCCATCATACTTCCAATTTATAAAATGCTTTGAAACATAGCAAAGCTTTTCCCATTCTGACCAACCAGCACCTCAACCCTGTACACCAACACAATTCTTTCAGCAGCCTAAATCCTCTATAACATCACTCAGATTTGCCTGTGTTGTAGTCAAACTACTGTCACCAGTAAAGTTAATGAAGCTGTCAATAGGAGCAATCCCAAAGAAGCCTTGTCCACAGCCAGGAACTTACCCGTGCATCCCTAATTTTTCCTAATTTCCATTCCAGAGCCTTCCCGTTTCAGAGATTTAACCACTGAAGCAACTGACTGCACTTTTACTGCAGAATGGTGCTATTTAGGGAAAAAAAAAAAGGGGGGGGAAAAAAAAAAAAGAAAAAATAAAAAAGTTTCATCTATCAACCTGGTACTTCAAGTGAATTTTTTTTGAGAACAGTCTCAAAAGTAATTATATATGCCTTCCTAGCATAACTTGGAAACACTTCTTTATATTCAACCTCATAAAACTCTTTTCATGTTACTAAACCTGAATAACTGCTCTGTTCTGAAACCACAGGGTTATAGCTCACTACAAAGCATTTCAGAAACTGAACGGTATGAACTTAAAAATATCCTGACCTTTGTATTCTGTTGAGTTGAAAAATTATTGCTTTTCTTTCAGACCTCTCCACATTATACAGTGTGTTGAAAAGGCCAGTGCTTTGGTCTTAATCAATAGGTGAGCAGTTCCTTATCTGAGGCTGAAATCTCTCCTAGTTCCACCAAACCAAAGCCATGGCTCCAAAGCACATTCCCACTGCCAACAAGTGCAAATGAAGGATTATTTCTCTGCCATCCCCACATGTGCATGACAAGGGGCCGTGTTTGTTTCCTTATGGTGATTTTTTCTCTCAAGTGGAGAGGGAAGAACTGGCACCGGCCAGCAGAAACCATCATCTCTTGTGTCGCTGGTCTTGGCACGTTCTGGTTCAGCTGGAACCTTCTGGGGAAAGCACTGAGCCTTCTGCAGGCAAAGATGGCACAGCAAGACATGAATCTGGAGCGGGACACAACCCAAATCCTGAAAGGACCATCTAAATCCTTCCCAATAACCCTGTCATAAAGTGAAAATATTCTATTAGAGCTGATGAAGAAGAAAGTTTTAAGGACAAGAACAAGCTACATGGCATTTGTGGAAAGGCAGGAGGTCACTGACAACTGCTGAAGAAAAAGATCCACTCAGCCAGGAATAAGCAGTGACAGGAGGAAAATGCCTTGGTCTCAAAGTTAAAGGGAGCTCTGGAAATAAGATTCTAAGGTATATTACTGGTTATGCCAGTGAATTTTTGTGTGGCCTTTATGGCATTTAAGTCCAAGTATTCAGTTCTCCTGATGGATCACCAGTATTGAAAAGAGTAGAGGGTCCCACTGTAGATATGAAATCTGGGCTGTTGTTCTTCACTTCTATAAACTGAAGGACATTCACCTCAAATATTTTCTGCCTTTCATTCTTGGAAACACCACTGCAGTATAGGATAACTTGTTATGTTTGCTACAACTGCTTAGATGTCTCAATAAAGTTACTAAACACTCCTTCAATATCAAAAGTAACCATGAATTAAAACAAAATTTTTAAAAAATCTGCTTTCAGCAGTATATCTGGATAATATTTGCTATGCTCAGTTTCAAAGGGAGGCTTGTGTTACGGTGAAGCATTGGTGCTGTGAGTCACAACGCCATCCCTGCTAACGGTGACACGGAACAGAAAGGTTTCAAATCTGTTACCAACGCAGGGACCTCAGCAGGGCACAGCACGCCAGGATCTCACACAGCACGGGACTGCCAGGATGGCAGTGGGGCATCACCCCAGCCCCAGGCCAGCAGGGATACCAGGGCCACAAGCCCTTCCTAGAGGAAAAGCACGCCCAGCTTTACAGGCTGAAGGAGCTATGGATAGGCTGCACATTGTAAATTCTTTTACCCTTATGGAAATTCCTAATGCTGTGCGGCCCAGAGAACGAATATGATCCCCTTTCAAAGGCCCTTCTTCAGAATTTCCAACTCTGCCTTTTTCCTACCATCTCTCCCTGCCTTTCTGAGGAGACCTCTGCAGAGCTGCAAAGGATCTAGGATCGAGGATGGGGTGGGGGTAAAAAGGGAAGGAGCTCTCCCAGAGCAATGCATTCCATATATTACTTGGGTAATGGTGCTGTAGTTTGTGTTTGGGTTTAATGCCCTTCTGCCCCATTTAAAATACCCATTCTTAGCTATATTCCTGCTGAAAACTTGCAATGTTTCATTGTCAATTCCCTCAACTCCCATTTCTCTGAGCACCAAAGGGAAAAACTGAACAGGCTGGGTTTAGTCACAGCTTTAACGTTTTATGAATTCCTTCAGCTGTGTAATGCAAGCCTAATATTTTATAAATAGCTTGGGAGAGGGTTCTCAGGTAGTAAAAACCGCTCAGTGAATTTAGATTTCTCTCTGCCCTCCCACCACCATTTTCTTCTTGTTCTCTCTGTTAGGAAGGTCATTAGTCATTTAAAAGACCTGTTGGTCCATTATCACCTTCAGACCCCATTTTTGCACCAGAGATGATGCCAAACTGTTTTAAAGAAGAAAACCCCAGAACAGATGAGGAACATTGAGCACACCCTTAGATGGAGGCCCCAGTTCTGTGTCCTACAAACCCTGTACCTGATTTCAATCTGTTAAACAGCTTATATTTTGAAAACTAAGATGCTGCTTCACTTAATCTCTATACTCTGATTTTTATTTCCCCTCTTCTAAGACAATCTTCTTATATCCAAAGCAAATTAGAGGAGGTTATATTAGTTCCTCTGAAGACACAGTAATAGGCTTTGAAAACCTTGGATGTTAGAAATTTATTCCCATTGTGGGGTTTGTGATCCCTGGTAAGTAACAGCATCTTTGTCCTCTGTTCATAAATACAAAAGTTAGATTGCACTAACTAACTCTGAAACACTACAAAGGAATTGTATCAGAAATCATGTACTAACCAAACAAAAACCTAAATAACCCCAAACCTTCATCTGATGTCTATCATCTCAAAAACAAAATTGTATTAAAAGCCTCCAAAAAGTTTAAGTATTAAAAACACTACTGCTCTAATAAAGGAGTTTTCTTACTTAGATCTTTGAAACTATTAATTTTAAATTAAGTCTACTAATATTTTCAAATGCCACAGATGATACCTCTGCAGGGCTATTAATTTGACCCATATACTGAGATACAATAAAAGCCAAGGATGTGTTTCCCTTCAGGTTAATTACTGTTTGCCACTAAATTGCTTTTGAGCTGAAAAAGTGTTCAGAGGTTAAAAAGGCATTAGAAGGTCACACTTTGCCTTGAAGTTAAAAAGGAAAAAAAAAAAAACCTACCCCCCCCCCCCCCCACTCATTGTGCTATGAAATTCTCTCACTCCACCCCAGATACAAGACAGTTATCTCAACCAGGCAGTGAAAAAATGGATATTTTCTGTTGCATCAAGGTGCAGCGTGGCACAAGACATTTCACAGGGTACAGTCTTCACCCTGTTCGCATCCCTCTCATCTGCTGGATGCAGCCTCTCTGCTCCCTTCTCACCGGGAAAATGCTGAGGATATTTGCAGCCACCACCACCCACTCGATCCTTTTCTGAAACAAAAAGTCTCCAGCTCCGTGCTGACTTGCTAATTGCCAGAGGGCAATGGCAGGCAAAGGTTTTACACTCAAACCACAAAGAATTTCAGGCCACATTCAAACAACAAAGAGTCAGCCAGGTGCTGTCCTATACAAGAAAACAATTTTCTGGTTCTGAACTTTACCTTCCGCTCTCAAGTCCTCCCCAGGGATATTGTTTCTTTTTGACTCATTAAAAAAACCACCAATGGAAGGCAGAGAAAAGAATACAAGCCAATAGAGCTGTGTTAAAACAATGAGATTATTCTTATCAATACACAATAAATGTAAGCCAGGAAACCATAAATTCTTAATAAAAGTTTACTATGTACCCTCAAATTCTTTTAAAAAGTCAGCAAGAAACATGTATTAATCTATAAAGACGTTTTTTTCCTACAAAATATTTCTAAGGAAGGTAAAAAGTTTTCTGGCAGGTCTATTTATTATTGGGAGAATGAGCTTCCTGACAGTGAATAACGCATATAAGCTCAAAGCTGACAGTAGTAAACAAATATTCTCCACTTGCATCCAAAAAGGATTTAAAGTTCATTTGCACAGGGCAGACTGACCTTCAGTACTGACATTTTCAGTTAAGAGTTGTTATAAACCTGGGTATTCATAGGTGTAATTATGTGCACAGCCCATACGTGTGTTTGAGAGCGTATTTCAGCCTGTACAGTCACTCCTGGGCTGTCACTCTGTTAGCAGGACAGAACTAGAGAAATATTAGAGGTGATGAGGCTTGAATGGCAGAGAGTGTCCTTTGAAAGAGACCATGGTGCTCCCTGCTGAGGCACTGTCAGGCAACACTCACATATAGAGCTTCATTTGTAGGATTGAAGCAGTTACATCAGTATCAAAAGGGAAGACTGAATTCTAATATTTTTAGTCTGATTTGCTCCCAATTTTGCCTGAAGATAAAATATTGGAAGGGTGTAGGTCTTTCTAACTATATGAATTTAGTAATGATGTAATAAAGGCAAATTTCATTTTGGAATCGTTGCTAAAACAGAAACCAAAGAGCTTTGGAAGAGGCAACAGATTACACTGCAGTACAAATCACCCCATTCAATTTAGGAAAAGCCCTTAATGAGTTTGACTGGAGCTCCAGAGGGATGAAGCTGCCTGTGCCATATTTGCTCAGGCTGCTGCTGGTGCCAGGAGGGGCTGGGGCTGAGCTCACAGCCTGGCTCCACATGAAGTTGCATCCGAGGCAAAGCAACCCACAGGAAACTGTTCTTGTGATCTCCTGCTCTTCAAAGCCCCGGCCCCCCAACTCTGTTTACTGGTTCGAAGTTTAATTACCCATCTCCATGCCCTCCACCCGTGCACAGCAGGGAAGGCAAAACACTGTCAGGATGGCATTGAAATGTCACAGGCTACTGCAAAACTCAGCACTGCCCGGTGGAGCCTCCTCTCTCCCGGCAGGACCACATTCCTCAGCTGCTCCAGGGATACCAGGGACTCCTCCAACCCAGGCACCAAACTCCTCAGCTTAAATCCATCAAAACTAGAATGCCAATTGATTATGGAACAACATAATGTCATGCCAACAAGAGAAATCGTGAGCTTAAAATAGTTGCATTGGGCTAGCAAAAGAAATTGTACAGACGCATTTGGTGACACACAACAATAACAGCACAAATGTATTTTAATGCATAAAACTATATAAAACTATTGGAAAAAAAACCCCCACCCAAGTACAGTCCTAAAAGATTTTTCAAGGTCTGTGAAAGTCATGTAATTGAACTGAATGCCACAGATGAGAAATATGTTCAAATCTATGGAGAAATTAAAAAGTAGCAGTAAAAGAATTAAATTTAGTAAAAGTTTTAAAAGATATTTCCCGAATGAAAATGGTGAAGGTGAAAGAAGAAAGAAACCTACAGAATCAGGCTCCATAAAATTAGTCCATGGAAATGTAATTACTACTTTGATGGCATCACCTCAGATTAATAAAAAATGAAGAGCATGTCCCGTATCTTATCAGCTGCTACTTTTAGGATCTTGATTGATCTGTGGACAATTACCCAGAGCAAAGATAATGACGACTCCAAACCAAGCCCATATTTATGTAGCAATAAACCCAAATTTCCAGGTCAAGACTGACAGAATTATTGCTGAGAGTTCCTTCATTGTAAAACTGCACAAGGGACACCAAGGCTGCTACAGCAGCTTCTCTGCAGAGATGTTTCCCTTCCTACACTCATCATCTGTCTTTGAGAAAAAACACTTGTAGATGACTACAGAAGTAATTTGCAGAGCTAGGTGTGTAATAGCAGAGTTTAATTTAGTACTGAACCTCACTACTGAGAGGAAATGAAACCAATTAATTGCAGATCTCTCAGAGGCACTGACAGACCCTCTGACATAACCAGATCCCACCTACAGAGCATTTATGCACATCATCTTGCAAGGTTCAAAAACCTACTTGAAGTCTAACACCTAAGCCACCTATTGTGGGAGCTCAGTCAATTCTTTGCACAACTGACAAACATAAAATGAGTAGGGAAGGAAAATTCCTTACTCAACTACCTGTGTACCTATCAAGTGACAGATTCAGAAAGCCTCTTCTCCCAAAAACTAGTAAAATAAGAGATTTTGGGATACCAAATAAACTCAAGATGTGAGGGAAGCTACTCAGCCTGCGGCTCCAAGGGAGCATGGATGCACGCCCCACAGAAGTGATTGGTTCCCAAAGACGACAAGGGAACAAAGCCTTGGGTCAGATGCAACAGCACTCATGGCTTTTCTTCCAATTTCTCTTTCTGGTGGCTTCCCATGTTAAGATTAGAGACTGTTCAAATATTTTACTTCAGGTTTTAATTTTAACAGAAGTGATTTCTGATTAGCCAGCACAGTTCCCTTTAAACAAAACCATATAAAAATCACAAACCTATTTTTTTTTATTAGTTTATAGATTGTATTTTAAAGGCTTATCAACTACATAAGCTCACAGGAGCAATAGAAAAAAATCAAAATAGAGAAAACTCATACTTTTGAATGCAGTGGGAAGCAAGCAGGAGTTTTACAAACTGATATCCCAGAAAGGCTGCATTCCGGCCCAAAAGAGCACACCTGTGCTACTGCTCTGCTGCTCAAGAGCAACTTGGTGTAAAAAAGGTCAAGAGGCAAGCTTGATGAGCATGCAAACACTGGAGGTAAAGCAGAAAGCAATTTGCCACCTCTCCAGGGCTGTAGATGTTCTAAATTCATAGCATACTTTGTCATCAATACAGCCTGGAATAAAGACCAGACACCAGAGTGAGTCAGTGCAGAGAACATTCTTTCCTTACACATTTCTAATTTATAAACTAAACTTGGCACCTTAGAAAAAAACCTGCTACTGCCCAGGGAAAGCAGAAAAAGAGATTGAAAGATATTATGAAGCATAACTTATGATTTCACTTGATCACCACTAAATTTACACTTGCCAATGTCTGAGCACATTTACATATTTTTAAGTAACATGTTATAAAGATTAACTGCTTTGAAAAAGAACTTCATTCAACGTCTGGCTACTTTCTGGTTGCTTTTTTGGAAAGAGAGAAGTATTTTACAGCACCACTTTATTTAGTCCAGTGATCAAAAACTGCTATGGCAGTCCTACAATTTAAAACTTGCCAAGCTGAAACACAATCCTGGTATGATTTCAAGAAGCTTAAGAAATTGTGAAATTACAAAAGGAGCATCTGCATTACGGAGCAGTTTTGAAAAAGAAACAAACTAAGCAGCAAAAATTCTCTAGAACAATCCATCATCTCAATTAATAATTGAATAAACCTACCAACATAGTGATAGAACAGGAACACATGAGGGTTATAAAGGGACCAACAGAAGTAACGCTTGGGTATGGATCTAGCCACCTGCACTGTGCACACCACATCACCAGCCTTAAATGCAATCTTAGGCTCCACTTCCTACCAGTGTACTTCTGTTTTGTTCCAATATAAGACCACAGCTTCTGACAGCAGGAAGTTCAGAATCCTTCCATAGGAATCCCACAGAAACCAGGGAGCCTCACAACCCACAGGCTGTGCCCACTCTCTCATGCTCCTCGGTTCATTACTAAGGAGCACATTGCCAAAGAACTGTTAATTTTTAAGGCTACTATTCCTGAGTTTCATAGCAAATAAATCTTCCTAGAGTCCACAGCTGTGAAAATAAAAACATATAAATACATCTGATATATGAATGAAATGTCTAGAAGTGTCATTCCTCTCCTACTCTCCCACCTACTAAAAACCAGAGGGGACGATTTCTGTGATGGACTCATTGGCTTGGCACTTTTTTAAAGTCTATTTATCCAGGCAGAAAACCCATCCTACCCATCTCACTTCTAACAATACCTCTTCCCAAATATAGGAAGCAGTTTGGACAGGCCAGCATGGCTGCTGGATTTTGCTTTCTTCAGCTGTAACTCTCAGTAGCCAACTGTGCCCTCGGAGGATGACCCAGCCAAGGACATCGACCTCCCCTCCCGCAGGAGACACAACTCCGGATTTATTTGGGAAGGGAGTGCTCAGTCACACCAGTCAAAACCATTCCATACATGTTTTGCTGAACCAGTTTAGCTCTGACAGGTGTAAACAGCGGAAGAAAGATGAGGGAGAAGGCAAAGGTGCGCTCTGTGAGCCTCTGGGCTCAGCCCTGGGAGCAGGATACAACCGGCACCGCAGGGGGTTTGCGGCATTCCGGGGTCTAGGCCGAATTACGACATGACAGACTTCCAGAACTTGTCACACAGCCTGTTTCTCTTCCAAAAATAGCACCAGTTTCACTATATAACTATATAACTGGTGCTTAATTCACTTATTGTAGATGATGCCTTGAATTCCCACCATTCATTTTGCAACCTTTAACATGCAATTTGTTAAATGACTCTTCTGTACAGAAGAGTTTTGCTTCAGCACGAGACACACTAGGAGGGGAAAAAAATACAAGAGATAAGAGGTTTATAAAATTATTTGCACTGCCAAAAAAACTCAGATAAAAGAAATAATTCAATATATTTATATGTACTTTAAAACTTAAATATTATTTTAAAAATAAATACTGCTAACTAATTTTCATTTATTTATTCATCCTTCACATCAAGGCCAAGTTGGATGGCCCTCTGAGCAACCTGTTCTGGTGACTTGCATCCCTGTCCATTGCAAAGAGGTTGAGCTAGAAAACCTTTAAGGTCCCTTCCAACCCAAACCACTCTATGATTCACATAACTCTATTTTTTTTTAGTATTTTTTAAAGCTGCATAGAACTATGGTTTCATTAATCTTCAAGCATTTAGTAAGTCAAATAATTTTGGACTAAGAATGTCTCACATCAAGTTTTCATCTCCATAGATAAATACAAACATCTGTTTCCATTGTAATTAGTTCATTTTAAAGGGACATAATTTGTACTAAACTGTATTTCATAATAAAGTTGCCAAAAAGTCTGGTCTGCAAACTTTTTGCTATCCTAAATTAACCAGCAATTAAGCAAGTAAGCTGCTGTCTGCAACAACAAACAGCTGCAGTAGGTGTTTTATAAATAATGTTGCCCAGGGAGGTGATGGAGTCCCATCCTTGGAGATGCTCAAAATCCATTTGGACATAACTTCAGGCAGGCTGGATTGGATCTCCCTGCCAGCCTTAATCTATGAGTCTCAGCTGCTGGATTTCCTCATATGCTATTTGCCTCCTCATTCTTCCATATAACAATATCATATTTACCCCCTGCAAAAACATTGTGGACATAGAGAAAACACACATTTCTTTTCCCCAATTTTGTACTCAGAAATAGCAGTTTTGAAAAGTCAATTCTAACTTTCACTGTACTTGCAATCTGCAAAGGGAAAATGAAGAGAACATTATGAAAAAGCAGGAAGGACATAGAAAGAGCAGAGAAATAATCTGCAAAAAAGCCCCCACAAAACCAATTCCAGCTGCTATGAAGCACGACATGTCGCGGAAATTTGTGCTAGCACATGTCTCAGATCTGTTATTCTCAAGCATTCCTCTTGTGCTCCTTCTGGAGAAGCTCTCTGGACATGGGCAATATGTCCCTTAGAAAATGGAGTTTTTTAGTTAGTAGAACCACACTGGATATGTCCAAACAATGTGTTTCATCCTTCCACAAAGCACAGGCCCACACAAGAAACACTCCGGTAAACTTGGAAAAGACTTTGTCTTCCTTGCTTGCTCTTAGCATATTAAGGCAACGTAAGGCTGGAAAACAGCAATATTCAATCCTCACTGCTCCTCCCACTGGTTTGATTACACAGAAGAACATAGAAAAAACGAAACAAAAACCCGAAACCGACTTAGAACACCCTACACTTGATAATTCCCTCCACAGAGAATTGGGAATGGAGCTCAGAACCTTGGTCCTGCCTAATGCTGTGTATCTCCAAAGTCTCCGTGTAATCCAAAGTGAAAACTGTAGTCAACACCCTCACCACTGCAGCCCATGGAAACCCTCTGGAAACTGGGAAAGAAAACAGGATCCTTGACCATGGAAGAGACTTGGAACTGCAGCCACTGTTGAATACAATGCACTCTATGAGTACCATACAATTTTGTTGTTTAAAATATTCCTTGCAGACACCTGTGCTACACTCCTTGAAGACAGATGTTGGCAAATCCACAACTCGGAGTCCGATCTGATCTGTTTTCTCAATAGAAAAGGGAAGATAAGCATTGGGAAAGATCTTAAAGATTGGCAGTTCAGATAAGATTTGCCCTTTAATTTATTCCAGTAAAGGTCTTGACATGACTATCAATTTAAAAGAAAATTCACGGATTTAATTTATTTCAGAAGTTTGGCCCTTCAACTTGATTTCAGAACCTACAAGCCAAGAAACTGTTACTTCATTCCAAGAGGATTTAGGTCCAAACCTTTCTTAAACTTCCTTTTAAAGGGAGTATCTCAGCAGAGGAAATTCTACAACTGAATTCTCAGCCGAGAGATAGACTTCAGGAGGCAAAAATGGAGTGCTGAATGCTGGGCTGGACAACTCAGGCTCCAGAGTCTTGTGAAGCAAGAGAGAGTAAATGGAAAAAGAACACACCTCTCCACACCTTGCAATGCTATGTTCTTCTGAGGAGTTTGGGTTTTTTCACAATAACATATGGGATCTTTCTTCTTCTTTATTCCCTGCAAGTTACCTTAAGCATCACTGCCTTAAATGTTTGCTACAGCATGAGCACGATATGCAGTGACTACAGATAATTTCTTTTTTGCATTAGTAGCAAGCAAGATGGCAGGAATCTTTCACTGGAAGATATTTTTCACTTCCTACTCTGTACATTTGCTTGCTATGAAATTTTTGGGAGGAAATCCGAGTGTTACCACATCCGGGGATGCATATGTATCTGATGTTGTTTAGAAGAATATAGTATTCATCTCCTGCCAGAGCTAAAGATCTCATGGCATATTTAAGGGGAACATCAAATTGCATTTCAAAAATGGCTAGAACATACAGCAAGAGTTTATTCCTCCAAATTATACCCTTGTTATGCCAGAAATAGTCTTCTCCTCTAACTACCCTTGCTTGGTGACTGAAAATCCAGGGAGCAGCCCTTTCTGTACGTGTGGTTTCTGATCACAGGGAGCTGGTTCCCTGCCTGACCACCTGGAACAGGGACTGAAAACAAACCAATGTGTCCCAGATGCACAGAGATGCAAAGCTCTGATTAAGGCACTGACATGATGACTGGCTCCTGGCACCCTTGAAAAGAGCGATATGGCAATTCTACAGCCAAACTCTCCCAACTGAGCCCTTAGGGGAACTCCATCTATCCCAAAATACCACTGCTAAAATAGGCAGAGAGATTATTTCACTAGATTAGGAGTCATCTTTGTCCTGTCCAAAGCATCTCTAACAGTTCCAAGAGCACATTTAAGGACTCACAGTGCAATGGGCATGACGATGGAAGAACAGGAGGCCTGTAACAGCACTTTGGGGGTGCATTGCACGTACCCTCATCATTCCGTCAGACATTGATGCCAAATACTGAAACATTCATTTATGAAAATCAATAATTTATTTTCTTCCTAAACCCAGCTGCATAATTTATCCTCCTTCATTTGTGCGACTCAGGATTCACCATTCCCACATTTCCTACAACGATACAACCAACAGGGGTGCAAGGTATGCAGGGAGGAATTAATATCCAACAGCGTATCCAAAGTAGCAGCTCAAAATCCTTCAGATGTTTCTCAGCACTCACTACAGATGTTTCTAACAGCACTGTGCTAAAGCCTGAGCACTGCTCACAGCAATGAGAGTATTGCTTTATTTTCTCGATGAAGACTCCACAAAACTGGTAAAATAACCACAGAACAAAGTTACTGACAGGCACAACTGGTCATGGATTACAGCATCAAGAACAAACTTTGTGTTTCTATGTTATAAAGCACTGGGGGAAAAAAAAAGTTCTTACAAAAAACATGTCTCCTTCCTTACAATAAACAAAACCCATTTACAAAAGCCTGAGTTGCACAATGATTACACAAACTGAGGAATCATTTTATCAAAAGCAGAGCAATGAAATCCTCAAAGAATCCTCTCTTGTAGGAAAACAAGCACGGAGATTCCAAATTTTTTGCGTGCCCTGCACAAGCTGTTTACTTAAGCCAACACTGACCCAAGCAATGCTCAGCACAAGTGAGGCTGCACTCCACAGATCTGTCCCCTCCCATTATCCCAGCACGGGTTTCCCAAGGCACACCTCCCTTCCCACACCTAGGGACACGCTGACAGACACACGGGACACAAGCTGCATCCTGTGTCCGTGCCTGCACTGTGGTATTGCACATCTTTACAACAGACCTTGGAACAAGAGCAACCCAGAAGACCAAGTGATGGAACCGACAGTCTCACAGCTGAGTCACTGCAGGAGACAACCTCCAATTTACAGCATCAGGGGAAAGAGCAGAGGTGGATTAAGCAGAAACAAAGAAAAAAAAAATTCAAGAGACTTTTGTTAAACCTCTGTCTTTTCCTCCTGGAGCTGAAGAACCCCCAATTCAGCCACTTTTTAAAAGCCATTATTTTAATAAACCTCAGATTTTGGAGCGCCCCCCTCCTGTTCACCTTTTGTTGCATTCTGCCAAAAATGATTTTATGCAACTAAAATGCAATATCCACATTACTTACTAAAGGACTAAGCTATTGTCTCTGCTTCTTTTTTGTTTTTTAAATATATTTTCACTGGGGAGTGAAGAACTAGCCAGTCCATTAGCATGGATTTGAGGTTGGAGTTCTTGGGGGTTTCTTTGGTTAGGCTTTTTGGTGGGGTTTTGTTTGTTCATTTCAACAAGATTAAACATATTTTGAGCAAGATTTCCATGTAGTTGTAATACTGAATTTCCACATTACTTGATTTATAAGTTCCAGGCTCCAATGAGTCTTAATAATTGTCTTTTTTGTGGTACAGCTGGATTGTTGGAGGACTTAAGTGCCCTACACACATTCCATTGGGATATGTCTGACATTCAACATCAGGAAAGATAAAACTCAGGCACTAACGTATTTCACAGATACTCTCTCATATCACATGGTGCTGTCACCTCACAAAAACATGAGATAAGCATAGATGCAATGTCCACTCTTCCCAAAGGCAAAAATCCTCCAACACACAGCTAAAAGAGACATGACATGTTTGCACCTGAACTTAAAAGGAAAAAAAAAAAGGAAAATCATACTATAAAATTATCCCATATCTCACAGAACTTTCTACTTCTCCTAATGCTTGCTCTTTCCAGAAAACTCATTAAACAGATTTTTTTGTCATATGCAGCAGTTTTTGTATTTTGTATTTTTTGTATTTTGTATATTCATTCTTTTGAAGCAACCCAGAAGACTTATGAAGCAACTCAGCAAGAATGTGCATCAGAATAGCAGTTTATATGCAAATATCTCAACTGGAAAGACATAAATTGTGTTTAGAAAGCGAAAGACTAGACAATATTTTCTTCAGGGATCAACCCTGCAGCCGTGCATGTCAAAAGTCCTAATTAACAGCTGGGCGCAGACACCAGAATACCACAGAATAACACAATTTAAATTAAATAACAGTTGTGAAATAAAAAGAATGTTTATTTCTTAGCCTTTTCCAATATGAGATTCATATTTGGCATCCACAAAGTCTTTGCATGCCTTCACACCTAAAACCAGAGCAGGTATTTGGGACTCCATCCTGTGTGCTGCAGAGCTCAACTCAAGGGGACCTTTCCATTTCCAAAAAAACTTGGCAGACATGAAACTAAAATATGCTTATTTGATAAGAGGTACTATACACTGAGGAATTCACACATGTGTGAAATACAGACTGGAGCTGGCAGAACCACAACACGCACTGATGAACCTTCTGCCAAATTTTATTTACCAAGAGCCCTGCTTGTTAGATTGCCTTGGCAATGACATTTGGCTAAATTGGATTCTGACATTAAGGGCCAAATTTGACAGCGATTAAATTGCAAAACAAATCAGCTAATAGAAATCAGATAGAATTAGATTTATCCCAGAGACACTTTTACAAACATTTGATTTCAGTTAGTGATACATTGGTTTACTCCAGTTAGACACTAATCTCATCCCATTTACATAAATTTTCTTCAGAAAAAACAGATCTGTCTTTTACGCACTGAAGTTGAAAAGATGCCTTCAACAAGTGGGGGATTTTTTGGCACAGGTCTCTGCTGAAAAACACATTGGTAGAATTTTCTAGTGACTAATTAGTGGCATGTCCTATTTGCCTATTGATTCTGGGCTTCTGATTAGGCTGGCTGAGGAATGCATTACAAAGCAGCATCCTCTCTGAAGTTGTTTTATTTTGGGCTAGCCTGCTACTCATTTTCAGATACAGAGGTCCTCTTGGTCCTCTTAAATAGAATGTAAAATGAAGGCTGTCATAAGTATAAATTTGTGTACAATCGAGTTCTATTACACGCTTTGATTACAGAAATGGAGGTCTTACCCCACAATTTTCCCTGCTCAACTCAAGACTGCCTATTTTATGCTCCTTACATGGTTATTATTGCAACCACTGAAAATAAGACTGCCTTACATTCAGGGTAGCATTTTTGGAAGCTTCTTTTCTTCACACACAAATGCATCTTCCTTTCTTTGATAAGTAATTTTTGCAAAATGGCACCACCTGGGCAATGCTTTCCTGTCCACTTTTGCAAATAAGCCAGAGTTCCCAGAGATTCCCCTTAAAATCTCGTTATTCTAGTGGGATCTCGTTTATCATCAAATCTTGGGATGAACAAGACAAATCTTAGAGGAATTCAAAGCTATGAGAGTTTACACAAACATGCCATTAACACAACAAGCCAGGAGCATCAGGCATCAAGTGCCACTGAATATATTAATATCTGCAAGCAAACAACTTCTCCCAGTATTAATCATAAAGCCAAAGGAGAAGTGCAGAAACATTTAAAAAAGGAAAAAAGCATCCTCTGACTGTATAATCCTCATGAGGCTTCCAGGCCACAGAATGCAGGATAACAGCATTCCTCCCATACCAATCCCTTGCTTGAAGAAATCAGGCCTGGAATCAGTTTCTGAAACTCATTTAACAGACCTGTTTTTCCCAAAGTTGAGAGAATAGACTAAAATTCACAGAAAACTGCACATGTGAAAAACAATGAATGCTCCTAATTAATCAATCACTCCCCCAAAAAAGTTCTAACATCTCCCTATTTCAGAAGTAATTTTTAAGCTTTTGTAAATGTTAAAATATGATAATTTCACATGCATAATACTAAAGGAACTTGGAAGTAATTAACTGTTAAAGGGTTCATAGAAGTTTAGCTGGAAAAGAATTAATGTGCACAAATAAAAAAATGTGCATCTCAGAAATTTCAATTCTGGAATATCACATTTTGCCCAAATCCATGCAATACGACGTTGTCAGTCACAGAGGAAAAGCACGGTGGCTACCCATATTATACCCATATACAGGGGAAGATACATTGTAAAATTTTATCTCAGAAGAGAATTTAGAAAAGGACTTAAATATCTTGAAATGAAATTCTGTTTGAACATAAACAAAACCTGTGTATTTTGAGATCCTCCAAAATCCCTATAAACCAAAAATTTTAAAGACAAGTACATGTAGATGAGAAAAACCCCCAAAAAGCAACACCATTTGAAAGCAAACAACCCTGCAAATAGCACATAGCTGATAGGAATGTCAAAACATGGGCAAGTGGCGATACTGAAGCGTCTATCAACATTCCTTCCTGCAGCAAAAAATCTTGGTGAAATAAAGCCCATTTCACAGGGTACATTTTGCCAAATCTGACAAAACTGGTCTCTCAGTGCTTGTCCATCCATTCATAGCAGTCATTTACAAAACTATCTGTAATCTGAGCTGCACTGTTCTCCACATCGCTAAATATTCTCTGCTGAAAAAAAATCTTTTAAAAAATCAAAAGCAGCTCGTCACATTTGGGAAGGATTGAGATGTGCAGGGCCTGATGCTGTCTGTAATTGTGTGCATTCCAGGAAGGCTGCAGGTCATACTCGACTGCAGGTGCAATCATGCAGCATTGCATGCTGGAGCTGCAGGATGCACAAACCAACAAATTTACTCATTTGGGGTTAAAGTCTGGAAAAGAACAAAGCATTGGTCACTCTGAGCCTGTCCTGCTGACTCTGTATTTAATACTGCCTGCTATTGAGAGGGTACAAACTCACCTCACGAGAATGAGCTTAAATTTGCCTGATAGATGAGAGATTTGTTAACTGTGATCTATCATAAACTGACATAAATCATGCTTTTTTTCTACATAGTCATCCACATATTACTCTTTTCAATCCACAGTGTTCATTGATGAAGTTCTTGCCTCACCTTGGCGTAGGGCTGATCCTTCCATGAAGTTTAGCTAACAGCACTTGCATTTTCATGCATCTTTAAGTCAGTATCTCTAGTTTTTTCCATTTAAAACATGAAGTTTAAAGCTTTACAGACCAGAATAATCTGATATTTTGTTAAATATTAATTCAAATAGACAATATATTGAGTTTTTCCCTAAGCATTTTTGACTGTCCCTATGATTTCATTCCTTAATATGTAATTTACTCAATTGGCAAGAATTGCTGCAAGCAGTGACTGAGAAGCTGCTGCTCTTATTTCCTTTTTTACTGTCTTCTCTCGCTACACCTGGGAGCCACTCTCCCTGCACCACCCTCAGTTACTCTCACAGATGGAGCCAAAATCTCAGGGAGCTGCATCCTTTGGCACAAGCTGATCAGTCATCAAATAAACCTGCAGGAAATCTTTCTCCTGCTGCTCAAAGGATGACCCAAAATTTCAAGGATCTAATCTCTGAGCTTCCCCTCTATGGTGCACAGATTTCCATCTGTGCTGTGCACAGGATGATTCCACAAGTTTTTCATGCACAAATAAACCAGAGCTATGTTTTTGGAGGGAGTTTTATATTACCAGGTGTCAAACTCCCTGGAAGAAAAGGTTGTGTCACCGTGTGAACCCACACTCCCATGAATTTTCCTTGAAATATAAGAAACATTTCCAGTGGACACTGTTTTGTTGAAGAGATTGGGATGCAAGCAAAAAGAAACAAGAGACAACAAGAGAGAACAATATTCACTGTAACTTGCCAAATCACACAGAACATATGGACCTGTGAGCACAGAGCCAAAACTGGAGCCACTTGGGCCACCACGTCCAAAGCTTTAAGGTGGCAAGCCCGAAAACAAGAAACCTGTATGTCCAAAATCAGAGGAAATTCTTCACATTAGGATCCACGAAGAGCCCAAATGAAGAACTAATACCAATCTGGGGCTAACTTCCTGGGGTTTAGCATAAAACATTTTATTCTTACACAGTCATTGCTAAACACTGATTTTCTGTAAAACAGCATCGTTTTACCTAACATGAGAGAAACACTGAAATTCATTTTTCTCCCTCAGTCCCTGTGCTAATGACACTTTTATCCTAAACAGGAACTAAACCATCCTTTTCTGTTGGACTGGTTTTACAAAACAAGGCAGTCACATCACACCTCACCAGATCTGAGCTTTCCCACTGCCCCATCACTGATGACATCCACAATGGTGCCTCTCACCACAGCATCTGTGAATACCTTAAATATATCACTAGCAGATCCAAAGAAAGGTGTAATATCTGCAAAAGCAGATGGTGTAATAGGCCTGGCCAGTTGGATAAAAGCCCAGGTTTTCATACCTTGAAATCAATTGAAAGCTTGAGCAAAATGAATCCAACAGCTCTCTGAATACGTCCAGATTTGCACTTCAGCATAGTTTCTGCATGAGCAACCTCTCTTTAAAGAGTCTGGAACAGTGCTTACCAAGATAAATGGAGAAAGCATGTTGCCATGTAATGAAAGTAAAACCAGAATCTAGAATACAATCTGATGACTGGTATATAGCCCATTAAAATAATGAGAAATTGAAAAGAGACAATGAGGCAAACAGCTTCAAAGGATAAAGTACTCCCCCCAAATGTGACAGTTATATCCATGGCAGAGAGCATTTATCAAAGGAACTCTCCCATAGCATGCTATTTGTCCTCCTACAACCTGAAATTCAGATTTGTATGTTTTCTTCCACCACTTCACACTCAAAAACCTCAAAGGAGCATCCAAAGTAAACAGAGACCACATGAGAAAACCCTTGTGACCCTAAATGTTATAATGGACTTTAATGTTCACCTTTTGAGCTGTAAGCCTACAGCAGGGGCCCTTAGGGTATATCAGTGCACCAATATTTCCAGCAGGAAGAGCCTCTCAAAAGCATGAAAGAACTTAACACAGAAACGGGGTTTTTTTAAAGGTTTTTCTTAACATTTGCAGTGGGACTGCTATCTACAGTTAGCTATTTCAACAAAAACACCTGCTTGCTCGAGTAAAAAGGCACTCTGAGATGTGTTGATATAAAGAGATTAATCCAAGGAGGACTTCTTTATAGCCTTGGTTTCTTCAGAAATCAGCTAATTCTTCCATTTGATCAAAAAGACAAAAAGGTACATCTTGTATACGAAAAGGCTGCTACAGAATATATACAGGAACAGAGATTTGTAGCACCCAGAGGCAAATATTTAACATTTAACAGTCAGATGGGGAAGTACAATATAATTAAACGTTCAACATTACAACTCACTGACAACACTTATTTACCTACACTCACACGATGGCTAAAACCAATCTCATGCCCTGAGGCTTCCCTTGCTCATCTAGGAGAGAAGTGAGATCTTTTTCCTCCTCTTGAACCCCAGTTAGAACTATCTTTAAAAATAAAAACAAAACAACTTTCTTATTAGCTTAGCTTAATATAATGATTTTTTAAATTTCTATTATTTCTTCTTAATTATTATAGGTTAGCCACAGCTAGTGGCAGGGTAAGGGGGAGTACAGATCACTGCTTTGAGATCCCATGAGAGAGAGTGTGGTTTTCCATCAGAGTAACCTCACTCCATAAGGAGAATGGGCATTGTTTCTGAATAATGTTTTCTGCTTGTAAAATAGAACTGGGCTTTTCACTCTAATTCTTTCTGTAACTGAAGACACATCTAGCTCGAGGAGGATGTAGAATTTGCTGGGCAAGCCTCTCAGGTCTTACAAACTGGTGCTCTACTGGTCTCTGCCTGTGGGCCACAACTCCCCTGTCATGATCAATAAAACATCGAGCTGCAGCAGCTTTGGGTTGAGTGAAGTGGGATCCCAGTGAATTGGAGAGCTTGGAATACACAGAAATTGAAATAAAGGTGCTTAAGCAGCACCTCAGGGTCCTCAGGCACCGTAAAACTACAAAGCCTTCAGCCACTGAATGGTGTCTCTTGGGAGATGGTATTTCTTATACAAGTCTAGATTTATTCCAATTCTTCATTTCTTGGAATCCTCTATCTGAGCTTTTAAAAAGCCAGCCTGAAACACGGATCCTCTTCTGCACAGAAAGATGTCCTCTGAATCCCATTCCCATATTTTGATACCCCCTTCAGTTATCAAATAGTTCAAACATTTGCAAGCAAAAACCTTGATGTTTTTAAACATAAGTTTTATCCATCCCAAGTAAAAACTGCTTGAGCAAAAAGTATCACTGCTTGGTTTTGCAGCTAACATTTCTTTATAATGTCATTTAAACTTAGATTTCCTTATTCAGTGCAGTATTCTTAAATTTCTGAAACTTAAGGAACCATAAAAATGTATAATAGGAAGAAAAATACATGTTGCATTCAACAAAAATACTTTGGAAATAAGATATTTGAAAGATACCAAATTAAATTAGCTGATGGTCTCAGTGCTCTAAAGAAAAAGCAAAAGATTTCTTGGAGTGGTGGCAAAGGAGGAGATAGGGAGCCCTGCAATCTATTTTCTGAACCAATTTGATATATGTTCACATGCAATTTACAAACCCAAATAACAAAAAAGCCCACATCACTTGGTTCACACAAATTATTTCCTAACAAAAACAACCAAAAAGGATGACATATTACATTGCAAATCCCTGAGCTAATTTAAAATTTAAAAAGGGAAGCAAATACTCAGCTCTGGCCAGACCCTCTCACAATGGCTCTGTCCCTTCCTTTCTGTGTTCCTGCACACTTGGTAATTCCTCTCTCCTCTTTTGTCCTTTGGCATCCTTTGCCTTTTCTGGCCTCCTCACCAATCTCTCTCTAGACTCCAGGATTATTAATTTTGTGCCTGCAATCCCTGTCTCTGCCCTGCCACTCACAGCACTGCTGGGTATTTACACCTACATCACATTGAGCACTTTTAAATCTAAGCCTCAAGTCAGACTCTAGGGCTAAAATGTTTAATCTACAAATTCTTGATGTTATAATAACATATGTTAAGTATTTCCTTAAAATCCTTCTGCCCAAAGGCCTTTTTTTTTTTTTCAGTCAAACCAACTTTAGTTGGGATTTTCACCTACTGTTGAAATTATTCTAATATTTCTATCAATCTGAACCTATCTAAATAACCTTTGTTTTAAATTAAAGAAGCACCACTGCTAAAGCAGTATCTATAATAATTTTGTATTTTTTATTAAATTCATTGAAAAAACTTGTCCCAAAGTAAATAAACTTACGTATTTGAAAAATTTTCTTTTTAAAAATCACTGTAAATGTTGAAAATACAACTTTTTAGCAGAACCTTACTTCAATATTAACTTCAGAATTGGGATATTCTGTGCACAGAAGTCATGTCCTACATTATATTGATCACACAAACCCTCCTGGTGCTATGTCAACTAAATCAGTGCTCTGCCATAGTGTCATCATCTCTCTTGAGTACCACAACCCCATTGTGAGAAGCTTTTAGCATCTTTCATTCATCCTTGTAACATTAATTGACATTTCTGATGTAGAGAGGTTATGGTCCTTTCAAATCAAAACCAAGCTTTTGTAACTGTGGGGGTACTTTTTCCTTAGAAACAACAAAGCAGAACCATTGTATCTCCACAATAGACTTAATTCTCTTCTAGTCCCCTCTCAAGGCACTGAATTGCCACATTTTCAAGATACTGGTTTTCAAGAGTCCTTCCCACTCTACACCAACCTCTGCATCAAGTGCAGGCAGCAGCTCCAGGAAATGTAATTACTGAACAGCCTTGTATATTTTGTAACTTGAACTGGAGAGCTCGAGTCATCTAAATTCCCCCTAATCAATCTTTAGCACAAGAAAACCTTCTAATTGGAGACACAAAAAGAAAAAAAAAAAGTCCCTTATTAAAAGACCACACAACAGAAAGGAAAGAGGACATAAGTTTTGGGTTTGTTTATTTTAAATAAACTGCAGGAATCTGTAATCCCTTCAAGGAAGTTCAAAGCAGTTTGGTAAACTTATGCCATTTCTCTGCTAGTCAGTATTTCTGCCATTATTTACCAGTTGCTTTAACTTTAAAAGATAGTCCATACTTTGTTCCCCAAGCAACAGGCACACATGGCTAAGAAAATAAACTGAAGAAAATGTAACTGTCTTCCTAGCAATGTGGCCCCAAAAGACATGAAACTTCAGCTTAATGATATTAATTTGTTGCTAAGAAAGGATTAACCAGTTGGCCCATGATACTGGTACAGACCATTACAAAGGCACAGGTGTGTGACACTTGCAGATGCAGCTGCAGGCACTCAGCCTTGTCCCAATTTACACAACTCCACTGCAGGAGGTGTACAGTCAGTGCAATGCTCAGATCAACAAACATGCAGTGCTTAGACCACGAGCAACTCAAATTCAAACTTGACTGAAAACTGCCACCTAAATTCAAACATTTTCTTTGGTCTTAGCATATTTTTGTTCTGCAGAATTTCAACAGCCACAGGAAACAAGACTCCATAACATCAGAAGGGGAGCTGTGAAGGTTTCATGCCTATGAACACCAAACACCTCAGTGATTTCACAAATTCATCAATATCCAAACGTGCTCCTTTCATGAGGTTAAAGTTCAGTTTACAATCCAGCACTTCAGAAACACACACTGCCATCTTCCCTTTCCAGCTTTTTCCACAATTTAACCCAATCCATGTACAAAGCTATGCATACACCACTCTCCCAGCTCTCCAACCAGCCCTGAAACCGCCAAATCATCCTGCTGGGCATCCTGCCCTCAGGGTTCCCCTTGCTGCAGCCACCTCTCAGCAGTGTCAGCACATCAGGCAAACACATCTACTGCCTCTGGACATCTCTCCTCACACCCAGCACCCCAAGCACCTCTCAATGTTTCGTGTTGCACAGTAAGTTAATGTTAAATGAAGTGTAATGACCAGAGTAAAAAAGGCTTCGTGGTCTTCTACCCCTGTGTCAGCCGTGGGAGGGAGCAGCTCAATGAGGAGGTCACTGTGCACGCTCCGAGCTGTGGCAATCAATGCATGTTACAGATTAAACCTGCCGTGCCCAGAATCACTGTGCTCTGCTTTTGCTGCCCCTCCATGTTTCAGGTTATTCTCTCACTTGCTAAAGCCTAATGACAACAGACTTTTGACACAAGTGCTTTCCAGGCTTCTCACTTCTGACAGTGCAACAAGACCTTCCACAAGGTAAAAGATCTTGAATCTACAAAAAATAAAAGGCTTGAAGAACACTCTATTTTATACACTGCAAAGAGCAACATTTGGACATAATATGGTACAGTCTTCTAAAACTACATTTGGACAAAGTACTCAGTGACATGATACAGATTTTTTTAATAGGCAATATGTTCGATCCCAGAACACTTCATTTTCTTTGACGTTCACAGAGAAAAAGGAAAAGCTGTTAACTCTACAGCAGCATTTAAAAAAAAAAGAAAAAAACCCCAACTCTGGTGTTTTGTCTCTGATGACCATAATTAGAATTTTGAACAAAAAGGATTGTGTGCTAAAAACTTCTCTGAAGCAAAAGAACACTGAAAAGGGATTAAAATGCTTCCCCTGTTCTCCAAATTGCAGGTACTGTTTCCATTTCTTTGCAACCCACTGCTAATATTCTCCAGCAGCTACAGCTCTGCTTTGGAGCATCTTACACTAACAATGTGTTGACTGACAACCAAATAAAGCTCATGATTCTGTAAATGAAGCAATCAAAGTGTCACAAACTAACAGGCTGGTTGATTAGACCAACAGCTCAGTCCTCGTTCGTGTCTTTCACTCTGCAGTGACACCTTGGGAAATACCTGCTCATCTCCCTGCAGCCTCCAGAAGCAGGCACCTGGAACAGAGCTATTTTCCTATGAACATCAGTTTTAGAATCAGCTGGACATTGCTCCAAAAAAAGCAAATCATCTTTCTTGCATGATTACACATGAGGGTAGTTTAAAGTCTGCAGAACAGTCTGAGGCATCTCACAAGTGCAAAACATCACCCAGAAAAACAAAGATAGCTAATTATGAGGTCAGGAAAAACTTATCTGACAAGATCATGATTGCATTTTTAAAATGACTCCAAGTAGAACTAGACGACATCATGTGTCCCAGGGGTCTCCAGATACACTTCACAGCTTTGTTCTAGATCCAATATTTAATTGAATGTTAATAGTGCAAAAGAAAGTGCAACATAATAACAAAGATTAGGTTTGAATTTTCTGAGAGGTCTTTCAGCCCGGGGGTTACCACAGTACAAAACATATACTAAACAAAACATGTAATGTTTTAAGTGCCTAAACTTGTCTTCTGATAATCTGCTTGTATTTTGACATATTTATAGAAAACTGACTTTTTTTCTGTGCTGTGAGACGATGCAAATGCATTTGATACAGTTATGCCCTGTCCTAATTCCACTGCAGGGACACCCTGGAATATTCCTCCTCCTTGGAGGGCCCCCTGAAGGGGCAAATCCAGGTTTCAGAACAGGAGTAATCCTTTGGGAACCGACTGCTCCATTCTGCCATACCAGTGCCTGTGTTCTGTAGTGGTTTCAGCTGATATATTTACCATTTCATCTAATGCTTCATCCAAATTTTCATACCTGACAATGCAATTTAGAATAAATGATGTTCTTTAGAGGGGGAAGGGAGTGTTTGTGTGGAATTAACTCTGCTTACAGATCCAGATACCTCATAAGAGCTACTGGAGAACAGTAGCATTAATAAAAGGCTGGTTTCCATGGAGAACAAAAAAGGTCAAATGATAATTTATTGAAAAGAATTCAACTCCATCAGTTAAGACTGATACACACTTCTGAAAATAATTTTAAAATGGCACCTATGCCAGTTGCTTACATGGCTTATGATCTGCAACTTGAAGGCAACATCTCAGGTAAAAGCTCTCATAGAAATACATTTTTATTGCAAATGAGAAGTTGATGGGAAGATAAAGCAGGTGAAAGAGAGCTACAGGAAAGAGCTGCATGTCATGCACTCGTGGGGTGAGGTGTGCACAGAGAATTTAATTTCTGTAATTAAATGTCAGGCTACATAAAGCAAGAATATAATTAGTTCAGCATAATTTAGTGCCATTCAGATGGAACTGGAGCCTTGTGTACTCACCAAACAATTTGTACTAAAACAACACAAGCTGTTCAAACAAATTGACATTTTTAATTCCTACTCGTAACAGACCTTTATTATCAGTTTCTGAAAGAAGATGTTTATTACGAATACAAAATCTTTCAAAATACTTTGGAAGGATGAGACTAGAAAATGCCAAAGCCATCTATCACAGAATAATCAAGTCAAGATAACACTGCAATCCTATGCATTCTCGTATTAGAATCACCTAGAAATGTAACACTACAGAAAAAAAAGGCAAATAAAATCCTGAACTTGATAAATTAATAATTTAATTGGGTTACCCACAACCCTCCACACTATGGAGAGATCTGGGCATTTAAAAGGAGGTGGAAAATATAAGGGAAATCTGCTGGTCTTGATATTATTCAAGATACCCCCCTCCTCGCATTATGAAAACACTCCCTACTCCAAGCCACTCAAGAACTGAACTTTTTTAATATCCAAGATGAAAGTATTTCATACCAATACCCTTAGTTCATAGGAAATACTTTTATAAAGACCCTTACGCTCAGAGAAGATGCATTAAGTACCAGTGGTCTTGAATTTAATCCATATCTGAAATTCTTTCTCAAGCAAAAGACTTCAAGGGATAAAGATTCAGACAAGGAAATAAAAAACCAAAAAACCAAAAATGAAAACAAAACAACCATACCCCTAAAGAAATTAAAATTTTGTTAACTAATGCAAAATGCAATCTAGTTAGCAGTTTCCTGGTTTTAACTTTACTCAGCGCATTACTGGATCAGCTTATGTCCCAAAATTTGCATTGATGTTGCTTTCAAAAAAAAATAAAACAAAAAACAAACCCCATCATCTTTATCACAGTCAAAGCAAGTAATTGTGCATTTTATGCATTTATTGCTAATTATATTTGGAATGTGAATCATGTTGATCCCTAGCTTTAATCTCATTTAAGAAAAGATTAACCTTTCTTGACTTTTCACCACAGAATCAACTCTTGAGAATTACAGCATGAGGATGGACACAGGACATTCGCACATCTCGTTAAAGGTTATAGCACATTTCCAATTACTCTTATATTGCCCTATCAGCCTACATAATCTATTTACAAGGGAGAATTTCTGCATTTCATTAAGTTCTAATTAGAAAATACTGAAGGGTGTGTCAGAATAGTCCCTTTCTGTACAAGACACAAAATGTTTTGATTCTGTACACAAATTACTTTGGCTCTACAGTATCAGAAGCTTCATAAAGACTCTTGTAGCTGAATATCAGAGGTAAAACCTGGCCAAAACATTAAAATACCCTGAAACACATCTATAGCAAATGAGCAATGCTGACAGTGAACATGACTTAGCTGAATCAAGCAGAGTACTGTTCCCCTCCAGAATGATATTCCCAAAGGAGTCATTCAAAATTAGGCTTCCTATCTGACCAATACTTAGCCCCATATATATTCACGTAGTTTGAATAACCCACAAAGGTTCTTATGCTTCCCACTTCAAGACTGAGTTCATTTTTATTTTTAAATATCTACATGGGGGAAGGGTGTGAAGGAGTGTTGATAGCTTGAAACTGGTTACACAAGCATACTAATAAAAGGGAAGGAATTCTTCCAGCAAACAGTTCATGCACAGATGCTGTAGCCTTGAATTTACAGGAAACCCACAATCATCAAAGAGAAGTGTTACAGAGAGCCAGAATGTGAGATGGTGCACCACGAGTGACACACTCGCTCAGGCATCTCGTATTTGAGGAAGGAACTGGTAAACCATGCACTGTTAAATTCCTGCCAGCCGGCTTCCTCCTCACCCAGACACCACTTCCAGGGCAGGACAGAGCTCTGCATTCCACCTGTGTCTCACACGGCCACTAAACACCAGGGCTTTGCAGAAGTAATTGTTAACCAACCTCTCCTTCAGAGCTGAGCGCTGCCCTGGCAGCGTGAAGGGATTAAGATGTATCCTTTTGCTCCAAAGTGGCTTTGTGACAACCAGGGAAAGGCGCCGCAGCAAAACACACAGTGTAAGGTAACCAGTTGTGTTTTGGACTCTCTCTCTGCCAAATACTTTCTTAAGCTAATATTGATACTTTAACCACAGCTCAAATTCTCTGACTGAAGTAAATATGCCTTTATAGTGGATTGCTTTTTCTGGACATTTGCCACTCCAGACATTATCCTTCGTTAATGACAGAAATGGGACTAGCCCTTGTCGAGGAACTGCTTAAGAACACACATTCTGCTTTTTCTTTTTGTGAGCACAGAATATGGAAAGCATTAACTTATTGAACTATACACAGCAAATATGCCTTTAAAAATTAAACATTTTAGCTTCTTTTGGTACATTTAATTCTCATCTCCAGGTATTTTCTGAAGTATTATTCTCACATGCCCTTGAATTTAGACCTCATTTCATCTCTGCAGAGCTCCCAAGCAGCAGATCTTGTCGGACAGTGATTTGATTCGTCACACTACAGTGAGTGAGATGGATTATGCCCCTGATCTTGCAGCACCAAGTGAAACGACACGTTTCCTGCACATTATGGAACTATATATCAATGCTGAGTGCATCTCTGTGGTGCCTCCACGAACAGTCCCCAGGATTCCTTCAGCCTCTTCTCAACTTGACCATTTCCCTTAAAAATTATTACAAATAAAACCTGATGAGCTTAACTTTAAACATAAGTATACTATAAAGATTCACTGACTGTTTGTGGGGGTTATTTTTGGGTTTTTTGCTGGTGTATTTTTATTTAACTATAGCACTTTTTCCATTAATAAGAGTCTGTCAGTTTTGCTAACTGGACACAAACTGTGATGCCAATGCAATCATTTAATCTCCAGTAATTCAGTCTAAGAAAACATGCAGACACAATCACTGTTCCTCTGAGGTGACATCCTAGCAATGCATCAGCAAAGAAAGTCAGAGATCATGGCTACAAGCGAGTCACGGTGACGCCAAGACCATCAGGACAGCTGTCAGTAAAACCTCACAGGTTTTAATGAAGACAATTGTCTTCAGTAGCTGTTATTGCATACCAGCATGAAAAAGCCAGGAAGTGAATAACCATGTTTCCTTCAGAGAACAACACAAAACACCCCATTCTTAAATTTCTTAAGTAGTTGGAAGTTAAGGAGTCCACTGCTGTGTCTTTAAAGACAATTTGTAACATCATGTTTCAAAAATTCCTTTAATATGTTTTTATTACTAAAAGCTGGTTACCAAATATCAGAAGCAGTTCCCATGAAAGTCACTACAAATGAGCAGAGTCTTGAAGAGCAGACACTAAATCTGCATGGGAGATAAGCTCTTCTTCCAAATCTGCCATGTCTCTATGACTCACAGGCAACACTGCTCATTTTAATCACTCAATATTTCTATTTTCTCCTCTGCACAGTACCTTTCTATGAGTATGTGATACCTGGCAAGAATATAAGCCATGTACAACAAATGCAAAGTTTTAGAGAGACCAGGGAGATCTCCCCCTGTCAGCAGTTCACTGACACTGTGTCTGAATAGGTTTGCACAGCTTTAGGTAGCTGAGATTAGGTTAATGGCTGAAGGGGACTTGCAGCTGCCAATGGCCACATGCACAAATTTCACAGAGTTCTCAAGATTTAATTGCAAATAGTCACAAATACTGAATTTCCATTCATTTTAAAGCACCATCAACATTCAGAATCCTCATGGAGAGAATTATATGACTCTTTCAGAAGGGAGGAGAATAAAGACAAAACTTTGGAATCCATATATACTCTTCTCATAGCTCATAGTTTATTTCCCAAATTTTGCATTGGATATTTGAAGGACTAACCAATGCACAGATTTTTAAAAGTGTTCTACAATTGCAGCATCCACAACTAAAATAGGGAAGATTAAAAAGTCACAAACCATTAGGAAGATCCATGCAAAAAGTGACTTCATTACAAGAATCATGCAGGGATGATTTTCTCTTCTGGGATTTCAGTTTTGTGGGGGGTTGCTTTGATTTGTACTGTTTTTCTATTTATATTTTTTTATTTATTTGAATTGATGGTTGCAAATACAATGTTGGATAATGCAAGTCACCAGCCACTTCTGCTCCCATTGCATTATTTCTGATGACTAAGAACAGCCTTTTGCAAATTACTGTAATTTCAAAAAGGATAGGAATGAAACAAAACATCTCATCCATGCATCTCTTTCTCCCATACCTTTTATTACTTTCTACTTTTCCACACATAACCAGAAGTGAAAAAACCTCAAAGTGTGTTTTTGTTCATTCAGTTAGAATTTAAATTTCACAGATAGCAAATGACAGCACTACATTCACAGTCCTCTGAGGAGAGAAAATGCAGTTATTGAAGCTACTCATACAGGGCCTGCAGAGTATCACTTCTCTCAGCAGGCAGCCAAGCAATAGTTAAAAACACAGCAATTTCTTCAATTCAAGTCCTGTCCTGCACATCAGGTGTCAGAACTTCCACTACAGGGGGAAAAGTGCCAATATCCAACCTGCTGTTGTAAGGAAGCACCACCTTCTGTGTATCCAAACTTATGAAACCCTATGATGGATTTCTAGTTCTCACTACTTGAAAAAAGTTGGTCTTCACCTACAGACTAAAATATTTAATTAAATGGCCATTAATATAATGGGGGGGGGGGGGGAAATGTGGTTTGCCCACAAGAGGAATTAAAACCAAATTCTTCATTTTCAGACAAGTTTAAATAAAGATTCTATAAAAGAACAAAGTAGGATCAAAGTGCTATCAAATGGTTCTATGTGTGAAAAGAAGAAAACCAAAACAAGCCACCCAACAGTCTTCAATGGAATTACAAGTATATTTACAAACAAGGGCTGAATTCAGATAATGGCCTGTTAACCAGCCTGACCTATTTCCTAAATGCAAGAGTTAATTTCCCATTTAGAGCCAGATGCTCATTAGATCATTTTCAAGGTGACTTTCCCTCACCTCTAATCTACACATCAGTTCATCTTTGAATTAGTGCCAGATTTTGAATTTCACTAGTAACTTATACAAAAGGAAGATTTTTCATTAGAGTTGAACTGACTCTGCAAAATCTTTTGGTATATCTGAGAACTGATATTATTACTGATTTAACTGAATCCTGTAACAATTGTGCCTATAGATACAAAGGTAGCTTCATATAAATGTTGATAAATATTTAGAAATGCAAACATTTGTTCTGTGCTATTTGTGGCACATATCTGGCTTTACAATTCAGATCTGTCAAATATCACAGACACAGCTTTGGAAATATTCACAACACCCTAACCAAGCAAAAATGTCAGTAAAATGCAGCCTCGATAAATAAATAAATAGACAAGTTGCCTGATAACAGTAAATAAAGTTTGCTGGAGCAGTCAGACATTATTGTTCTTTGTGCTTTACCCAAGGAGGTTTTATACATCAGTGCTGCAGGTCTCACATCACCCAACAACAAGTGTAAATTCAATGCAATCAGCTGAAGTGGCTGGTTTCCATTTCGGCTCGGCTAAGGTTATACAGAAAGGCCCCAATCTTCTTAATGGGGCTTGCATAGCTCTGGGTGTCACATCAGGACAGCAAACAGAAAAGGGAATTTCGCTCATAGAAAAAAAATAATAATAGAAACAGGAAGAAATGAAAGTCCAGAGGAACCAGCTGCTTTACTACAGCAAATTCTGTCATGAATAGTGATCTCCCAAATACTATTTATACTGAAAAATTCACTGATAAAACTGTGCTTGCCAAAGCACCTCCAGCTAACGCAAGTTTTAAAGATTCCAAAGAACCTTCACACTTAGAAGCATCAAATACACACACACAGGTTTATAACTCGGCTATTGGGAAACAAACAAGCCAAGCACCGCTGCCTCTCCCTGTTCTTCATGCTCTCCATGCCCTCAGGTTTGTGCAGGCATCTGGAATCTTCTCACAGCTCTGGGAGCAGAGGCAGCACCAGGCATGGAGCTCCTGCTCAGGGAGTGAGAACTGGGCAAGGCCCTCACCCCTGGGCATCCCCTGGGTACCAAACGCAGCAGGAACAGCCTCCCATGGCACAGAGAGAGGTGTAACTGTGCAAATGACAGCATCTCCTGCTGACAAGGCAAACTGCTGTTTATTTGCAGAAATTACCCAGACTGAAACCAAGAAGTTGAATTTAACTGAAAAAGGATTATTTCACAAACTTCTTCCAGCTACTTTTCTGTTCACCTAATAAATCGTTGACAACCAAGATCTGTTACCTCCCTTCTGTATTGTGTTATTTCCTCTACCTGGGGCAGGATTTCTCATGTGCCTGTGCCCGCAGCTTTGTGCATCTCAGTGCATTTCTGACCACGCCACACCCTGCTCACGCAGCTGCCCCGCAGGATCAAACAGGTCACTGCAGTTATTACCTGTGCTCAGGCAGCCAAAAGTAACAACTCTGACTTCGCGGGTTCAGCCACCGCTTTTTAGCAATTCTGCTAAGACTGAAACCTTGTGATGACTTCTCAAGCCAAACCCAGGCTTCAGGAGTTCTTTTCCCCTTCCCCTCCTAAGCGCAAAGAGGAGGCACAAACACATCCTGTCCTTAGGCACAAAAATAAACATTTACCTTCCAAATAAACACTGCTACTTTATTTGGGAAACTTTTATGAAATCAAAAGGTGACAGAAGTAACAGCTTTTTTACAGGAAAGGGAGATACACTAAACGAGGAGCTTTTAAAAATAATTTTGACAACATAAGCTGACTATTTTCCCCCTAGTTTATAATCAGCAGAAGTTTGTGAATCTTTGCACACAAAATACTTATGATTAATCAGAACCTTTTGTCCAAAGGTTACAATTACCGTTAATTTGCTGTGAGCTGCTAAACTAATCATCCTGAACTGAGGTGGTTTTTCAATTAGAAATCGTTATCTGTAGACAAAAGTAATGTGAACATTTACAGGCAAGGTTTTTAACATACTTTGTACTTCAAGAGAATTAAAACTACATAGAATATTTATTCTTCTAAATTCTCAGATAGTTAATATGGACAAATTGAGCAGCTGGCTTCCTGCCTAAGTAAATACGAGAAAATTGTTTGGGTTATTTGGCTAACTGGATTTTGAAAAGTCCAGAAGAAAAACACACATAGGTTTCCAAAAGCAACTATTCAGAATATTTACATTACAAGGCTCTGTGTCCCTGCTCACCTCTGAGGAATGGTCATTAACTTACCACCCTTCTGCACCTGAACCACCCGGGTGCCACTATTTCACAGCACCTCGCACAGCCCTGCTGCCTTTGAACAGCAGCTGGTTTTCTATGCAGCTGAGTTTGTTCATCACTTAACAGGACAAGCTCATTCAGCCTCAGTGCTCAGCTGCCTGGAGCAGCACAGGCAAGAATTCCCTGCCTCAGGCACCTGCAGAAGTGTTTTGTGGCTGTACTTAACTTGGATCGTTTCTCTCAATACTTTCCGTTTTAATTGCAGCAGGAAAATCGTCTGTCAGCTCTCTACAGAGGGCATATCAGCTAAGGGAGGGTCACTGATAAGGGGCACAGACAAAATTCATTCTTATCTGTCTCCCTGATAATTCTGCAAACAAGGGAGAAGCTGCAGAACTAGGCTTTAGAGCCTGTCTGCCTTTTTAGGTTGAGACAAAACCCCAAACAGCTGTACACTCTTTTCTATTTAAAGACTGACTGAAGCTTTCTGCATCACAAACTCACTAATAGCAAAAATCCATTCTGAAGTGAAGCTGATGAGCAGGCCTCCTCCTAAAATGCCTAAGCATAAGTCAGAGATGTAATCTCATCTCCTTTTTAAGTTTATATTTACTTTTCTATTCCTCTGCATAATCTCTTTTTGCAGCAAGCTAAGAGGGTTATTTTTAACATACAGACAGTATCTAAAAATGCAGTGATTACCTTCCATCAGATGAAATTAAAATTTAAAAAATAAATGGGGAAAAAAACCAGACAAATCTAGCAACACTTGTATATAGAATCTGTTTGATACACACCTATAAATAGTCTGTAAAACTCATAAAATAGACACGTGAAACTAAATTTACATTAAGGTATACGAAGGAAAATATTGAGTTTATCTGGCCTTAGATTACTTACAAATTAAGCAGCAAAGTAAAATTTGCACACTCCCTAACCCGGAAGAGAGATGCCATGGTAACTACACCTGTGATTTTCTATGGTTTACAGTCAATGTACACTTTCTATTGAGAGTCCAAACTAACAGCAGAAAAAAAAAATAAATAAATATTACAATCAAGCCAAAGCTAGGCTAAACAACACTAACAATGGAAATAGCAGATAACATTTATACACCCAACTGGGAGAATAGATATATTTCTTATTTCTGAAAGACATAAACCCTTATGGCTTACACCTTAACAGGCAGAACAAGCTCCATTGGAGAACAGCACTTTTTTAATCACCTAAATATTTTCCCATTTTCACATTTATATTGGAGAACATTTCTAAAAGCAAGTTAGATTTAAGCCATTAATCAATATTCTAACACAACACTATAGAAGTAATTCTTCATTTTAGCATTGCAGTTTTTAAAAAATGCTAAAGTTAATTTAAATTTCCAAAGCCATAGAGGTTAATGCTTTAATCAGCCTGTTAAAACAAATCCACATCTATCTGTTTATGATCTTGAAAAGATCAATGTTTAATACTCTTGCAAGGCTCCAGGAGTAATTCCACCTCCAGGAACGACACCTCCAGTCAGCCTCCACTGTCAAGTCACCACCTCAGGCCATACCCAAGTTGTGGAGCTGAAGGAATACCAAGTACCACTGAAGAGTAAAATCCTACCCCTAAACCTTGCAACCACAGACAGGAATCATAACTCGGATGGAAATGCTCCACAGGAACTCTTGATCACCTGCATGGAGTCAGCCCCACAACCCAACCCAGCCAAGGGAGGTTCCACACAAAATCCACCTCTCTTCCTCCCTGTCACTCACCTCCAAACTCCTCATGTGTTCCCAAACATTCTTCCCCACACTTAACCAGTATTTCAAGTTAACTTATCTCTGATTTTACCCTTACTGACAAGTATTTTCTCATCTGCCACAACAGTTCTGCTTCACAAGATTTTCCCAGTGCAGACTGAGGAACAGCATCACATGGCTCATTCTCATTACCCAAACACATTGGAATGGAAATAGAAAGCTATGAGCTTACAAAACTCTAATTTCACACAACATTTACTGACACATGGGACATAGGCTTGCAAGACAATCTTTGCTAGCAAGAAGTCAAATGAGAAAGAAACAAACAAACCAAACAAAATGACAAAGAATGGACAAACTCAATCATTTTATTCAAAGGTAGCCAAAAGGTTTCCACAGCTTGAAATTAGTTACCTTGACTCACCTTGGCTTTTCTCATGAAGAGCAGAGATGGCCAAGCTGTGGAGTGCATTTTCTGTTTGTCTGAATAGAAGACTAAAACCATAAGTACACTTTACCACTAGGCCCAGCCTAGTTGATGTTAATGCTCTACATCAAAGGAAAATTCAAATTTACTCCTCAGAAAATGTCTGCCTGAATTGGTACAGTCTGTTTCTCCTCCTGTGGCCCAAATACCACTCAGAAAACATTCTTGTGAATTAAATACTACGTTCAATTGTGTCTCATTACTATAGAAGCAGCAGACTTTTCTCTGAATCCAACATTCGCAGTCCCTACTCTCACGAGATTTTTTTTTTAATCACCAGAGAGAGAAAATTCTGCTCAGAATTTCCTGGGACAGCTTAGAGCCATCTGAGTGCTAAATTCTCCTCCTGATTTGTCTGTCAAAGCCATCCCCAGAATTTTTATGAAACACCTTAGCAAAGCTCCATCTGTTTTGTGGCAAAACAGCAGAACTTCACCAGAAGCACTGTAGCTAAGAACCATTTAGGCTCTAAATCTGCATGTCTACCAGCTCACCTTAATTCAGAATAAAGTCACTGGAAATGCACACGACTGACTTGCAGCTCATGATATAAAAGCGTGGGCAAATGCTTTTAGATACCACCCACCCACAGAACCCAGTTTGTCCATTATCACCATCTCTCTCCCTTTCTGCTGGTTGTTATTTGGAGAGCAGTTCTGACCTGGCACCCTCGGGCACCTTATTTCAGAAGAAATACAGAAAACCTACAGAGCAATCCAAATAAGGATGTGAGGTGCAAAGCAAAACCAGCAACAAATCAGCCCCAGAGAAATCAAGGCAAGGTTAGAAGATAAGTACTAAAATAAGTAAGTGTCTAAAAAGTACATCTAGTGCATCCTGTTTCCACAAACAGAATTCCCTGACTGAGGGGTTGATTTGCCCTGTGAAAAAACACCCACTCTCACAATTGTGGAGCTTTTCTCCATGGTCGCTCAACAGCCCTGCTCCAGCAGCCTCAGAATGGAAGCTGACTCTGGCCTCTCTTTTTAATGTCCTTTTTTCTACCTTTAGCACTGTTATCCTGCAGGGGAAGGGAGAAATCTCTTTCATTTTGTTCATTTCATGCTTCTGTCCTTAGAGAATATCCTCAAAGCCACACAAACAAAATAGTTCCCAGGATTTGCAGCAACTGCTATAGAAAGTTAATTACCTTTATCAAGTTTGATATGGAAGTAGGTCATGAACTGCACCATGCAGCTATATATGTTTCCAGAATTGATTAAAAAACTGAATATTTGGAATCAGTGTGCCATAAACCAGCAGGGTTTGCAGGAGGAGTCTGGAGGACAGTGACAGCTCCCAGCTGAGCAATGGGGAGGTTCTGCAGGGTGCAACTACAAATACAGCAAGGTGGCTACAGCGAAGAAAGACTGTATTGAAACAGAAGCAGATTTTTCTTACTTTCAAGGGGTACACTATTTGTTGTCTATAGGTCTAGTTCTGAGCCCAGCATGGAGTTCCATTAAAGGTGCAATTTATGGTGTCTCTCTGAACTCCAGTTACTCTTTCCCATTCTCCCTTTAGAAACTTTTCATGATTTTTCAAGCCAGGTATTTTCACATCCAATAGTTCCGTGAGCACACCTTTCCCTCCAGCAACTGAACCTCAGTACTCTCAGTGCTTGGAAGGCACCTTAGTCTGGAAGTTTAGCCTCACTTGAATAAGGCAGCCAATAGGAACAAGATGGATGGTTTGCTATCAGAACAACACGATCTGATGACTGACAACACGAGCCTTGCCCATTAGGAGCTCAGACAGCTCTTTACAGATAAGTTTCTGGAACATTAACTTCTACACTTCCAGTATGTTGACTGCCAGGAGCCAGACCACACAGATCACAGTTGGACAGAGCTTTCTAACTGTGCTCAATTTTGTCAGAGACAATAACTTATCATATTTATGCATTTGTGATTTGTTTTGTGCTGTTAAACTGTTGCCAAACACAAGCCTGCTACATAAATTCCTCCCTAATACCTTCAGGAATCCCAAGAACCAAGTCATCTTCAAAACATGCATGAATACCTCACATATGGAGATCTTCAAAGACAGAAGATTCTTCACCAGATTCTTTGCACAACTTTCAGCAGTTGTACATTTCCTTTTCGCATCTTGAGTCGATGACAGGGAACAAGATGCCAGTTCTTCCAGGCACAGAAACACACTGCAAAGCACTCTCACACCATTCATGCGGTTGTTACAGACCTAACTCTTCTTTCTATGTGAGATCAAAACATTTCACACACAGCACTACATGAAAACAACATAATTAAAAACATACTTCAAAGTCACTGAGTGTGTCAATCATTATGGTATTCATGTATTTTACACTGCAAATCTCTTCTACACATCTGGGCATTTTTAGGCTTTCATCTGGTTTTAAGAATGCTGAAAACTTCGAGAAATTCCTACATGTTTTCAGGTAGCTCTGTTACCTCTCTATCCTTTGAAGATTGTTCCACAATTCATACCTGTTCCTCCCTCCACTTCAACCCCAAAATTTGCCAAAAGCACCAGTATATTTTGTCACTGGTTGCCCTGGAACACCCAGCACTACAGCATAGCACTGCCTCAGCCTCTGACTCCAGGATTATGTGCCCAGCAAGTTCTTGTGGTGACCTCTTAATCCCTCAACTAAGAGGCTAAGATTTCCTCAGAACTACCTTTCAGACCCTGCATATCACTCTATGCAAACAGAGTCCTCAATGGAGGGCACTGGTGACAATACAAACCAGACATGCATTTTGTGCTTATCCATGTCATTTATCCTTCAGGAATGAAACAAATCTAAAACCCAAAGTCTCAGGCCAAACCAGAGACTCAGATGTCACCTCAAGGGAACAGCTTTATTTCAGGGCAACTCCTGGAGTTTATTTCTACACCTGGTTTAGCTACTTCTTAGTGAACAAATTCTCATTTAGGAAATTGATGTTTTTTTAAGAGACAACCCATCAATCTCAAGCACGAACAGGAGCCCACTTGACTGCTGACATTCAACCCAACCTTGCAAAGAAATATATCAAAATCAGCACAGATTCACTCTGAATACTTTTGAGATACTATTTACACTTTCCTAGGTTTGGGTTTTCAGGCAACCCAAAGGCATCAGTGTTACCATTGTGAAGACTTACGGTGTTGTCCTCCAGCCAAATGCTCCGTGTAGACTCTCAACAGGTCAGCAAACAGTCCCACATTTACATCTGGGGCCAAGGCAGACACAGTTCTGAGCCTCCACAGCAGCTATTAAGCTCTGTGTCATGAGTCATGGACGATGCTTCTGCTTCCCACTGCTGCAGAGGAGTGGGGGAAGGACAGCTCTGTGTGGGAAAGAACTCTACTTCTAGACTGCGTTTGGCATACAAGTCTGCAAAGCTCTGCTCATTTACAGTATTATTCTTGAAACACTAACCTGTAAGTGTTCTGCATTTACTAAAGAAATAGGTTGGATGGATTAATTCAAACAATCAGATTGATACAGCAAAATATAATTACTGACATGTAAATTGCAGGGACTCGCTTTTAGGGTAAGTTTTCCATAACTTGCACATGAGTAAAGAATGTGGAGTTGTATTTAGTGAAAGTTGAAACGTGTAAGGAAATGAAAAATCTGAAAGATTAACTGGAAATGTCATTAGTATTGTGAGGGAACAAGAAATAAATAAAATCCCAGTGATCAGAAAATAAACCAGAGCACTACATAAGGCCTGACTCATGGGCTCTTTGGAAAGAGTTTGATCAGCATTTCTGTCACTTCCAGGTCTGGCATAATCAGCTTTGACCTGTTGAACTGTCCCTGCCCCAGCCAGCAGCTGGAAGTACCCACACCTGTGATCAGGAAACAAGGCTGGAGAACTTCAGGGCTAACGCAGGTAAAAGGACTTGGGATTTTTTTCTACCACCCCAGTGGATTCCTCCTCCTTCTGCTAAACATCCAGAGGAGCAAGTTCCACAACCAACCATGGGCACCCTGACACTCCATAACCACAGCCACCAAGGGAGGGTCAGGGCAGCATCACTGTCATGGAAACAAAGGCTCCTGACAGGAGGAATCCAGTCAGTCTGGAGCCCTGGCATGCCTCTGGGGTGCTCTGCAGCAAGCAACACACATTCCATTGCTGTTCAGGGCAGGGATCCAGGGAGATCCAGCCTCGCTGCACAGGCTGTGGGTTCCCGCTGAACCAGGCTGGTACAATCAATCCTACAGCCTGTTCCTGCAGTGAGTCAGGAGTGCTGGAGAAATGGGGTGAGGGGAAAATGAATGGTTTTGACTGTGGTCAGCCACCACCTGTCTCAGGGACCGGTGGCACAACCTCACTCCGCTCTCTGGCGAAAGAGCTGCTCCAAGAGCCGTGGCACTGTGGTTTGGGAGCAACCACAGAAGGGCAAAACAAAACACCTCTGTTTACTCACCTGAGGTGAATGAATAAAGAGTTAGACTTGGAAAGCTGCAATGTCCCAGAACCAGGAAACTCCTACTTGAGTGCTCTCACAAATCACACTCAGCAGGTCTGACCAATACAGCAGGTATTTACAATAGCCTGCCTCACATCAAAAAATGCAATGAATTTTAGTGTACTGAGAGTAGTTTCAGTTGTCTACTTTGCTTTTGGCTCTAATTAGTGTCCTTTCAGAATTTACTTTTGTTATTTGTTACAAAAAATAAGTAAATACTTTTTCATATTCCCTCAATATGCCACACAATATCTTTCCATTTAGGATACAGAAAAATCAGCTTAATGTCATTTTGGGATCAGTAATACACAAAAAACTACCCTCACTGTATGTAAATTTTATAAGAAAAAAAAATCAGTGCAGTTTATGAGAAGATTCTTTTAATCCAAAGAAAAAAACCCAAACAACTCAGTAGCTATTACATTTCCAGATTTCCTCTCTACCTTCAGTATTTGAATGCACTTGTTCCAGCCGTTCTCTGTTCTCATGCATTGCTCAGGTTGTGCATGTCAGCAACATTAAAATGATGGCACATTTGACACCCAAAAAAGTAATCTGCTTCTTTGTTAGTTTTGGGTTTTTTTCACCCACTTATATTTGCCCTCCCTTTCTTTTTTAAACAAAGTATGGCAACAATTTGATAGCCCAGCAGTGTTTTGCCCTCCTGAACCCTGGCAATGACCCAGAGGATTTGCTCTCTCCTGCTAATCACAAGTCTGGCTGTGGCCATTTCCCATGACATAGCTGAAATTCTCCAAAACTTGCCCTCTCAACTTCACTAGCCAGCCCATACTGAAACCATTTGCTGTTTCCTCGCTGCCAGTCCCTGGAGCCATTCCCTGGACAGGCTCTGGCCATGTCTGGGGTTCCAGACCTGCCCACCAGCAGCAGTAGCAGGTGCTCTTACCTGACACACACTTTAAAAGGAAACCAAACATAAATGTGAAAAATGCACTCTGCACATACTGAAATGGCATTTTTAAATATTTATCTCAAGTTCATAAACTCAAGGCCTGTTTCTGTTCCAGCCTGGCTGCTGTTCCAGGCTCACCATCACACATTCTCTTCAGTGGTGCATAAAAACAGCTCCAATTTATTTTATTCTTTTCTATTAATATCAGGAACCATTACTCAATTTTTGATCTGTGTCCTTCTATTATGCCATAAAAGCTGGGCAATGTAAGTGTTGAAGAAAATTGCAACCAAAATTACTTAGATCATTCACTCAGATTTCACCATTTCAAGTTCATTGTGTTTAACCAAGAAATTCCATGACTTTTCAAGGCAAGGCACAGCTAAACCCTTTGTGTCCTGTCTCTATACCAAGAGACTATTTAAGCACTGATTTACAGCTGCTGGAAAAACATCAGTATTTCAGGAACAGGAACCATCACAATGCAGTCTTTTTACAATTTACTTATTCTGTAATAACTCAAGACAATTCAAGTAGTGTCTGATTTTCCCAATATTCCCATTAAAACCCAAGCCCAGCAATTTTTAATCCTACAAGGACTTTCATTCAAAAATTCCCAAGTATCTCAATAGCTGGCTATTTATATAATATGCCAATGACACAACAAGCTGAAAGCAAAGAGTAACATTACTGTAACACTTCTATGGAATCTGTGATAGTGTGCACACTGGTAATGGATTTGGGCTGTTGCATTACATGCTGGTTTTTATTAAGCACTGCATTTTCTTGAAGAACAGTCCCAATGTCCCTACTAAGAAATGGTTTCCAAGAGCAACTCGGCATCGGCACAACATACGCGAGAGCAGCGATGGAAAAAAAGTACCAAGAGGGTGAGTAAAATGTATGTGTATGTGAAACAACCATCCCACAAAGATGTTTGGCTACCTACAATAAAATAAATCACCAGCTCTTAACACCAGTGCTGTCTAACAGTAAACTAACCCACACAAAGTTACTTAATTCCAAATGCCATCCAGTCCTTTAGAATCCAAGCTGTTTAAATAATACACTTAATTCAACAACTGAAAATTCCAATCAGGACACCAAGTCTTGCCCACACATTCTAAAATTCCTTGCCCTTATCAGGTAATTTTTTTACCTTATTACCTAATAATTAGTATTTTCCAACATGACTTTAAAAAATCAGTCCACGTACTCAACTTATAGTTACTGAAGAAATGTTTTTCCATGCAGGATTTCTGTTTCCCCAAGTTATTCCCTGACACAGTTGGAAATGCTGAGGAGAACAATGTCAGATTTCAAGGAGAGGGACTCTGCACACACCTGAGTTCAGTGCAAAGACACACAGAACCACCAGTCTAAATCCACCTCTGCACAAGTGCAGCATTTAAGCCCCAGCTGCTCTCCTGACTCTCTGTAACTTGGTACATTTAGAACGTGGACTTGGCTGGGCAAAGGCAACAACATAAAACAGCCCTTTTTTTTTTTTTTTTTTTTTAAATTGTCTGACTTTAGGTTTTTTGGTTGGGTGGGGTTTGTGTCAGCAGTCAGCAGAAGTTCAAAAGGACTGCATTTCTTCCCAGGGGTTTCTAATGATAGCCTTTGCTGCCAGTTTGGATTTCAGGCAGTGAAGCAATGTGTGCCTTCCGAGTTTCCAGCGTGCCCCAGCACCGTGGAGCTGCAGGAGAGATGGGCAGGCCTGTCCCAGCCCAGGGATAACTCACCCTGGCACTGCAGGGACCCTCTGGATCAGGAATCCTCACCCAGCTCCTGTGGCCATGACTTAGCCTGGAGAAACCCAAACTGCCGCAGCAGAATAAAACAACAGCCACAAAATCCTCTTCCAGGCTGGAAGATGCCAGTTCTGGCTCTTCTTCTCAGTATATGGATCATTCTTTTACCCTCTAATATTTTTTGCATTCAGGCACAGGTGAAATAAATGCTACCAATTTTTTCAAACCTACATAAAATTCTGCAAAAGGGAGCCATAATTCCCATGAAGCGTCTCTAAAGATGTTTTAGCAAGGGACAATAGTTGAAAATAAGCAAAAAACACATTACCCATCTTTTCATTCAAATACTCAGGTGCCTTGGGGTAATTCAAAGGAATAAGAGCACTGTACATCAACTGTAATTTCTACATTTTCTCTTATGAATTATAAAATGTATAACCCTATGAAATGTTAATCAGTACTTTAATGTACCAGCTTCAATAAGCATCAACACTACACGGTAACAAGAGGGATGTATGGATTCATGAGAAGTTACTGTGGAAAGTGTGTACTCAAATATTTGCAATCCCTTCAAAATAACAAAGAATAATTTAATAATTAAGTGATTAAAGATAATTATGGTATCTGGAATTATTTAAGATACAGGGCTATGAGGTGATGTTTATTTTCAGTCTGTGAAAATATTAAATGAGGATCCATTGAATAATATTATATGGTTTTAATCAACTCACAAAATGATTCTTTTAAACAGATTTAAACAGAAAAACATTTTAAATCTCATTTTTATTTCAGAAATAAACCTTCCTAAAATTGAAATACTAGTCCCATTCACAAAGTTAAACATGACTTCACATATTACCTGTCCCTGACACGCCAGTCTCCACAGCACGAATCACTTCTTTGGCCAACTAGCTGAGAACTCTAAACTAATTAATCTGCATAACACAAATGTTAGATTTTGCAAATTTTTTTTATTATTTTGTATACAGATGGCTGCCAGAAAAACTCACAAAACCTTCTTTTGGAAAAACAAACTACTTGAAAAAAATCTTTTGATTTACACATTTAAGTAAAAGTTTGTAATTCAGTAACTTAATTGAGTGACTCAAGTTGAGCCTTTCTGAAGACGCTGTTAAGAAGTCTTTCCCTTCAGGATCAGAGGGAAGTATCAGCATTATCATCATGCAAGAAACAGTGTTATGTTTTCCTTAGCTGGAGCTTTACCACAAGTTTCAAAAATCATGAAATGATTGGTTGGACCTATTTGAATCTTCACATACAAGCCCCATTTGTGACATGGGCATAACGCTGTAGTAGCTTAAAACATGCCTGAAATTCAGCATAACCCAGAGGACATTAAGACAACATTTCCTTTTAACCACTTTTTTTTTAAATAGTTGGGATTTTTCTGTAATTTAAATAGATTGCTGACATTGTAGTAACATTACCTTAGAGACTGTTTGGAAATAAATTCGAAAATTAAATCAAGATCATCAGATTAAGATCAGAAAGAGAACAAACCTTTTTCTGTAGCTGCAACCTGAAACTAAGTTAATAACATTTAAATTCAAAAGCTACAATCTTAGATAATGGGAGGTTGAGCCCAATGCGCCCTTCCTTCAAGTTTTACCACTGGATGTGAACAGAGAGCATGCCAGTGCTGGCAGATGGAGCAGTGTGTGTTCTGAAAGCCCTGCACACTGACATTACTGACACACCAGGCTGAGGTCAGCAATGAAAGGGTCCAGGAGTCAACTCGCAGCTCCCATCCTGACCACAGACCCGCAGGAGAGGCACCAATCCCAAACACCACCCTCTGGGACCTCGTGACTTTTCCTCCTGCAGGAAGGAAAACATGGGTCCTCCAAAGAAAAAATAAAACAACTGAAAATGCCTCCTGCTGTAGGAACACCTCGATCCTCCATCCAAGCCAAGTCCACTTGAAACAGGATCTTGGGAAGGAAAACCCCGAGAACAGGAGCCATCTATACTATACTCCCTCTTTCCTTTTCTATACTATTTTTAAAGAGGATCTGGGCAGCACCTCTTTGCCTGTGTTACATAATGACCCCACTACAGCCTCCCAGATCAGCCACTCTGGTTTTACAAGCTGGGTTTAAGCAAAGCAGAATCAAACACATTCAAGAAAGGGGATAAAGCAAATAAGTTCCTCCCACAATAAGATGCAAGATGATAAAATGTAAAAACACTGAACACCAAGGCATATCCTACCTCTGAAAAGGACAGTGAAGTCAACATTACAAGTGGATTCAAACAGCACAATTTAGGGTAGGAGACAGCTAAAATTTACTTTCCTCAGCAGCAGTTCATCAATTCTGGCTCCTGTTGATTTTCCAGAGTGGGAGTTGAAAAACCAACCTCTCCTACTCTACCATCCTGAGGATGAGCACAATCTTGCACCTCTTAGGCACAGGATCTTCCAGCACCCACAAAAATCCTATCTACCACATTTAATCTTTCATTCTGAATAGGAGGGGAAAAAAAAGAAAAACTCCACAGTCTGGTATCCCATCCACAGTATCTGCCAAACCTTGAAATAGCTAAAAGCTTCCAAGCCCTAGCATTAAGTACTGTAAATAACATATTTAACCACAGAATATTTCAGGTTGTAGGGGACCTCTGAGGTCATATCGTTCAACTTCCCACTCAAAACACAGCCAGTTAAATGCTGATGAGGTTAATGTGCTCCATTCTTTCTTATATTGTATTGTATATATTCTTATATTTCTGGCAAGAAAACCAGAAAAATCTCCTTCTACAGGAGAAAGAAACAAATGGGTTGGCTACCACAATACTAAATATGAAAACCTTATAAAGAAGGCACATTAGTGGGGAAAAAACTCCTGACAACCCAGTGACTGCTGATCCAAGACAAGCCACTGACTTTTTCTACAACTAATCCCCCCAACCTGTGCAGATGAAGTCAGTTGTGAAAAGTTACCTAAGAAAAAACCTCAGTGAAGTATCTAAGTGTTGCATAATTTAAAAAGTGCAGTGTAAAGCTACACAGAAGCATTTTCACAGGCCATTCAACACAGCAGCATCCCCAGCAGCCCTCTAGCTCCTGGATACTCCCTGGGAACCCCTAGAGCTTGTTTCTTTACAAATATTGGAAAATTTCATACCTAAAAAGTGCTTTCCCTCTGATTTTAATTGTGTTAATCTTTCAGGTCACCGTACATAAGGGAGAGGCCAGGCTGAAAGCCCAAAAAGCAGCTCACTCTGTCATTCTTCCTGCCAGCCTGACATTCAAACACTGGGGCACACACACCAAATGCCTTAGAAAGTCTCTACTAACTGAACTCCTTCCTCATTTTCAGGGCAAGGCTACAGGGTCAAGCCAAAGTGATAAGTGCTCGCTTTTCCATATTTTATGGTATGCTCAATGTGCCCTAAAGGAAGAGGGAGATCCTTTTCCCCTCTTCATTTCATTCTTTAGAAAGGAAGAACTCTCCAAAGTGAATAAAGAGATACGAAAAAACCAGACTGGTAATAAATAAGTCTCAACTTTTAAAGGTATATCATTTACACTTTCCATAAAATTGTGTTTATTTACAAACCTTAACTACAAAGTGAAAAACAATCTAGCTCATATTTTTGCCAAGTTTGACACATGGCCTATTGTAAGCCACAGCTATCCACAGGCCAACCCAGCAACTGGTCCTTTGTTCGTGTGCTTATTTAAACACAGTGAAATGGGTCTACCTCATTAAAGAGGAGTTGGAATAAGCTCCAGCTGCAAGAGAGTGAGGTGGTCCTCATTTTTAAAACCAGCAGTGCCATTTGGGAGAAAAAGAGTAACAGGCAGCAAAGAAAAGTAATTCCCTTCAAGCAATTGAAATACCAGTTTTGAAGATAAAATAGTGCAAAACCCAAGGCCAGTAAAAAGAATCATTGTTTTCCTTTGAAGTTCACCACCAACTGGGGCAAGTGGCATGTTGCATTCCCCAGGCTTATGGGAAATTTGTTTCCTGTCGTGTCAGGAAAAAAATACCATGGTCCCTCTGGAGCCCGTAATTACTGATGCATGTAAATTACACTTTATCAAAATACTTGACTAATGTTGCCTTGAAAGTCAAAACTGAATGGCCCACCTGAGCAGTGTCAGTCTAACTGTGCTCCTGTCAGAGGAAGGACTGGTGGGAAGGAACACACTGGACCACAGTTGTGCATTTCCCAGTCTCATGGCAAACACCAGAACAGCCTCACTGAGATTCCTCGAGCTGAGTCGGTGCCCTCTGGGGCAGCACCCTCGTTTACACGGGGATGTGTCCTCCCAACAAAGCCAGCAAAGGACACAGATTTAGGGGGTTTATTGCAGCCAGCCCAATGGCAATGCACCATCCCGGGATGGTGTTTCCAGTGCAGCCCTTGGCAGCCACACAAGCACTTCATACAGCAGGAGGAACGCGAGGCCTCTGGAGTGAAGGAAGGGAAGTTGTTTAAGTGAAATACCTCCTACAGACCAGCAAGTTCCCGGGTCAAATAACACCAAGACACTGCAAAGGCTGCACTTCTGCAGAAAAAGTCCGAGTGAAAAACCTAGCTAAATATACCATCAGATCTGCTCCCAGTAAGGGATGCTAAGGTATGGGGTAAATCGAGCAATTATTGGGGAAAAGTAGCGCAGGATGGTACAAACTCAAGGTGAAAAAAGCAAAAATTCCATCCAGTGCTTTTGAAAACAAAGTCACTTTGCACATATGCTTGTTGTAAAGGAATCAGTTTGGGGCTCAGAGACTGAATGTTCCTGTGAGCCCCCTTCACTCCCAGAAAGGACAGCGAGGCAGGGCTGACCCGGGATGATTATCAGAACTTACAGGGAGTTCTGCTCCTGGGACTGTGTGGTAGGATACAAGACTGTTTCTCTCAACAAAGGAAACTAACTATATAAGCATAATATTTGATTTCATATCAGATGCCTTTCTTGTCAGCATTTTTCACAGTTCACCGAGCACTGATGTTGTACCATGCACGGAAACCATTCAAAACATTAAACTTAACATTCCTTCACAGATCAATAGGAATGGAGTAAATTCATATCAGCTGTTTCCTGAAGAAAACATTTCATAGATGTCTTTAGCAACAGCCCATCAGGGAGTTTAACAGAGCAGAGCAAAAGGCAGGTACTTAATTTCAAATATGCTTCAGTCAATTTTCTCAATAGTATTTGCATTTCCATTGTAGAAAATCTCAATATTCAACGGTGGCAATTACTGTACATTTGAATAATCTCACTAAGTTCCAAAGTATTATATAAAGGAAACATTAAGAATCAGCTCATGGACTTTGTATATCACAAGGTGCCATAACCTTTTGTTTTCAGTGTGTTACAATGAGTGAAGAAATAAAAGGAGTTCAAAGGCACACCTCGTACAACATCTTTGCCTTAGTCATGAGTGCAAGACGATAATAAACCACCCTTGCCAATCTATTCTCATAGCACCATAACATTTAATGACTTGCACGGGTTATTTTAATTTTGTTTCATGAATATTTTGTACCCTTGTAAGTTTTACAGTGCAGCCTGCACTTGGGACACGGAGCTGTGTCAGGCTCCAGAGCAAATCCCCCCGGTTCAGCTCGGCGCTGACCCTTCTGACAGGCACACACACGCCTCGGGCTACAATCCCATGGCTCTCTCAACTGCAGGGGCTGGAATCAAAATGAAATCCTGGATCATTTATGACTGTATTTCAAAAGCAAACATAGTGCATTTAAAAGTAATAGCAGCTTTCATTTTGGAGACCTTTAAGTGTCTGAAATACTTTAAACAGGCATGGTCTATTACCCCTGTGAAACACATGGAAAAGCTCCAGAAAGCCTGACTTAAGCTTCCCATTTTACACATTGCAGATTTCAAGAAGAAAACCAAATGATAATTAAAACAAGGAAGTATTTGGCCTTGCATCATGTTACCCACCCTTAACTCATGGGGCACTCTGACTGTACAATAAATCTCCGTAGGTAAAGCAGGGTTCTGCTGCCATGAAACAACCAGGAGAGCTGAAGCCAGAAAACCCGTAATGGGAAATGGCCTTTTCTTTTTGAAGACACTGATGAAAATCAAGGCTTCATCTGCAGCACTTGTAATTTAACCCTCATTAGTGTCTCTACACCAATGATCATGTCCCCTACTTCTACTATCCACACACACTAAAAAATTCTCATTATCTGCAACATATTTCCAAAGTATTTGAAAGGACTTTTACAAGATGATCAATGTAAACTCATCTTTGGCCTCAGGATGACAGTCTATTATGGAAAGCAGCAGAAATATTTACATTATCATTATGATATTTTTCCTGTTGTGTAGATGAGATGTCTGCACTTCGGGTCATCAGTTCAATCTGTTCCTACATTCACTCTGTGTGAGGAAACTGCCTCAGTGTGAAATAATGCCAAATGTATTCTAATTGCCTGTTCACCAAAAAGAAAAGAGAGTTATATTCACTCTGCATTGTCTCCTAGTTGCAGTAATGGCAATTTACAAGTGAATTTCCCACTGCTCATTCTAACCAGGGACAAGACTCCAGCAGCTCAGAAGCACTGAACACTCAGGAAAACACTTTTCAGCTCCTTTCAGAGCACAGCCAAAGGGGAAAGGCAAAAAACCACTCACATATGGACTAACTGATTGAAAGGAAGTTTTCAAACAAGAAAAGCAATATCCATACAGCAATACACTGTGTGCAAGTAACCATGATGTGCTGACATTTGCTGACTAGCTCTAATGGCAAGGCCAAAAAGCCACATTAACAAAGCAAATGCAGTAAATCTGACCCTGACAAACTTAGAGCTGCACAGACTACCAGGGTTATCCAGTTTCCAGAAAAGAAACCGCCTATAAACCATCAGGTCAGAATCCCTCAGTAATAATATACCTGTGATATAACCTAATTAATCTCCAGCTGCAACCTCCACAGCCACTCAATCCTCTGTCAAGCTTGAAAGCAGCCCCTGAGTGCCACAGACAAATCCACCCTGCTGAGGCCACCAGCAGCAGCAGCTCCCCAGCCCTGCCACCACCACAAATCGAGCACCAGGAGCCAGAACCCAGCACTGCAGGGAGCTACGGCACTTGGACTGCTGCTCACAGGAGCAAGAGAGCCCAAATTCTGAACACTAATGTAAGAAAACAGCAAGCCAACAATGCCCACCCACAACTGCTGTGCTTTGAGACCTCTGTAACAGCTCCCAGTCCTGTGGAAGCCCTCATAACCAGAAACTGAGTCACTGTGTTTTTCTCCCCATTTAGATTTGTCACTCTGAAGACAGAAGTTGAAGGTAGTTAATAAGGACACATTTCAGAGCTGGCAGAGCACACACGGCCACCCTCAGAACCCACGTGTGCAGCTCTCTAGGTGGTGACTGACCATGGAGCCCCCATCCAGCTGGCCTTGCTGGGACTCACTCAAGGCAGCAGAAGAGTCTGCAGAAGTTCAGAACAGCCTAATTTTGCTAAGCACCTCCAGGATGTGCTGGCTAAGGAGAAAAGAATGAACTCTGATGGGAATTAATGCCTAATTGTGAGTACATACTGAATTTATCAGTATTCCTTGTTTGATACTAAGAATAAGGTAAATTTTAAGAGGCATCAGAAACTATTTACAAGAGCTCTGTTGATGCAAAATCATGGACTGGGCTTAGTAAGTTCACAAGGCTACTATTGGTGTTAGCATTTTCCAGTTCAGGACTGCTTTGAGCAGCTGGTTACAGTATTTTTTATGTGCTATCTCCAAGCCATGTGATTTGAAACTAGAATATATCCGAGAATACTTTAAAAACCCCAACATTCAGGAAAATGGACACCCAGCAGCATGGCTAAAGCTACCAAATAATTATCAAATAATTAATTGGCAAATTAATCCCACTAATTTGGAGCCTCCTGGTTTCTTGAGCTGAATATCAATGAAAAGATGTCACTCTTCAAAGAGCAGAGGAAAAAACATTGGAAATGCAAGGCAGTAGTTACTCAGCTAACAGAGTAAAACAACTTATTTCCAAAGCAGATTTTTGCTAATCTGCATGTGTGGCATTTCTTCTGGAAATGTAGAATCCTTTGCCACAAACTCCCTTAAATAGCTTTGTAATAAGATGACCTGATCACAGAAGTTGGCAATAGAAACCTCCTTAGAAAGAAGACGCCACTAAAACCCAGCAGTAATTTTCACAAAAAACACCCTTTCTTCCCTAGTCGTGCCTATTTCCCCTAAGAGGGGAAACAAGACATCTGCACACTATCATTTCAAATAACCAATTTCACACAGAGGAAAAAGCAGCACTGAGGAGGAAGCTTTCTGGCTTTTCAACATGGTTTCCTTCGCTTTTTGTTTATTTATTACTTGTCCTCAAATAATAATAATTTTAAAAATCTTTTATTATATTTTTAATTATTCTTCTGCACTAATTTAGACAGAAAAAGATCCTTAGACTCTTCAAATAAAATTGGTGTGTACTTGTATTAAAAAAAAAAGAGGCTACATTCATTATTTAACAGCAGAGCCCAAAAGAAGATCTAGAATGACTTCAGCTTGATAAACGGTGTAAATGTCATCCAGCTATCTGCAGCACAAGCCTCTGACCTAATGCACATCTTTCCCAAGCCAGAAGTGCACCCCAGAGACCAGCAAACACTTACTGTAATTATTTACTGTCTTCTGAAAAGACCTGCTGTGATCTATACACAGTAAAACTACAATTATTGGATGTGGATAAGACCACAAAAACACCCTGTTACAAGCCCATGCTCTTTTGTCATGGCAACACCGTAACTCAAACCCCTGCAACAATTGAATTGTCAGGATCCTGCTTTAATGGGAAATGATAATGGAGCTCTAAGGCAGCAGTTTGGGAGAGCTTTCTTTCTAGAAAGAGAACAAGCAGAGAAATAAAGAGGACACTAAGAAAATTTACGATCTGGTTGCTTTTCCAAGCACAGCTTCTAATGACATCCACAAGATGAAAGAGTCTGAATTTGACCAGGAGTCATGGTTTGACGCTTTGAGCTGGCTGAGGATGGGGCTGGGAAGGAGGGTTTACAAGTGACACTTCTCAGAGGGCTTTCAGCAGCAAATCCTGGGCAAATCACAGCCGTGTGCAAGCCCCTGGCTACCGTAAACATCTGAGCTGCACAGGCACTCAGAGGAAAGCAGACCCTGGGAAAATCTAACACACACTGCACTTGTCCAGTTCCAGGCAGGAGCCACTAACTCACCTGGGCCAACACCTGCCTGTCACACAGGGAAGGTGAGAACACCTTCATGTTTGTGTTTAACCAGGGCAGCTTCTTAAGTAAAGCACTAATTAAATAGTTCCAGCTACTCATATCAGGAATTATCCACGGAGACTACTTACACAAAATCAAATACACAGACTGCACACACACTGGTATCATAAGGAAGTGCACAAGTTAAGAAAAGAGATGGCAAATAGCAATTTCTAAAAATACAACATTGCCCTACTGTGATTTAATTGTCAATAAAGTTAATATCCCAGAGTCATGTCTGTTTTGCCCATGACAGTCACTGGTGAGGGATCTCTCCCTGCTCTTATCTCACCCCACAAGCCTTTCATTATATTTTCTCTCCCTGCCCAGCTGAGAAGAGCAGTGACAGAGCAGCTTTGGGCACCAGTGTCCAGCCAGGGTCAGCCCAGCACACAACCTCAGGATCTCTGTGATTCTGCTAAAACTGAATATTGCCTCTTTTTAAGGCTACTCCCAGAATTTGCGTTGTTTGCTGCAAGTACTTACTCACTATTTTACCCATCTATCAATCAACTTTCAAAATATTCCACTAGACAAGAAATAAGCATCCCACTGATCCAGCTCTGACAAACCTCACAGTTCTACAAATACTTGCACAATGTTAACAACAAGCAACTTGTTACAGAATGGCTGTTCTCAGCACTGAGAGGAAATGCCATTTTAATAAAACAACTTGCCTACAATATCTCCATTCTGCTGATTGTGCTACTGTAGCCTGCTTTAGAAATAACTATAAATGAATATGATAAAACATTGGGACACCATGACTAGAAAATTTAAACACAAAGACACTGTGCACACACAGCCACAGACCCAAATTGTCTCTGTTCAGGATCACAGTGCTCTGCTCCCACACTACGACACTCAGTTTTGGAATAAAATCTAGATTCTGATACTACTCTAAAAAGTAAACAAATTCATTTCAGAGTCTAATGGATGCTTCCACTCTGCTGATATTTGGGTATCAGATTTCAGTATCTAAGATTCCAGAGCCTGGTTTGCTCAGTCAAGTGACAACTAAGACAGTTCATTAAAAGTAAATAGACCCAACAAATGGCCCATGGCTATAAATTTGGTAGAGGTATTAATTCTCACTGCAAGACTTGAGTTTAGAGCACTTCTAAGAGGTTTTTTTCACACACACACAGGAGCTTGACCATGACTACTTAGCAGCTAGCCTGAGGTATAGAGGCTTCAACAATGAAACAAATATATTCTTACATGACAGGGTGTTTGAGGGCAAATGGGGTTTTTTCCCCTTTTGTTGTGTTTTCAAAGATAAATAAGTATCTCATGGACCACTAGCATATTTGTTTTTTAGTGAAAAGCAGATGCACTACAATCATTTTATACACCAGCTTTGCACACAGAGGAAACAGGATTCCTGCAGGCACAAATCTTTGCTTACAAACTTTGTGAGTAAATTTCACAAGTTGTTTTGGATATTAGAAAATAATTGCCTTAGAATCAAAACCTAGTTTTATAGCTGTTAAATTACATGTTTCATTTTATTATACTTTTTCTGTGAATTTCAGCACCTGTATTAAAAATACCTGTTCCTTTATGGATAGATAATAGTAAATATCTGAAACTACAAAAAAAAAAAAAAAAACTTTCATGCTTTTATGTCTCAATTCATTAAAAATGTCTTTTCCTTGATTCAGTTTCGTCATTAAAAGTGCCTGCATTTTGAATTATTAGATAATTATCCCAGATAAAACAATTCAGAAGGTTTAAAACCTAGGCAGTGAAGGCAACAGAGCAATGAGAAACATTTCCACTAAAAAGTACAATCAAGGGTTCATTCACCATCCAACTTAAACTTAAAACCCTTATCTAAACCAAAGCAAACAAAATCCATGAGTCTCAAAGTCACTCTTTCTAGAAGAAAAGGCTCAAAGCCTTATGAGAAACTCATTTTGTGGGACGCCTCACATTCCATTTAAGGTTTATTTCACTATATATATTCCTGCTTGTAATATCAACCAGATGTGACAACGAAGCCTAACCAGCCCTGTAAAAGATGCAAGGATATCCTGAAGCTCAGAATCTAGGAAAGGCTTGGAGAAAAAAGGCAAAGGTACCTGGAGTTGAAGTAAAGGTTGAGGATGCAGTTATAATCTGAGAAGCGTTCTAAATTTAATTTCACTGGTTATCAGAAAGTGGATTTCAGTGGAAATGCACCGTGCATGACCTGGTGACACACATGGAATCCATCAGGGACAACAGCACTGCTGTCCCAAACCATGTGCACATGGAACAGCTCGAGAACCCCCAGGTTTGTCCTGCAGCTTTTCAAGCACATCATCAACAACAAACCATGTCCTACGTTCTGATGCCCAGCAGCAGCAAGGCTGAAGAGATTCTGCTGATACCGACCTGCAGAAACAATTTGGTTCCTCCAGTAAAGTCCCAGGTTTCAGCCAGGCTGACAGAACACTGAGAAAAGCCCTGAGTTTCTTTTTCAGCCTTTAGCTACTCCTGAAACATTAACAGGTCTTCCCCAAAAACCTCCAGCACACAAAATTCCCGCATGTTTAAGAAGGTCAGTCACTCCATCTCCACCAAATTCTATTCATGATAATAAATTCTCTTCATGATAATAAAAATTTCAAACTCTCATCAAGCTACCAAACTTAGAATGTCATCTTTCTATTTAGCTTTACCTTCAAAAAGAAAAAAAAGTCAAGCTCATACCTTCCTTCACAAAGCCATGGACTGTTACATTCACTGCATGCCTGCTGGAGAGTGAAGAGCACAGAATTCAGCTCTATTTCCTTCACAGACAAGTCTATGAGCTCGTCATTCCAAGGAATAAACCCAAATCTTACAGTTTGGACATACTGCACAGAAATATTTAGTTGTTGAAAATTTTGCATTGTTTGAGCTGTAGCAAGCTTACACAATTAAAATACTCAATTCTGGACTTTCTGCTTTATGAGGATTATAACTATTAAGAAGAAAATAACGGAGTAACATCTGAGTAACTCTGAGTCGAGAGTTGGAAAATATGGCAGCAAAAAGTAATATAGCTATACCATGGAAAATTTAAATTAAGACCAGCATTATCTACACTTTTTAACGTTCATTTAAATTCACTCCTCGTAAATTCCACAGAATCTACCTCACCCCTGCATCAGCCTGTCTTACCAATTTTTGTTTCACTGCTTTTATGCCCTTTCATCACTTTCTCAGCTCTGCTTTCTTCTGGAGAGGCTGGGTCAGAGCAGCTGCAGAGAGGAATGTAGGCACCACTGCCCCGCCACTCGAGCGTCTGAGCCAGTTGTGAGCAGAGGGGCACTGCTGGATTTCAGACAAGTCAGAACAGAAGCAAGAAAGAACAGCTCTGAATCTACCAGCAGTGGGACCAAGACAGTAACAGGAAACAATAGAGAGCAACCATATATGTGTGTGTGTGCGTTTTTACAAATTCTAGCAGGAACCAAATTTTTCATTCTTATCCCATGACAGAAAAACACGCAACCAAACTACACTTGGAACTGTAACAGTTCACTTGAGCTAAGATTTATTTGCTTATAATAAACACTCTATTTATATAACACTTGTATCTTCAAAAGAAAAAGCAAGTTTCTTCTGACAAACAGTGTTAAAGTGATCTATCTAATGCACTGTTAAACAGTAAGCAAGACTGAATGAATGTCAGTGAATAAAGACAAATGTTCCGACAGCATCCGTTGGGAGGCATTACAGAACACAGCATTCAGATTAATCATTCCATTGTATGTAACTTTATTACAATCTTCATATTCTAAAAGCAAAATTATTGCCCTTGCTGTTAAGGGCTATAATGTATCATGATTACATGACCTACTGAAAAATACACTCTGTGGTACTGAAAAGGCTCCGCTACTTTCACTTCACTTCTTTGTGTGAGGTTCCTGAGGATGGATCCACACAAGTTATCAACACACACAACATTCCACTGAAACCACAAATTACCAGAGAGTTCCTCTCATCATATCCAGGTGCAATGAGACCACTCACAGAGCAATTTTCAACATGTTAAACTGGAATTTGTAGAGATACAGGTAAACTCTATAAAAGCTTTTCTCTTGAAAGCATCATCATATCCTTAGACAACTAACCCATGTGAAGCAACTCTTCTAAGAAATACATACAACTGGAACCTTCCAGAAACCAGATAAAGGTATCTGCAACTATGTGCCAGCTCATACTTTATATTCAAGAGGTGTTTCAAGATGCAAAATTTCAAAACCTAATGCAAAGAACATTAGGAAATGCAACCAAACTACACAGCTCAAGCAAATCCACTGAGCAAATATATCCCAGTCATGATAAAGTCTTCAAAAGTCATGACAAAGCTTGCAAAACACGTCCAACAAAGATTTTTCCAAGCAGATATTAAGACTAAAAGACAGCTATAGCTTATTATTTTTTAATATTTTTTTAAATCTGCAGAATAATGGCATTGACTTACTTGTACAGTTTTTCATGAACAAGTTTGGACAACACCAAACGTTCACTACAGAATTTCTCCAAACTATCAGTATCACTTGTTGCACAACACTGTTCAGCTTGCCTCTTTTAAGCATAAACCAAGACCCTACTACTTTAAAGTCATCTGATTCCAAAAGAAACCTGTACTATTACCACGTGGTTTGTATTTCCACAGGAAGAAAAATTTACTGCACTGCCTAAATGGTTTGTTTGGTTGCACACAGATGTATTAAAACAATTATAGAAACTCCACATTAATGGAGAACTTTTTCAGCCACCCTGTAGTAACTTTATAATTTCACTAACCAAATCATGAGCCTTGGTATCTGATCTTCCATAAAAAAACTCAAGCATTAAAAGAACAGTTTTACCAAATTTCAAAAAGCCAGTCTGGATCATGAGTTTGGCAAGATCCAGAAAATTATTTCAAACAGCTTTTGACTACTCCTTTAAAAAGGCAGATGAGTCTTTTCTTGATAGTAACTATGCAGGCACCTGCTCATCCATTTTATTTGTACACACTTTTAAAAATAATATAGATATTTTGTAAATCACTCAGTTATTGTTCTGCCTCCACCCACTCCCTTCTCCCACCAAAAAGAAATAATGCCAAGTTCATAATATCCTTCTCTTGCTGTTGAAATGGGCCTTGATGCCATCTGAACATTTTATAACACAGTTTTTACATTTCAAGGAACAAAATTGTTTACCTCTCCATAATTTCTCCTCTTCCTGCATGACGAGGCAGCAGCCATAACTTTGCTGGTCTATCCGGCAAAGCCTTGGCTCAGTTAAAAACAATTTTCCAAACTAAAGAAGTTATAACTACCTCCTTTTTTAAAAAATAAGTATATGCAATCTCTTTTTGTGGACATCCAGACTGAACCAAATATGTGAACCTGACACTTTCCATGGTTGCTGTAGCTCTACATAAGGAGTTCAAAATAAGTCACCTTGACGTCATCCTGGTGAATATATGAGGAACAGAAAAAAATTTGTGGTTTCTCTTCCCTCTGATATTTATGTTCTACCAAATTACAACTACACACAAGCAAGCATAACATGTTCCCTAAAAAACCCTTACTAACTAGCAGTTTAATATCACAAAAATTCTCACCACAGTCAAAACACAAACATGTGAATCTGCACAATAAGGAACATCAAATAGAAACACACCACAGAAAAAGAAATCAGATTATACTTACAGCCTAGTTAACTTCTGTGTGTTCTGAAAAAGCAGCTCGGGAAGGACTTGCAATTTATTCTTGTTCAGACGCCTAAACAGTTCCAATTAGAATAAAAAAAATAGATTAGATTATCTTCCAATTTAAGAAGTTTATTCTATTATGCATAAACACATGAAGCTCCCATTGCACTAAACCTCATGATATGAACTTGCCATTGGATGCCTTGTGGCACTTTATTCATGCAGGAGCCAAACTGTGTCATTTGTAGAGCAGCTGCCCACATCCATGAGGTGGGGAGTCAAGGGACAGTGACCACGAAGTTTCAATGTGGATGAGTACACAAATACAATTTTTACATTTTCCTCTGGATGCCTACTGACAGAGGAATATAATCAGCTTACACTGCTTTAAGAACAGCTACTGGCAGGAATCTGGATTTTCGTTCTCCTTCAAAAAATGTAGGTACAGGAAATTCAGTAACTTGACCAATCAATATTATTCCCAGATTAGCTATTATTTCTGTAGTATACATAATTTCTTTTTTTAAAGAATTTTCTTGAAACTTCACTTGGAAAACCTGAGCACTGTTGTAGAAAATATGAACATATGGGTAACCAGATGACTACACGGTGATTTGAAATAGAATATTAGTCCTGAAGATTCTTCCAGGAACATTTTAGAGAACAGATTAGTGTTTATACATTAGTCCCTTTTACTCACTCACTATACGAGTTTTACTCTGATGATAACTTGCCAGTTTTTAGAAAACAACCATTTCCAAGCTATTCCAGCCCAGTAACTATAAAAAGCATGAGCCTCCTCTCCATAAAACGTGTGACAGCCCTGCAAAATCTAAAAGCAGTTCTGCTTGTAAGACACAGTCTTGTTCTTCAATCCTTTTTCTGTTGTCTTGCTGACAATAAAACCAGTCACCTGTTCTCACAGTCCTAATGAATGCTATTTGCATAATGAGTTGACCCGAACTAATTACATACAAGCCCACTGCCATAAAGGGGAAGCTGACTTGTCCTGTAAATTCATACAGGAGCCTGGCTTTGTGCCCCCTTTGTTCCCAATCTACCTTCCAGGTTGACTTTGATAGCAGATCTATTTTTGCTGAAGTTTTGATCTCCAAAGACACCTGGAACTTTTACAAACCTACTGCTACTTAGCACTGAATATCTGGTTTCCAGTTTTCTTGCACACTGAGAAATTTCACTATCAGAATTCAAGAATTTTTGGAATTGAAAGGCCTTCCTGAGATCAAACTAACATTGTGGGGTTTCATATGGCAGAGTTTTCACATGGCCACCATATGACCATGTCTCACAAGATAAAGGAGTGATGGAAGAGAGGGGAATTTTAACTTCTCTTTCTGACACCTAGAACAGATCAAAGGCTGCAAGCTCGCAGAGCCTGAGCACTGTGCATTACACATACCACGTGATAACCAATATTTGTATCTGCTGAAGTTATTTCCTACAGCTTTTACCAAAAACTCAATGACATTTTTGAGATAAATGAACAAAACAGCAAATGAAACTTGAAAGAATAGGAGAGATGCTAGTTGTGCATTTGAGAAAATACATGGGAAGGTTTTAAACTGGATTTCCTTACACCCGCATGACATTTCACAATTTTGTTTAATTCAAGGTTGATAGCAATGTGCTACTTAGCCCTCATCAAATTCATTACTTCAGTTAAGCATGTTTATCTGTTAGAACAACAGGATGAAATATAACAAACAAAAAAAAAGACTTATACAGGGCTTAGCACTCCTCAGCTCCATCCTCCTTCACCAAGACTACCACTAGTCATTGAGAAGCACTGAACAAAATCAAGTTATTTATCATTCAAAAAGAAAGTGTGCCAGTGAAATGCATTACACATGGTGTCAAGTGTTTATTCCTGTGTCTGATTATCATTTCAGATCTCACAATCTACACATAATTATGCACTGTCAACTCAAAGTCATCTGACTCATCTCAAAGCAACATCCCAGGAATACATTTTAAGAATATTCTTTTCTCTACTTGCAAGTATTTCACAAATGCTGATCTTATTGTTCTAAGCCAAAGAAACTGATCAAAATCAGATTAAGGTTCTAGAACAGGCGGTTTCACACCAACACGCAGAGAATATATGTAGTAACAAGAACTCAAATTTCCAGGTCAGCAAGCTTGCAACCCAAGAAGTCAAACTTTTACAACTTCCAATAACACAAACAACTCAGAAGGGGAAAAAAAACTGTAACATCAAAGTTTTTTCTCTAGTTTACTATCAAATTAATCCAGAAGATTAAACATTTTTAATTATTTACTATTTTTTGTATGGGCCAACACTCTCCTACCTGTGACAGCAAAAGGACCAAGTTCTCAGCCGTCCTTTTTAACAGTCCTAAGCATTTTAAGATTTCAACCCGACATTCCCTTCATATTCATTTTCTTTCAAACATTACATGAAGTCAAGTCCACACAAGGACACTTGCAAAGCTCACATTGTGACCTGCTCTTCACTAGCACTAAACATTTTGTATGGGTCTAAATGTACTTAATATTTTAAAATGATATTGTTTTAAATGAAGTTCTTTTTACACTGCAGCAGAAAGCAAACTGAATCCATGTATCAAGGCCAAGAACTCGATGACGTTCTGCCTTTGCTTTAACTTACGTGAACTTGAGTTTCAAACTCCCCCAGCAGAGTGGGAGTGCTCCTGCACAGATACCATCCGCCAGAAGCTTCAGGTGAGCTTTATTTCTGCCACAAACCAGAGCTTGCAGCTCTCTAAGGCCAGGTTATGTTACTAATTGATAACAAAGCAAATTAATGCAACAACAAACACCTGAAGAGTCCATGGCTGTCCATGTCTCGTTTCAAGCTATGGGACTCTCCAAACAACCTTCCACCACTTCCCACGACTTATTTCAAGTTGAAACTTCCACCAAAAGTCATTTTGTTCCTAGTTTGATTCTCAGGGGGACTAAGGGAATGAACAGAGGTTGTTTCTGTTGAACATCACCTACTGTATTATAACTTCTACTGCAATACTTACTGAAATATAAGACTAGATCACCTCGTAGAAACTTAGACGTACTTGATGTAGGATTCATTTAACATGCTCATATTTATTATATGCCAGAAAACCACCAATAGCCTAGGAAAAAATCCCAATTACACCTCTTATTTCTCTTCCTGGGTTTGAGAGAAAGGCCATTAAAGAAAGTCCTCAATACAGAAGTATCAAAGTACCAGACAGGATGTTTTTAAACTCCAAAAAAGAGAAAGAGATGTGTTTAAAGACTATTTAATGAAAAGACCAAATGTTCTAAATGGTCATTTATAAGCACTGTTTCCTCTGGTTTGACAAAGAAGTGCCAAACGTGGATGAATTGCAGTGGAACAGTTCCTAACACATCATTTGACAAGAACTGAAGTTTATCCTCACCTATCAGTATCAGTTCTAGGACAGAATAGGAAACTTCCAGTGCAAACATTAGGAATGCCAGCACAGGGATGTAGCTGTTCCTCGGGAGAGGAGAAAAGCGCCGGCTGGGCACATTGAGGGATCTGTTGGGCTGCAGCCCCTTCCCACACCAAATGATCCTATGAGAGGAACAAAAATGCCCCCTGCTTGCCTAGACCTATTACCATCCCATTACTGCATAAATCTTAATCCTGTCAGCTGTCCAATTTTAATTACAGCAATACTTTTGATTTTATAACAAATACCTTGGAAATGGTGAAGCCATATAGCAGTGAAATAAAAAGGGTCTGCAAAAAGTTCATAAACAAAGTGAGCCAGAATCTTGTAAAATGATGCTGTGGACCTTGTTCCTGGGACTGTACTTTATTAAAAAATATAGATATCCCTGGTTTTAAATTAGGGACTTAAAATAGAAATAACATCAGGAAATACCTCAAATATGAATTTAAATCCAAGCCAGTTTTGCAGCTGTAACTAGCTACATCTTGGAGGAATGACAGGGCAGCTTGGTGAATCTGAACAGTAGACTACAATTAAAAAAAAAATCATTATCACATTAAATCCCTGGGACTGTTCAGACTGGGAATGCCACCTGGGACGAAGCACAAAAATAAACCCTTGGAATTGGCCTCTTCCCTCAGGCTGGAATCACATCAGCCCTGCAGCCAGAACGTGTGTGCACACAGCACCATCCACCACCCAGCCCCGAGGTACACCCAGGGGCAGGGAGGAATCTGGGGCACAGAGCCAGGCAAGATCTGGTCCACGTTATTTCACCTGGGACTGCTGGATGGGAATGCAGCTGCTCAGTCTCCAATGTATTTTGAACTGGATGCTTTACAGCTAATAAGACCTGCAAAGTATTCCTGGAATTCGGAGCACTGGGCAGAATGATGCATAATCATCTAATGCCACGGAACAGATTAGCTCCAGTGCTGGATCAGAAGCAGCTCTGGATGTGCACAGCATGGAGTCCAGACTAATAAAGCCTCCTGGAAGCTGAAGAACTGTGCAGAGAGGCTCTCCAGGAGTCCTATCAGCTCTGGCAAAACCTGCATTGAGTCAAATTTATTAACTCTGATTAGACACATGCTGGTTGTACAGTCAACAATCTCCATACACTGCAGCTCTCTCCATCTTCCAGACTACTTTAACCACTGCAATGCACAGGAAATAGAACTTGGCATATTCTGTTTCGTTAGTCTGCTCCTCAAGCCCCCATAAGTGACCCAAAAGAGTTGACCATGCACCAACTGCACACAGAGTCCTCGCTGTCTAAGAAAAGGGTCTCCAGGAGTCCATCCATCACCTCCAAGGCAGGCATGGAGCTCACCACACCAGAACACTGCTCTCTCACGAGGCTCAGATTCACCCTGGTTCTGCTGGAAGATGTTTAGGGAGCTGTACAGGATAAAAGCTAAAAGCCCATACTTCCGTCTGCAGGAATTCAGTGCAAAAGTCCAATACTGCTACTCCTGAAATTATTATCAATCACTGGCACATGCTTAATAATGGCTGCTTACTAACTCTTAATACTGGATGTTGACACCTATTCTCACATAAAATTAGTACATAAATGTCTGATCTTCACAGTTTTATCATGTCACAAACTGCATTTTCTTTCTTTATTACTCAAATGGCCTAAAATGCAGACTTACAGAATGTGTGACCTTTCTAAGTCCATACATAAAATGCTGTCCCCTGGCTTATTATGTTTTCTTTAGAGCAGCCCCATACAGCATCAAACACACTGTTCCAACACAGGACAAACACTTCCTCTCACCTCCCAAAAATATTTTGCTCATATATATGAAAAAGTGCCAGTTTCTCCCCTTCCTCCCTCAGCCTGCTGCCCAACTGGGGATTCCAATGTCCTGAAGGCAAAGGGATAGAGGGAAACAACCTCTGTGTCAATCACAGAATATCAAGGGCCCTTAAAAAAACAATGGAGAAGTTATTAACTGTGAAATTCCTACTTTCCTGGCTCCAACCAGGCTAATCATATTCCTTCCTCTGTCTGAAGCTGGGATAGGAGAGAAACTTAACTATTAAGATTCCCCTGATTATTCAAACACAGTGTAAAAAAACAACCATTGAAGCCTGGAAAGAAAGAGTGGTACCAGACTAGAGGAAGACTGAAGATGTTTGTCAGAATCATTCTCTGAAACAAATGGAGCAAAAGACTTACACCTTACAAAGTTTATTTTAATATTAATTATAATTTTGCTTTCTTCATTTTCTTGTCTTCTGGAGAACTTCTGTGTGAGTAAAAAAACCTCAGTATTGGTAGGAAAAATTTCAGTTTGCTCTCAAGGCAGAGGTCATGTTTTCCTGGAGGAGACACTTTCTGTGGGTACTGATTTCAGCTGCAGCCCTCATGCTCACACCATTGGAAGGGTCACATCCAATTCTGGTTCTGTTGTCTCATGGAGCTCCACTCACAATAGGAGCAAAGAGGAGCTAAATTTAATCTCTATTGAAGGCATGATCAGCATAGATGGAAAAGAACAAAATGCATATGGAAGCAGAACTAGAACATCGCTCAACTTGCAGCTATTTTAATCTTTTTTCAAGAAGAATTTAACCATATTCTTTGCTACTGCAAATTGAAGGAGAACACATTCCAACAATCCTGCAGTGTTACACCCCTTCCATGCAGAACATCCCTTCCTTCTCAGGGCTAATATGGCCAGGGCAAGGCTTTAGAAGGTTCAGAAGAAATTCAGAATTCAGAAGTCAAATAAGCAGGTAAAAGAACATCTAAAATATCAGACTTATGCGTTTCTTATACAATTAATTTGGAAATCTGTAAAAGCTTCAGTGCAACCACAATCCTTGACTTCTCATTCCTTTCCATACAAGGTGTACAAGCAATGGGCCTGAGAAGCAACATTAACATCATACTGAATATAATTGTACCCAGTGTTTTCAGACAGAGCATTTTCAGCTTCATGCTTTGTTCTCACAGCTGCAGGACAGTTTTACTTTGAGTAAGAAACAAATCAGAGAAAAGCCAAACCCCCTTTTCTGCAGAGCTACAGTGAGCAGATGCCCACTCACACCACAAGAAGTTTCCTTCTTCAAAGTCCCTTCAAAGGGGCACTTGCCTGCTTCCCATGGACTATGGAGTCAATATAAAAGCCCAATATAAAAGCAATGCAGGCATTATTTAGCCAAACTTGGCAAACTGTGCAATTTTCCAATGCAATTTGATCTCTCATTATGCCACTGACTCTGTTTGAAAATTTTGAATACCATAACATCAGTTACTTCAGGCAAGCTGCAAATATTCAAGGCCTGAGTAGAAATCACCAAATTTATATGGCTGTGGGGGAAAAAGCAAAGGACCTGGCTCTGCTAGACAATATCACAGCAAAAATCTCTTCTGTACATCTTTGGGTTTTGTTTAAAATATCTTGCAATACTACACTAACTAATATTACTGAACACATTCCACCCAGAAATTTAAGCTGTTACACAGGCTCTGACTTACACTGTCAGTTTCATTATTGTCTCCAAACAGAACAATTATCTGTTTTTAACCCCATGAATGTGTGTGATACCCATCAGCTTCCAAATCCTGTCTGCCTTTCTACTGAGTATTGACAGCTTTGACCACAATCAAAGTACTTCACTATTTGTCATGAAATAAGTAGCACTCAGTTCCTTTCCACCCAAGTTCAACAACTTTCAAGTTTGATTTAACATCTGTATTCACATTTCTGCCTATCACACAACTCATTTTCCAACAGAAAAATCAAAACTACACTGCTTTTAAATTTTTTTAATGGGTAGCTTTAAAGGAGCAGTCCTGCTACCTCAGCCTTTAATATCCAGAAATTACCCAAGTAACTGTGGGTTCACTCCCCAGCTTGGCCATTTATTTTATTTCACACTCAAAACATCTGGGCCTCACTTTTGGCAATAAGCAAGGTCCCTTTTCCTGCTTTGTTGTTAAGAGCTCTGTGGCATCATCCTTGGAGATGTGGCTTGGGGAACATGATGCAGTTGCAGTTCCTACAAGTAACTTTAAGGAAGAAGTGGTTACATTACAAGCTTGGGCAGAACCAATAAGCAATAAAAATGACTTAATGCATAAAAGACTCAAAGAGAAAGACAGGAGTTACTGAACTCCAAGGAGCAACTAAGTTTCTCCTTGGAAGCACTGGCTTGGGAAAGCAGTAACAGGAGCAGAGCCAATTGCCTTCAATGGTTTCACCAGAAAATCCTATTAGAGTCAAGAAATACTTTGTGATCATTAATGTAACTTCTCCTTTGCTTCATATCACTTCCTCTTTGTAAGGAAAAACAGTCAAGATGCAGTATCCAGTAAAAAAAGTCAACCTTATCCATTACCTTCTGTCATCACCTCTTTATATTACTGCCCTAGGAAATAAAGCCAGACAATATATAATGGAATTTCAGGAAGGGCACTACGAGGAAGCCCAGGACAACCATATTAGAGGATTACGGTGTGGGAGAAATGAACTTCTTTATCCACGTGACGTGTTACTTCAGAACCTCTTCCAAAAAACTGGGAGAGATACCACTGCAGGTTGCTAAGGGACCATTTTTTGAAGGAAAACTGTTTATAATAGTTATAACTTTGAGATCCCTTATTACAGACTTGGCAGGCTGGGTGGTCCTGGTTCACATTTTCAAAGCTGTCAGAAGTAATAACCTTTATTACCAACTTCTCATTAGACTGAGAAAGATTATCTATCCTCTCTCAGAAGTGCAGAGTACATGTCTGTGCATTTCAGCAGCACAGGAACTGTGGCTCTGTAACACTTTATAGCTTTCAATCTTCAAATCCATCTTTTCCTTTTTTTTCCTAAGTATCTCCTCATGTGAAAAAAATCTGATATTAGGATGGAGGACGGACCTACACAGATGGTCTCTGGCTAGGAATAAACCAGTAATACTGGCAAGGAAAGCATGAGGAACAGGTTTAAATTTCAATGCTTTCCCTAAGACAACATGAAAAAACAAAAACGTCCTAACAACATTCCCGTGACCATTCAAAACAGCAATCAATGCCCTAAAGTGATACAGAAATGGACAGAAACCTTAGTAACAACCTAAGTGAAGATGAGAATAGAGACTCTTAAATGTCAGAGCATTTATTAAAGACAATAGAAAATCCTTTAAATTCAAAAGAGGCAAGCAGAGGTGTATGCCCAGTCTCTTAACTCAGTAGCAGGTTTCTAGAACTACCCAGTTACATACATGCAGGATAGTAGCTCATACCTGTCTGCAGAAGACTTTAATGTACAAGAATTAACAATTTCTTTCAACTGCCATTCAAAGAAGCCAAAAAAGCTTGATCCATAAACCCTCAAGCAGAGATGGTCTCTGCTGAAGCTGCTTCTCAGTTTCTGCAAAGCTTTTAGAAAGTTCTCCAATTTCAAATCTGAAAAAATTAGGAATTCACACTTTGTAACTTCAAAACACTCATACGGAATGATAAAAAACAGGGTCACTTTTTCATTACTCCATTGACTATTGTGAAAAGAACAGGACTTTATCCAAGGAACTTAATCTATTAGAGTACCCTTAAATATCCATCACTTTTAATATTTCATCAATTTTTGTAAAAACAGTAAAAAATAGACATGGTTAAGCTACTTTTTACACCAGTGTGTAATCTCTCCAGGTCAGGGCTAAAAGTCTACGAAGAAAGGAAAAAGTAAATTTTAGCATTCACATCTCCAAGCCATGCTGCCCCTGTTGACATGCCTTAAAAGTTTGTATTAATCAAACCATTTCTCAAAGTCAGAAATTGCTGGGAACAATTAGGAATAAAACTTGCCAGTACAACAATTATTGCAATTTTTAGCAGAAGAAACAGAACCCTGTTCCTGTTTGATCTGTTTGAATAAGGCAATACCAGCCCTGCTCCCCACACCGTCCATATATAGTAAGGAATGCTCAGGGCACTGTGGTGCTCCTTCTCCCAGGGATCTGTGCCAAGCAGAACCAGTAAAAAAAGGAAGATTTGCAGGATCATCTCCTGCTGAAATCAAGCTGGATGCTCAAAAAAGGGTCCATCCTCCAAAGCCAATGGAGTGACTGTAAGGAAATAAGGAGGTGGCACAAAGAGCACACTGCACACCTGAGTCCAATCTGACAACCAAAAAGCCAATACCAATAAGGTATTGCCTTATTCAAACAGATCGAACAGGAACAGCTCTCGACTGCTCTATCAGCAGTGGGAATTACCTAAGACAACTCAGCCAAAGGACATCATCTCCTGAGGAAGCCACATGGGTAACCAGCCTTTAAAAATCCACTTTGTAGAAAAGCTGAGAGCACCCAGTTTCTGTGATAATTACTCTGATCTACTTCCACATTCCCAGAACGTTTTCGAATGCAGGGGTCAGATGTTCTAAAGTGTTTCACTACCCAGGAGTTCCCATTTCTCTCTTGTTTTCCTAGAATACTACAGGAGATCTGTTCCACTCAGAGTTACCTAATACAAGTATGAAAATGTATGTGGTATGTCCATAACATCTGCATGAACCCTGAAATCCTCTCTTCTTTCTGGGATCCTCATACTGGAACATCTTGACACAAGCAGAAACATCTAGAGAAGAAATTATCTCCAAAGAACTGAGAACATGACACGAATATGACATTAACTATAAGCCAACATGCACTGGTTTGTTCTGTTCCATGTGGAAGGAAGGTGCAGACTGAGGGGAGCTCCAGTTCAACAGACACAGCTAAAATGGAGCTGAGCCAGAGGAAAAGCAAAGTCAAGACGGTACTGCTCTGATCCATGACAGAGAGACTTCAAGACCTACATATTCATATGTTCTCCAAGAACAAAAGGAGGTTAAGTACTTTGAATCCATCATCGTTTCGCTCAGGAGCAGGATTATTTAAGAATCGCTGTGCTTGACAGCATGAAATTCAGCCAACACTTATGGTATTTCTGGGATGGCAAGCAGCATAATCCTTCTAATAAGAGGAAGCTCAAAGAAGCAAAACCCTTTTGATTAAATTACTTAAGCTAAATAAAGTTCACCCACATAATTCCAGACCACTGATGCAGCAGTCCTTACCCAACAGTAACACAGACACTTAAGCATTTCCTACAGATCTGGAAGAAATGACTGCTAAATCCAGAAGTGTTTTGCTTAAGCAAATACCCTCATAAATCTTCATCAAGTATAAAAAAAACCTGCTAAAATCAAACAAACAAGCCACAGAAAAGAATAATGTTTTAAAGCTCTGATGTAATGTCCAGTGCTGATCAGCTATTCCAACTGAATTATGGCTTCACTGCAGTGGAAGTGTCCTTATTCCACTTGCCTTGGAACCACTGCTTTCAGAAGCTTAAGAATCCTGTGGTTACAGAACCTCTTGTCTACATAAATGAGACCCAAATTTGTTTTTCCGTGAGTTCTTGTGGGTCAGTGACCTATTACAAAAACGTTTCTGATGAAATCAGGTTCATTTATTTTCATGTTGTTAAAATAAACTTCTTTGTTTTGTGGCCCTGGTCAGAAGTACTAATGCAAACCAAACCCTCTCACTGAAGCATTGCATCCTGCTCCTTGCTACTGCCCTCAGCCTCTCCTGCACTTTTCCTGTGTTTGGACTCCTCCTGTGCTGGCCTATTGACAGAGCTGCTAATGGCTTCCCTTGGAAAAGAGGGGCCAATTTTTAATTTTTTTATAATGTTTGCAAAAGAAATAAAAGGTTCACTCTTGGACCAGCCGTAACCAAGAGCTTGGCTGTCCAGCAATGGCTGAGTAATATATAACTATATAATTATGTGCTACAGACAGAGCAAGCCATGAAATTTGAGGGTATTAGTGCCCTCTAGGAGTCCACAGTACATAAACACAGTAATTAGGAACTATCATTTTTCCAAATGCACACACCCAATTAGAAAATATCACCTCTACACATCTTCAGAGAGTAAGTGGTTTCTTATAACTATTTCATTCACTGAATAGTCCCCAAAGGGTAAGAAAGTGACAGCTACTGTACCATTTCAAAATTTATTTCAACAAGAGTCCCATAAAAATAAACACAGAAACAGGGTTCTTCGACAAGACTCATGCACAAGCAAGAGTGGAGGGATTCATCTTTGAAATAATTTATAACTAATCCAGGTTTAATTTTTTTGGTGGGATTTTCTGGTGGTTTTTTTTGCCGGTTTGTTTTTTGTTTTTGCTAAATAAAGATGGTCCAGTAGAAGCCCAAAGCAGCAGGTAGTGCAGGGGACTCACAAACCATCAGCTGATCAAGGTGCACTTGTTCTCCTGCTGCTTTTTACCTCTTCTTCCCATTTTATCTCCAAATTGCGTGGACAAAACCTACCCCTTGCAAGGCACTCATCAGTAGTAGAAGGATGACATTTCTACCATTTGGGCATGTTTGTGTCCCTCATGTGAAGTACAACTCCAATAAAAGTGTCTGGTGTGCAGGAACACACGTTATCAAACCTACAGCTGACACACTTGGAGCAAGTCTTGCCAGGCTTACTGGGGATTTATTTCCTCAATTCATCTGCCCCTACTTTTCCAGTCCTGAAACCTCAAATGCAGCAAATGCAGACCTTTTTTTGGCAAATTGACATCTTGCCATAATTTCAACAGGGTCACAGGGAAAGGACAAGGCAATTTTTAGTTTTTTCTGAAATGACCGTAAGAAATAAAAACTATTTCCAAGCACAAAACCTGTAGTCACATCTCAACAACTCATCTGTGCACAAAGACACATACTTCAAAATGCTTGCAGGAATGCTTGACTAATTTCAATAAAAACTAAAGTTATGAGCTTTAGTATAGGGAAAAAAACCCCCAACATCAAAATCCAAGCCACAGATGCCTCTCATTTGAGGTAACACCCTGATCAGAGCACATAACACAGCTGAACACTGCTCTTTTTCAAGTGCCCTGCACCCACAGAATGACAAAGTCTGCCTCCAAAAAAAGCCCCAAATACATTTTTTTCACATTAAAGCTTTTTCTTACGCTTCTGTAAGTCATGTTCCCAGTGATGCTTCTAAAAATCAACTGACCTTTTCACAATGTGGTTTAAACTACTGAAATACTTAGCATAGAACCACAGACAGCTTTATTAAGACACTAAACAGGAGAGTGACTTTCTACACAAGCAAGACGCAGGCTGGGCACGTCTCAGAATTACCCAGGTTTTGCTTCTAGAAGCCATTTCATGCTTTTTTTGTTGTTGCTGTTTCACCAGTCTTACTCCACTAATGATCTATACTTACACTTGAACCACTGTGTCTCCCAAAAAATAAACAAGTTCTACCTGCAAGCCTCTATTGACAGGAGAAGGTAAACACTAATTAATCTCGAGATACTGAGGCATGGACATTACAGAAGTGTCTCTGTGTGAATAGATACAGCTTGGTTAGTATGCTGCACATTTATATTACACAGTATTAGGTTCTAACCATGAACAGAATACATATTATTAGAAATTCAGTAAAAAAAGGCAATTTTTTTATTTTGCTTTGTTAAAAAATAACATGAATTCTCTAGTTTCAAGGTTCTAGTGACCTGAGCCCTGCGGTACATCCTTTGAAGAAAATTCAGTGAGTCGCTATGAATAATTCCTGACTAAACTGGTGGCCACAGATATGAAATCAACAAAATTCAAAGGGGAATTCGCATATTTTGGACTATAAAAATGTTAAGACAGTCTTAAAGCCTTAAGAATGCTTCATTTTGGGATGTGCATTTACTGTTCACAGTACATATGGAAAACAATTTATCCTTCAGGGACACTACCATTGTACTATAGCCAAAATAAAGGAACGTTTTTTTCTGAAAAATGAATATAAATGATAGAATAGTTTATTCACCATATGAACTGGGTATCTGCACGAACTAGGCCTTACTCGAGTATTTTCTCGCATCCTTAACTGTTGTGAGAATCTTGACTCTATATGGAAATGTATGTACCAGACATCTTGCAACATTCCCTCCCAGAAAGGATGACTTTTTGGACTAATAGTTGCAAATTCCCCTCCTCTCCCAGTTTTATATTGACTGTATCTCTGAATTGTGGGAACAGCAACACGAGAGCTCTTTCAAATAAAAAAGACAAATAATCATTGCTGACCGTACCTGATACATCACTCACACAAATGACTAACACTTCTCTAAATTACTGGCAGTTAAGTAGTGTGATAAAAGTACATCTCAGTGAGATCTTCCAGAGCAGCCAGTGCACAGTATTGACAGATAAGTGAAGCATGTGAGCCATATCTTGGGAACATTTATTTTGGCTCTTTGAGCCAAGAGCAGCACATAATGCTGAATCAAAAACCAATACAATATTAATGAGCTTCCTTCTTGCTTCCAAGAACTAACAAAGGTGAGCTGTCAGCTTGCACCAAGATGAGACTCGATACAGGGTAGTATTGCATTCCTCCCCAGTGGTTGACTGAAGTGCACTGTTCACACTCAGCCTGTCAATATCTATTTTACTATTTTATCCTTTCATTTGTCAACACACACACACTCCCCCACATAGATCCACCAAGAGCTACTCTGGCCTTGTTACTGGTTTTGTCCTGTGTGATTCTAAATGTAAAGTATCAACCACACGGCTCAGCAATCCACCATTTGCATCTTGCATAGTGCTTTCCATCATATCTCATGAACAAAACTTGCATTTATCGTTTTATCTTCTTGTTATAATTCACATTCCTCAGGGAAGATACTGATTTTGCCTGGATTTTTGTTAACCAGCTCCTTAGTGGTGACTTGACAGGTCTGCTCCAAAGTCAGATACCCAGCATGAGCTCCTGCAGGGCTGAAGGGCAGCTGGAAGTCCATTAAGTACCTCTGCTCCAGGCATGATGAAGCACTGCCAAAGCATCTCAGCCCCCTCCATAAAAAAGACAGAATATCCCTGATACTTAAAAGGTGGTCAGCCAGTTCAGCAGGGGTAGAATTAGATTTGGAAAAGAGAAGCAGTTCAGTTCCTTGCAACAGGTGAAAATCAGAAAGTCTCCATTTCTGGGATTGACTTACAGCCAAGCCAGCTCCATATCCCATTTCCAGCAGCTGTATACAGGGCAAGGAGGGATCATCCTCCTCTACACCACTGCCAGCTTTCCACCTTTTCCATCTGGATTTCTCAGCTGGCTGAGGGGGTGCTGTATTCAAAAGCCCTCAGCAGGGACGACTTTGATGAGTCTGATTTGTGCACTCTGTAGGAAGGGTAAGTGAATACCCCTCCAGGGTACAGCCGAGAGGAGATTGAGCCTTTCCTCCAGACTCCTGGTTCTGAGCCAGCAGCAGGATCAAACTGTGGAACTCTGTGCAATAATAGCAGGAAGGAACTTGTGAACATGGAAAGCTTCTACATGAGGGTGTTGCTGCTACTCTATTGCTATCAGAGTCAGAAAACTAAGCAGATGAGACAGTGATGATAACATGGTCCACCCTTAAGCAGTAAAAACTGCATTACAGCCCCTAGAAACTGCAGACCCACACTCCAAAACAACACAATTCTTGAACAAAGTAGTCAGACTGTACCCATGCAAGCTAAAACAATTAGTGCCTCTAAATAAATTCATAACTTTACTATGTATTTTTCAGAGACATTGTCTGAAAGGGAAGCCTTGGATAAACCCCAGACTTGAGAGTAAAGAGGAATGGAATGGACTTGAATAATACTGGAAAAATTCTGCAGCACCAAATGCTCCATTCTCCATGATTGTCCCATCAGCATCCAGGAATAAAACCAGTAACACCCTGTCAGATACTCCCACCCAAAACATTCTGGCTCATCATGTTGGACTTCTCACAATGTAAACAGTCACACAGACACTCATTTGAAAAGCAATGCCAAATGTTCTTGAAAATGCAAGGTAAGAGAGACTGCTTTATCAGATAATTGGTTACAGGATTCCTTTTTTTTCATTACTGGAATCATTTCTCAGAGGACGTGGGACAAAAGTTATTAACAATATTATTTAAATATTAACCAATATCAATAAATATTATTTAAATTTGCAGGCATCAGCCAATGCAACAAGGAGCTTCATATTGCTTAGCTCACAGATGCAGGCAGAACAAGAACTAAGTACTAATCTATCCTTCTAACCAGGAGACCAAGCCCACACCTCTCCAAGTGTCACAAACTGAATTTCAGTTTTGTATATTCTTTGCCAGCTCCCACAGAGAGTGGTTAAGTTTTTAACTGGTGTCTGATAGAAACTGTTTTCCCTCATTTACAAAAGATGGCACCACTGACACCCAGACTGTGACCTGGGGTTAGATACCACTTCACCCTCATGAAGGTGGGCTGCTGCAGCAGTTCTGCCCAGCAGGAAAGTGTAGTTCAAGTTTTGACATATCCTGGCTCCTCAGGAGCCAGGGGGATGCTGCTGTCTTTGGTGTGAATGCAGAGAAATCCATCAGTCCAATGTGCAGAGACACCTTCAGCAGCCCCTGGGCTGTCTCGCAGCAAACCTGGTACTACACCAACTCAGCTGTGGTAGTGGGAGCAGCAAGAGGGAAATACACAATTGATAAAACTGATTAAACATCCAGTCACAGCTCAAAATCCATTTTAGGGTGTCTTTGTTCTCCTGCATTTCCAGATAAGCATTTTATGAGCATGGATTTCCAGTTGGGTGTGTTACCCACCATGTCATAGGAAAATGGGGACCAAAAACAATAAGGCTTTTTTCTGAAAGGTTACATTTGAACTGTGTGACATCTTTACAGATCCATGTGGCTTCTGAAATGTGTAGTGCATGCAGCTCCAGCAAAAACACCCAAGCTGCACATACTGCAAACCTTGTGCAAACACTGCAGACTGGTCCATGCTGCCAAGGATTGGCTTTTGTTTACAACAGCAAAGAACTGCCCAGTGCTTTTATTACTTTCCTGGATACTCTGAAGCACCCACCAATCTCTCCACTCAGCATGGTAATTGTGGAAGATGCTTTTTGTATTACATGATTTATTCAAAGCCTGTTCAATCTCAATTTATGAAATCCAGATTGTGAAGCACCATATAAGAATTTATTCTTTTCCTTAGCATCTTTGGTCACTAATAGCAATTTTGCAGTACACTGTGCCAAATAAATCTACTTTAATACCTTAATCACGCATTTGGGAAGCTGCTTACAAAGACTCAATGCACAGTGGCATCACCACAGTTAAAAATGAAACAATTTCCATTTTGACCTCTGTCTTCACACACACCAAACCAAAACCATACATGTATATGCTGAGGTTAAAATCTGGATTCTAGCTTTTTTGCTATTTTCTTAGAGCTAATTATTTTTCCCAACTTTGAGAAGATTTGATTTGGCCATGCTTATACATTTTTCCCCCCTCCCCTAAACAACAAAAACACAGTTTTAGTGCTTTCAGATGTTGAGATCTTTTATGCTTGCTAAAGACACTAATTTGAGTAGAAAGAAGCAGCCATCAGCCAAAGTCCAGTCTTTTGAAGATTATAGGGCTACGTGACAATTTCTGGCAGTTGGCCGTGGAAAAGTCAGGATCTGTTGGTGTCTTATATCCTGCCTCATTTTTCACATAAATGTGTGACGTACATCTGGCTCTGGAAGAAATGTCAGTTCATCTTTCAGGCCCACCAATTCGCCTCTTGAGCCTCTTGGCGTGTGAAATTTCATAATCATTTTATCCTAAAACCATACACGGTGTTAATAGCAAAGCATAAAAGTGAAATGCTGAAATCCAAAAGAGGGCTCAGCTACCTCACCACTAATCTTTATGTTCTGGAATAAAGCTATACAACCTTGCTGCAATAAAAGCACCGGAAACATTCTGACTTTTCCACTGTGGTGAGTGCCACTGGTCATTCCCAGGATTCTGCATCTTAGGATTCAGCAGAGCTTACATTGAACAAACTGAATTTTGCTAAGAGAATGGGTTAGATTCCTGCATTTTTCAATGCTGAGTACAAACATGCCAAAATAAGAAGTGGCTTCTACCTTCTACTTGCGCACTTCGTTTCTCAGCTATGTGCTGTCACTTTAAGATACCTTGCATGACGTTCTTTCTTCAAGATATGGCCAAATTTTATTGAGCCAATATCCAATTCTGACAATATCCTCCTTCGATGGCATTGTGAGCAATATTGTCCCACAAAAAAAAAAAAAAAAAAATCAGTGTAAAATCCAAATAACTGGAGAGGCATCCCCATGGCACATTTGGCAGCAGTGGGTATCAGCTCTAAAGACATTTTATTTAAAGTTTACTTACACAGGACATGCCCAACAAAATTCTGCTAATTTGGTCAGATAATAACGATGGAAGTGCTTCAATATCCAGACAAGTGAAAATAAAATGAGCTACAATATTCACCGAAGTCTGTGCCCTTTGAATGATTATCATGAGGAGAGGAACAACGTACTTCCACTGTTACTTTGAATGAAAAACCTTTATATGTGGTATTTTACCAGGAATAGAAATTACTCCTGTTCTTTAAAGTTTGACCCAGTGCAGCTGCTTTGTTTAAAAATAAGTTAATGATTACTTTTGCATCCACTTCAATAGATCAAAAAAGAACATTATTCCAAAAATCAAAGCAATATAAGTGATTTTTATTTGTTATTTGAAAGAAATTAAATGGAAAAAAGCCAGGTTGTTTTTTTTTTTTTTAATGCAACCCACATACTTTCTTCATTAACATTTTGCAGTGTTTGACAATACTTAATAAAATAGTTTTAATATTACCTAAAATGCTGCAATTTAGCCTTTATAAGTTAGGCCAAACTTTCCACAGTCCATTCTCCAAAGCCTACTCACTCATAGCAAAAAAGCCAGATTTATAGTTTTGTCCTAAAAATGATTTAAGCTAAAATACCAAAAAGTTGCAAGTTTCCAGGCCTCCCTTTCATACTACATTAATTTAGGAAATATTTTAATGACAGGCAATCCTAAAAGAGAAGCAGAGATGCAGTATGGTTAACAGGCCAAGTTAAGAGTTCATACAGGGGAAAAAAAAAGTTGGGACTTTCAAACACCACAGACTTAAAGAGACACCATTAAAGGTATCATATTTCCTGACTTCTGCTTTCACAACATATATTGTTTTCATTTGCTGGCAGAGCAGGCTCTGCAGAAACAGAACACACCGATGACACTTGAGTTTTGTTTCTGGCTACCAATAGCCAGCCCTTCTCCTGGAATTTTTTCAAAACTCTTTCAAAATTTAAGTACCTGAATCTTTATCTAAATATAGATAGGAGAAAGATTTATTTATATATTTATACACATATATAAAATGAGCTTAAACTAGGACTGTGTAGGTAGGATACTGACTCCTCACGATGAGCTATAATGTGAAAAAACAGTATTCTACAATGTCAGGTTATGTTTAATTTTAGAAAAGTAAGCTGGGGGTTTTTTTTCTGAAATAAATCAGCTATGGCAAAACTCTGTGCCTGAAAGTACTTTCTAATTGAATATAGGTGAAAATCTGTCAGAATTTAAAACTCATCTCCCTTATTGCCATAGATGGAGCTTTCTGATTCATGACAAAAGTACTGAGTAAATTAATTTTAAATGTTCAGTGCACTCGTTAAACAACTCAAATGCAAATCTAACCCTGAGATCATCTGAAACAGCTTTAGTACAGTATTAGCTCAATACTCCAGACTTCTCTTGAACAATTGCAAGTGGGCACTTAACTCTTGAAAGCTGCTTTAGAAAATATCAATGGGAAAATAACAAGTCCTACAAGAAATGCCTTGCAGATAAGAGTTACCAATCAAGCATAAAAAGCCTGCATTCCAAACCAGCTTGTGATATTATTCTAGTCACCTATCTCTAACAAAGTATAATTCCCCAAGTTATTTCAGTTTTACAGAGATTTTGTTCTGCTCCCACCATAAGCAGACAGAATTAACGATAATGCCAAGGAGCACACCCAGCTAAGGGCAGCAGTTGGATGTAGAATCAGTATAGTCCTTTTTGATATTTAAGTTTATACTCCTGCTGGGCCAGGAGGTTTCTATAAACCAATTCCAGATCAAGAGACATCTTATATTCACCTTCTCCAAAAAAAAAAAAAAAAGAAATTAACTTCATTGCTATCAAAAGCAGAGGAAATCTACAATCTGTCCTCATCTAAGTCTTCCATGATACCCTGGAATCCACTGCTATCACTGGCATTGTGCTACTTCAGAGGAAATGAAGCTAATCAGAAAACTAAGTATCAAGGCAGTTTTAGAAATACTGTGATTCTCAAATGAGACAATTGCAATTTCCATCTGCATAGACACATATAAGTGCAAAAATATACAATAATATGAAACTATTATAAAAATCTTTTCATCCACATATCAATTTTAAGACTTTCCCAGATAATGTCCTTTTGATAATGTTATTGTGACTCTGGTTTCACTGCCAGTTCTATTTTCTTGGCAGCCACTCTACATTTTATTTCAAGTATTATCTATCATGTAATATAAATTCAGAGGTGTTTAAGAGCATACTTTAATTTAGGCAGGTACTCACCTCTCTCTCTCTTAAAGAAAGTTAATTTTATTATCATTATATATTATGGATGACCATTAACAGAGAGGTGGAAAGTCTGTAGCTTTTCCATAGGTATAAATAGAGATACTTACAGCCGTTCAAGTTGTTTCAGATCCTGAAAAGCACCACGTTCTATCACACTGATCTGATTTTCTTCCAAGTGTCTGCAATTCCAGAAATACCAGTTAATTTTAACACAAAATAAAGGCATCCCCACTTCTCTTCAAACATTATTAAAATGCTTTTCACCTAAACATCAATACCAGTTTTAATCGGAGATTATTAAAAAATTAGGGCAGAGGAGCACTCTTTCTCATGGTCACTAACAGGGAATTGACTCCAAATTTGCCTCCTGACCTCCACATTTGGTAAATACTTTTGTTTCTAAACTTCTGTAACCACAACATTTTTGCTTAGAAAGGTGTTGGCCTGGAGGCTGTTGTTACATCCCTGGTACATTCCTAATCTTTCCAGGATATTTATGTCACATAATTGAGATAAGTGACTTCTACAGCCCACAGCAGGAACCCACTCAATGGCAACGTATTTTTTTTGTCCACACTCTGTTCTGCACAGATTTCAGGCTTGCTCTGGAGCAAATCCTCTAAGTATTCCAAAGGGGTTCCATCCCCCCAGGAACAGCAGCTGTGTCCCACTGTACAACAGGGTGCAAAAACACACGGGACAGGTCCCAGCTTTCCCCTGAGTGTGATCCTGCTTTTCTCCCCCCCAACACCAGGATAAGTTACAAGCACAGGAGACTGACTTCTCTCTGATTTACAGTGTGCAGGGGATGACTGCCATTCACACACAGAAATGCCCTTGATAGGTGAAATGGAAGCCAAGGAACCAATATTCCAACAGTCCCATTTGAGGTGACCTTTTCCCTCCCTCAGCGCTGCCTTCCAGCACACACCCACTCCTGTAGGAGCACTCAGGTGCAGGGACCAAACACCTCCGAATATTCTATGTGGCTTTAGCTAAAACACAGACAGGAAGAGCTCAGCAGACAGTGAGTCTGGCCTCAGGATGACCAGGGAAAAGCACTGTTCTTGCCTGTTCAACAGCCACTCCTCTGAGGATGCTCAGAGCTGCTCGACTAGATAGGAGCTGAGGGCACAGACAGCAAGAGAGTATTCCACAGAGAAGACCAAGAAGACGAAAATACAAAACTACAAAACTCAAGCACATGAACTAGAGAGTCATGTGGCTTAAAGGACAGGGATGAAACACTGCAGGAGGAAAAGGAAAAAGGAGGGAGCTAGAAGGGATAAAAGGAAAATGTGCACCAAGGAGTATTTTGCACGTGTGGTGTTTGCTTGAGACTGGAAGATTTTTTTCTGCAGTACAGGGCTACAAGTTTCCAGGTCACCTGTTTCTAGCCCTCATTCTGATGTGTGCAGGACTAGGCTACCTTTCTAGGAACACTGGGACAGGCTGCAGATTTCTCTCTTCTCACCATAACCCCCAGCAAACAGGCAGGGAGGAAAAAAGGAAAAATAGGAGTTCAGTAACAGAATTATGAAAAGACCATAAGAGAAACCAAAGAAAAGTTAAGAAAAATCTGAAGGATGTTTTATTCCAATGCCTTCTGTGTCAGACACCACATTACTCAAAGTCTGAGCAAATGAGTTACATGAACCTGGAATGAACATGGGACAAAAGCTCCAGGTAAAGATGGCAGTTGGACATTTCAGTTATTCCTAAAGGCATAAAAGACTGCAGCAGCATTAGGCAATGTCTGACACTATAAAAACCCAACCACTATAAAAACCCTACTGACATTAATATAGTAGAGAACATTTATTTTAATAGACTCTCAAAATGGTATTGACAGTTGGGATGGGAGCCAAGGAAATCTAAACAACTCCTCTGCTAGAGATGAAAGAAACACCACAGGAACAAAAAGTCTTCCCATAGATTTGAGGTGTTTCCTTAGTATATGACAACTTGTTCCCAAGTGTTATGGCAGCAGGAGAAAAGACTCACCTTTTCCTTAGCAGGACTTAAATAATCACTGGGATTATCACTAAACAACTGTAACAGTTCAACAGTTGCAGCTTTAAGGGCTTGTTTTAGAAGATAATCAGAGGAAAACTTTTCATCACTAACTTAGTGGCGCTGCTTGACGTCCATGTAGAGAAAATAGGAAACCAGGAATGACAAAGTCTGCAGACTGATGTTCAAGGCCTATCTAGAGGTATGCTTAAGCTCTTGACATACTCTGAGATCATGAGACAGCACCACCTGAAATCTTTGTATTTATGACTGTATACTAGATCAAAAAAACTCACCAGTTTCCTTGTGTACAACTTCTACAGCTATTCTTAATCAACTTCTACTTAATACTATGCTATTAATGGGACTGTACCTTAAAGTGGCCAAAATCTGAAAGTCCTATTTGCTAGTGTTTCAATATAATTGATTTATGCATAAGTGATTGTAAAGCAGACCAAAATCTTTACCACAGGATTTGTTCAAAGCCAGTAAGAAACAACTAAACAGCTCTGAAACTACAGTCACTTAAGTGTAGAACTAAAATTTACTGTTTCACATGACAAACTGTTCCAGTTGCCTGGTTTAAAAGAATACCAACAATTGAATAATGTGCCAAGATTACTAAAATTTAGTCTCTGGAATTATAAACATTCTAAGTAGTAGCACCCTAAAATAGTCTCGTAAAAAACAGACAAGTTTTGTGTTATACTCACAAGACACGAAGATTCTTCAGCCCCGTGAAGTCTGTCTTTGTGATTCTTGTGATGTTATTTTTCTCTAGATCCCTGCAGAGGAAAAAGAAAGCAGTATTCAGACACTACAACTGACACCCAAAATTCCATTAGCAGAAAGTATCTGCATCACTGGAGCATCCCCCAGCTGCTCAAACTGTACAAACAAACATTTCCATTAAAATCTCAAAAAGCAAGTCATTGATCCTGATGCATTTTGCCTCCTCCTCCTCTATGCTGCTCTCACAGATGAAGTTTCTCCCATTTTTAGTTCTGGTATCAGTGCTCACTGTATGCTTCTTCCTCCCTCAGACTACAATGCTCTAAGAGGCTGTGCATATCCAAGACAAACTCAGTACAAAACAGTTGAAACAAGAGTACAGGGCCCCAAAATTGTTATTCTAAACCCAGGTGAGTCCAACCTGCTGCAGAAACTTTGGCCACACAGAGCCTGAAAAGAGCTCAGCTAAGTTCAGTGACTCCTAAGCGTGGTCCTACCCAGATGACTGGAACATTTACTGGTGCTATAGGACCTGGCTTGCCATTTTCTCCCCTCTAGACCTGCCTTTGCCAAGAACCCCTAAAGTTCTGCCAGCTGAGCACATCCTGTTGTTTGGCCTTAGACAGTCCATGGTTTTTAGTCCTGTCCACACAGTTCTCCCTGCCTCAGGGACAAGACAAACAGCTAGTCTTCCTTTCTAGTCTTCATGCCATCAAAAATACGACATGTAGACACAGAATGTATAAATATTTTTGGCATAACTTTTTCAAACATTTGACATCAATCTTTCAATGAGTCTAAGATATAAGCAAGACTTTAACTGGATTGAAGCAGTGTGTGATGCACTAGAGCACAGAAGTAAGTGCTTAAGAATATTGGAATCTACTTCTAATGGTTATTGACAGACATCAAAATAATGCTAATAAAACCCTTAAGTCATAAAATGGATTATAAACAGATTTTACAAATTGTAAGAGATAGTTCATGCATCTTAGCATGAGACATTTATACAACACAAGAAAGATTCTCCTGTCAGGAAAGCACAGATGGAAAGTAAGGATAAAGATAAGGAAATGAGGAGGGAAAAGAGTCCCTGTGTTTCAGCTATATGAACAAGACAGCCAGTACCCCTACTTGACTTATGTCAGCTGTATTTTAAAAGGTTCACTGAAGAAAAGAACCACAAAGCCTGTAGAGGGCACTTTCATTGCCTGTACCAGCCATTCTCTTCCATTTGTCTTTATCCTGTCGATTGACTCATGCTTTTCCCCAAGAATACCTTTGAATCACTGCCTACATTTTTCAGATTTTCCAGCTTAATTTCCTCTTGTGTTCTCAGTTCAGTTCTACCCTGGTGCATCATTAACTACTCACTGGTGTGCCAGTGAGCTGATTGCAAGAAGCATTGGAAAGAATTACATCTGGAGTAAGCAACACGTAAATAGCTTGTGTTTGACTTGCACGTTGTTCCCCATCTGCTTTTCATGGCATTCCATCACAAGTTTTCCCTTTATCTCAGAGAAGCTCTAGCAAAACACAGCATTAAGCTGGTTGGAATCCCCCAAGGCAGAGAGGAGCCAGCCAAGGGACATGGAGCAACACGATGTCCATGGCCCCAGTTCTTGTGTATTTTGGTAAGACTTGATCCCAGCACAGCTTTGCTTGGCTTGAACAAGTGCATGCAGAACCACCATTCCTGCCATCCACACAGCAACCTCTCCACTGCACCCCCCACACCCTGTCTGAGACACCAGTCCCACTCATCAGCACAATTCCTCCCTGCTTTCAGCCCCAAGAGCACTCAACATTCTTCCCCTGGGGAAACCTGCAGCTCCCTGTTCTGAAAGACTTTAACATTCCTTGATCAACGCATATCTTGAGATTGCTTTTTCCTCTACTCCTGCAGATTGGCACAGCCTATCCTGTATACACAATATCAATCATTCAATTAATCACTTACAAAGTTTAGTGTCTAAGGGAAAGGTTTCCATTTCTGTTATTCGAATTACTTGCACAATGCCCTAACCTTAAGGAAAACATTCCTCATGAAGTTCACTTTCCTCAAACCATAACTGCAGCCTCTGTCTCTTTTAAAAAAACAGTGTTTACCTTCTGAACATTTGCCTTTTCCAGCATGCTCTGCCTCAAGGCTTATCTGCCATTTGAAGAAAAACAGACTAAAACTGTGATGAACTACATAAAATTTCCTCCTCCTGTTCACAGTAGGTCTAACAGTGCTGCAAAGCAACAGATTGCCACAGGTTACCCCATTAGTCAATTAAACTTTGTGACTGTGAAGTTACTGAACTAATGCAGACATTAGTGGTTTACAGCTGGTATTTGTGGGCAACATAATATTTTATGTTTCCTTTATAAAGTTTGGCAGCTGATTATGGGCTCACTAGTGGGTTTAAACTACAAAGAGCTAAACCTTAACATGTAATCTTGGTTGGCTTTCAAACACCATCAGCGTTCAAAAGGACTCTTGGAACCAAACAGATTTCTTGGAAAAGAAATCATCTGGGTCTAAGACGTGAGGAAAATGATACCTTAAAGGCAAATTTAATTTATATTTCACTTCAACACGTATCTATATCCAGATGAAATTAATTCTACATAATATTCTTATTGTGCAGAATTCCTGCATTTTGGGTAGTATGTGGGGCCAAGCAGATCTTGAATCCTACTCAGCACATCTGTATCACCCACAGGACCAACTACTACTCTTGGTCATTTCACATTCAAACAGGACTGTCTCAGCAATTAAAAACATCTAAGAAAACTCCGTTAAGGAATACAGGTCTCTTCTGGAGTGTCAGCAGCAAAGTCAATTAACACTCCATTAAAAAGAAATCAGAAATGATATCTATACCAGCTTTGGTGAAGCTCTTGGCATTAGGTCTCTCTTGACAATTTATTAATTTTTTGAGGATAATTTGTAGGATAAAGCACGCCAAGGACAATGCAGCTACAGCGGTAGCTTTAAGAAAACAGACATGGAAGGAATGACTTCAGGGAGAATAGAAACACGAATTGGACTAGACTGGTACAAGACATCATGAAAGTGAGTTCAGATGAGCTATTAAGGGAGCTTTACTCATAAACATGTCCTGCTATGTTCTAATAACAATTTAATTCAACACATATTTTGTAGATGCTGAAGACTGAGTCACACAATGTACACACTTATTACAAACAGGGATGCTTGGAGCAACTGGAGCAAATCCTGCTTCATTGCAATAATTCCTCTGAATTGCTTCATCTTTCATTCTTCTCTAAAGACAATCAAGTGAATTTAAGACAGACTTTGCAACGTTTTAAAGCACCACCATTCCCAGGAGCATGCCAGGAGTGCACAGATTTCCTCTGCTACATTACTTAAACGTCGGTTGATAATTATTCTGTTCAGCCACTCCGCTCTTCCAAAACATCCAGACACTGTTCTCAGCCCCCACCCTCTTCCTTGGACTGGATAAAGTTTATGACTTTACAAGTAAATTCATTTGTCTCTTCACACTTTGTGCTTCAGCCTTCCGGCCTCTCAAGCCTTGGCAAACACAGCCTCTCATCCTGGACAGCTCTGAGCCTCTCCTCTCCAATGCACAAGATCAGGATTGGGTCTGACACCACATCACCCCCACAAGGAGCAGTGCAGCTTCTAGAGAAGAGCCAATAACAACAGCAGTCAGATGCTGAAGTCTTGCACAATCTTCAGCTCAATAATTCAGAAGTTACATATAAATAAAAAACCTTACACACAATTAAAATCCCTTTTATATCAAGGATGCAAAAATTCAAAGCAACACTACTAAACTGTAGCAAGTTCATATTACAGTCAAATGTTACTTTGCTACCATCTGAACCCACTCTGTATAATAATATCCAAGATAATCTGGATAATCAAGTCTGGGCCCTCGTCATAGTTGTGAATCCTAAACATACCCAGGTCAAATCCTAATTTAATTCCTCAACATTTCCAAGACCGTAGGTTTGGAGTCTTTTAATCAGCTGCTCATTTTAGAGCTCTGGTTGCCCAGTTATGCTTTTCCAGGCACATAGAAGCCAAATTGAAAAGTCTTACTAAAGCACAAAGCAGTTTTCTTTCTACAGCTCTGTAATGCTTTGGTTTTGAAGCCTCTGATAAACGGGCACTGCACAAGTTCATGGGCACACAAAACACAGTCTGATGTTCTTACTGCCAATGCTGCACTCGCTTTAAGACAAGGTTCTATTTCATGCTTTAAAAAAAAAAAAAAAAAAAGACTAACAAATTTTTTTTCTGATCTGAAAAACTACCAGACTTCAGGCCCCATTCTGTTACCTTTCGGTCAGAAAATAAATTGCCTAAATTTAGTTCTCCTTCTAGAAGGAACACAAAGCTGCATTTGGTTAAAACCATTTATTATCAATAAGTACTCAAGAGCAACAAATTTTCCTCTGTTTCAGAGAACTCTCAGGTGCCCATCTGGCAAACACGGTGACATTCCTAACAACAAAACTGAAGATGATCCCTGATGCCCAGTAATTCCATGGGAGTAGCTGATTTTGCATTTCAATGACAAACAAGTCCTAGATGGGCAGTCTTTTGGAAAATACTTATGAATTGTCTAATAAATATTATTTGTCTTTAACCAAAGACAACATTACACAAAATTAAAAATCATGGGAAGCAAAAATAACCTGCTATCTAAGGAGAAGGAGCACCAGACTTCACTGCAGTCCTCAGATATTTCTTCATGTATATTAATAAAGAATTCAGTAAGAGCAGTAGGGAAACTGTATTTAAGGAAAAATTAACTGCCATACACTTCAAAAAACAGCTCTTACCCAAGTTAAACAGCACTAGGATTCTTTCCTGTCCAGCTGCTTCCTAAGAAAGGTAAATATTCATTTCTAGTCATAGAACCTCAAACACAAAGTTTGGTTTCTGTTCCTGTTACGTTTTCAAAGTGGTTACCACACACCAGTTCAAAGCTACACACATTTGTGTCATAGTAAGGACAAACAAATCAGCCCAGAACCCAACACTCTGAAAGGAATCTTGATTCAACCAACACCCCACAATCAACAGGGAAGATGCATTTCTCTTCATCCCAGTTTTGCTATTTTCCAGGAAGGAATGCGTAAGATTTGTATGTCACACAGAACAAAGCTTAGGAATTAATAAAACTCTCTCTTGTTCCCCCTAAAAACAGGTCAGGATCCAACACACCATCTAGAATTCCCATCAAAACAAAACTCACCTGGGACACAATTCATGGAGCTTCCAAATGTTCATGAAGAACAGAAGAAAAATAATTTTCCAAGAAATTTAGGAACACCTGTTTTGAAGTGATAGCACACATCCTTTGCTATGATTAATTTGTACTGCATTCCAAAGGATTTATTTTAAATGGTAAATCAACATTGAAAATGTGGAAGCTAAAATTCAAGTGATAATGAATGAATCCAGATTCCTGGATCTCAGGAGCTACTGATGTTTTTCACTAGCCCGATTCCTCCAAATAACTAAAGCAGCCCTCATTCCTGAAAAACAAAGCTTTTTCTGTGCCACTACACTGCTAAAGGACTTTGTCAGCCCAAACCAGCCCGAGTGACAGCTGAGTCACCCCTTGGAAGTTTTTCTGTGCTTTGTTTTCCCCATCCCCAGTCACCACCCCAGGTAACCACGATCACAAACATGCAGAACCTGAGCTGGAAGAAACCTGCATTTTCCACAGCAATGCATTTTTTCACCACTGACCTGGCTCCCTTGCACTCCAGAAACTTTAAAGCCACGAGGAAAACCTTCTTGATTTTTAGGACAGCTACCTGCAGGGCTGGAGGCAAAAAAGCTGCTCATTATAGCCTCCCCCTCTTTATGAGTGCTTTAGTTCTTAGTTTGGGAACGTGCAAAAACCAGGACCAGGAAAGGGACAAAAATCCACTCCCATGTGTGAATGTACCCACACAGAAGATTCTGGCTGCCCTTTCCAGTCTTCACACACCCAGTATCTGTTTTATTATTTTAACCATTTTCCAGGATTTCTGCTGTGCAGCTAATTAATGGGTATGAACTGCCACCAGCCTCTTAACCTTAAATGACCATAATTCCCAACAGAAAGCACTTGGCAATTCTCTCTTTTGCCTTCAATCCAAGAACTTCAAAGTTACTGCGATAAACTACTCGATTATAACACTATCCTGAAGCCCTCTGGCAGCACAATCTGCATATCTTCAGATTGAACATATTTTCATCTCAAGTTTTGCAATGCAGGAAATGAATTCCTGGGACTGGATTTTATGAAATACACAAATTCCACTAGTTTCCAAATCACATGGGCAAGTATGAACATCACTTCTAAAGAAAGACAAAAACTTCAAAATCATGTTCAACTGAAGTAATTTCATTTTTTTTTAAATAGTACATTTCATCTCTATAAGACTCAAGTTATTTTTTTCTTCTAAACAGCTGACTTTGCAAAAGAGCATGAGAATTTATTTTTATTTCTTCCGAGCTCTAGAAAGACTGGCACTCTCTGAACATTTCTCATCATTTAGTTCAACAGAAGAAAAATATTCAAAGCCCTCCACCTAAGAGGAAATAAACCCACGCAACAATCACAGGTGGGGCACTGCATGAGCAGGAAGATGCTTTGCAGCCAAGGCTCCTGGAGTCCCATTGTGCCCCAAAACAGCAGCAGTGTCCCTTGAAGCAGCAAAGGCCACCTCGACCACACTGTGCCAGCACAGCCAGAGGGGTTTAAGAATTTGAAAGAATTCACTCCTGTCTTGTCCTCTGGACTTTTGACAGTCCATCTGCAATACTGGGTCAGTGCAGGCTCTCCAGGACAGGAAAGAGACTATCAGGAAGGTGCTTGATAACACTTGAACAGAGGCTGAGACACCTAGGTTTGTTGAACTTAAATAAAAGGTTAAGGGGAGATCCTACTGCAAACTACAACCAGCAGTTTGGAGGCTACAGAGCCCCTGGCCTGACCTGCAGTAACAACAAGCAACAGGTGGAGAAACATTAAGAGAAAAAAACAAGCCCTGCCACAAACCACCAATTCTTTCTAAATATTCTTCATAGTTTCAGCAACAAGCAATACTGGATCCAGCAGCATGGACATCTCATACAAGAGTAACAATCAACTCACAATTCAACATTTCATCATTTTTGCTGTAGCTGTTGGATACCACATGTGTGACACTGGATAGTTTCAGTCCTCAGGAAAATTTAAATAGTAATTGAACAGCCACACAATAGTTAGAGTGTGCAAATCCCATGCTGCAGTCTATCATATTTTTGTAACACATATACAGGACAGCTTTTAATTCAAAAAAGGTTAGATCCTTTGTTCTGATTACAGAAGGCTTTCAGGTCTGAGTCAGACTGTTTTCTTTCTGTCTGAACAATGAGAAGAACGGACCTTCAAGGTTAAGTGCCCTAATTTTGTGAATAAGCTGTCCATTCTTAAGCCCATTACAGCTGTGCTTGGTTAATAACACACATTAAGTGTCCAGATGATCTGGAACTGCTTGCAGGCAACACGATTCTGCCCTCATCCTTATAAAAATAAGAAAAAAATTATTTGGCAAACTACAAATGTTAAGAAACATACAAAAAAAAAACCCCAAACCTTTAACTTTTTGCAGCTTGTGCAGTGGCTGAATTCCCCACAGCAGGCTGAGGTGGAAATCATACCCAATGCCCACAGAAAGCTGCATAATGGATGGAGTAATTCAAGCATTCTGCTTCTTCCAAGGAAATACATGTTTGTCTCAGCCTGCAGGAATTCCAGTCTAATTATTATAGTGTACAGGTTTTATTATACACATAAAGGAATTGTTATGCTGACAGCATAACGCTTAACAGCACATTTTACACTCCTGTGTCCTTCACCTCTGTCCCCAGAGCTCTGTACTTGCTCTTGATGTGTTCCAGATCTCATTTGGCAGTGTCACCTGTGCCCTGGTGAAAGATAACACCCTGCAGGAAGAATAGAAGGGGTGGAGGTTGTCCTGGCACTTCCTCGTGTGCCAGTGCACACCTGGGCTAAAGAGACACCTGGTGATGGAGCTCCAGCACAGGAGGGAGGGGCCAAACAGCACCCAGGGGTGCAGAAACACTGCCCAAACCTCAAGTGATGGAATGAGCTAAGTCAGAGCTCAGCTGGAGCTCAAGCTAGCAAGGGTCATCAAGAAGAGCTCCTAGCAGTGCATCAGCTGTAAAATAATAAACAAGATGTGATGGTTCAGTGACAGACAGAGGTGCTCAAAGCCTTCACCAACACAGTCTCCCATGTTCTTGTGTTCAAGGAGGAGAGGAACAGCCAGCAGTGGCAGAGGATCTAGTCAAACATCACTTGAGAACTCCTGACCCATCCAAGCCTGCAGGGAGACAGAACACATCTGTCGGTGCAGAGATCAGGCTGATAGAGCTCAGCCTCGCCCTGACACCTCCAGCACAGGCAAACATCACCTTTGCCTTGAAAAGGTTTAAAAGCACAATATGGCAAAGGGCAGGCTGGTCAGCAGCAGCCCCAGTCTGGTACTGGGAAAGTCACTGCAAATATTACAGGAGCCAGTTTCTGGTTTTCAAGACCCAACTGGACATTTCCTGTCTGAATTCCATGCTCTGCTTTGAGCAGAGGCTGAACCAGGAGACATCCTGAAGTCCCTTCCAACCTTAATGACTCTGTGATTCTACATTTTCTGCAAAGGAAAGGGTAAAACAAGTATTTGTTGTCTTTTGTTTCAAAGGAAGTACAGGGAATAGTAGAAAACTTTAAATAAGAAGCATAAAAAAATAGAGAATACTTTAAAATACAGTTGCTACAGAAACATGGTTTAATATGAAGAAGGCAGGATGTGCACATTATAAAGAGGAAGCAGTACAGTTCTGTGTCAGATAAGCTCAAGCATCATTTTAATTAATATTAAAAAAATAAAATCCAAGGTCAAAAACTGCCCATACAAGAAGTCACTTTTTTTACTTATTTCTTTTCAATTCTTGATCTTATTAGCCATTCCTACTTAAAAACTGTAGCTCTTCTTTCATGTCCAGCATGACCAGCTGGTTACGTGGATTTCAGGTGGTCAGATCAGCCCAGTGCTATTCCAAAGCTCAGAGAGTCACCAAAGGCAGAACTCAGACCATGTCAAGCATTCTTTGGGCCATATTTTCACTCGACTAGCAAATGGACAAAATCATCAGGATCTGAACAGAGGTGTGGCTGTGCTTCAATGTTTGTCACTTTGGGACTCATCTGGGAAAAAAAATTATTCCTGCAAACTTCAGCAGAACCCACATTGCTTTAATTCTGTATTTCACTTAACAGTGTGGTATGTGACTGAATAGATCACAGTGAAGAAACTGCAGAGTTTGGGTGCTCTTCACTAATACACACAGTTTGGTATTTCAGACTTGCAATATTTCACACCAGCTTCTGACTGCTGGATATTCTTGATAACTTCGAAAGACATTCTACGAACAAATAAATTACTTTAGTGAAGCCTGGCATGAAAATCAAGCCTTGATTTCATCACCCTGCTCACTTTCAGACATGCACAGACTAGAAACTCTTCCCAGATCTTTTCCTGGAAAGGTAAGAGAGATCTGTGTTTATGTTTGGGGTTTTTCTTTTTGTTGCTATTCAGGGTTTTGTTTTTTTAATGTAAAAAGCATCTAGTTTCACCAACTCTATTCATTCCTAGCACCACCACACTGAGTGTAACATGTCTATAGAGGCCACTGAGGAGCAGAGGAAGCCAAGAAGTTGCAATAAAATGCGTAGGACAGTTTTAATATGTAAAATGAATTTTGAAGGAAGGGGTGTATTGACTTGAAGTTAGCAACCAGATGTCACAACCAATTTACAAGCAATTTCCTTCACTCTCAAGTAGATTCCCACCTTCTTTGTCCCCCATTCTCATCCCACTTTTGGTTTTGTACTTGCTGCAGTAAAGCTGAATTGATTTCACAATGTTTGCTGAATGAACACAAAACTCAAGTTTTCCTAAAGCCTTTGCACAGAAATCTGATGTTTCAAGGTACTGAAACTCCTCATGCTTATAAAACCACTTTGCACTAACCCTGCTACATGCATGAGGGCCATGGAAGAACAACCTTGGCAATTATCTATTCTATAAAATGAAGTCAACATCAACTGGGAATAATCCATTTTCATCTTCTAAAAAACTTCATAAGCAATTAGCTAAAGAACTTTCCAAGGGGGAAAAATGAACATGAAACCAAAACCAATGCCAAACAAACCCCCAAAAAGTCCATAAAACACTTCTGATTGTTCCTTATCTTCTGCTGCCTTTTCATATGTTATCTATTAAAACTCAAAACTCCAAAGGATCATTGGGCTGTTTCCTACACTTTCCCATTCTTATCTGAGAAACTTATATCCAGATGTGTGTTTTCATCTCTCTGAAGAACCAGCCTTTCCCTTAGGGCTTTATTTCTCAGTATCTATTTCCACTTCTGGAAAACAAGTTCTCTTTGCTCAAGAATTTCCCTTCCATCATTTTTTTTCCCCACCCCTTTTTTCTGGTCTCCAGCTAAGCTCCCTGCTGCATTTATTCAGGCATTGCAGAAATGCACAGTTGCTTTCCTGTCCCATTCCCTAACAATGAGTTCTCTTTTTTGCTCCCCAGCTGTATTCTCAAAGCACCATCTCTAACCAGCTCTACCACTTCAAGAGGATGAGACTGCCACTGCCTCTTCTCACCACTCTACAACCATTTCACACAAGCTTGTGACCCAGAGGCTCCCACATTGCTCAGTGATGCTGTAACCACTGCTGCCCTCCCCAAAGATGTTTCATCCAAGTTTTGCCAAAATCAGCATTTCAAAAACGTTCCTAATATAATGCCTCCCCAGTCTAAACAAACCCATCACACAGACAAAAGACAAAACTGGAGAAAATCCATAAGTTCCCATTAAAGTCCAGGCAAAACATGCTTTAGGACAAACAGGAAGGCACAAGACATGTAAACTGCCTTCTGGATGCATCCTTTCCTTGCTGAAATTTCTCAGAGTCATATTTAAACAACACAACTGTTTTAATTAAACATTGCTGTCTCCATAGCTGTGGACAACCAGTACATGCATATGCAGGATTACTTTAATGGGCTGGATGTCCTGTGATCACATCTGTTATGTGAGCTTTATATGCTACACACTCTATCCTAAACCAGACAGAATGGGCAAACTGCTGTTTGCTATTTCCTTATTGGAAGAGCAGAAAAATCATTAATGTAAAGTTAAACTACATTCTTACATAGGGAATGCAAATTTCTTTGTTCATTGACCTTGGATAAGACAGCACATCCCAAGGAACATGATACAAAATTCTAGGGAAGAGTCTTCCATTTTTGGATGGGCTTTTTGTAATCTTCAAAGGAAAACTGAAGTTTGGAATTGGAATATTTTCTACTTTGGGTCAAATTTTTTGTGAAAAAAACTATTCCAAGTCAAGTCAAACTTTTGTATTAGGTCAGTATCTTGTAATATGACACTGCATTTAATGCCAACACTGAAAACCCTTTTAGGCAGACAGACAACCAAGTACTACTTCAACTTAAAAAGCTGCTAAAATATTTGAAGAAGTGCTCAATATTGGCCAGTGCATACCCAAAGAAAATGTCAGAGATGACAATTCAGTAGGACAGTTTTGCTAAACTGCCTTAAAATACTTGATTTTACTCTGACCTGAGAAAGTGAGGAAGGCTCACAACTCACAGTATCTTTGGAAACTTTCAGGGTTATTTATTAGGTCCCACCACAACCTACAGCAGTAATACCTCCCAGTCTACTAACACTTGTATTTTGTACCAGTTAATTATCACATTCCTTACCTGCCACAGGAGTAAAGGAAAAAGACCAATGGAAAAAAAAAGCCCCAGGATTCAGGAATAGTCCCCTAACTATTAGCATGCACAAGCATGCACCTTGCCTCTGCTATCAAAATGTTATTTTCTTAATAGTTAAATGCTTATCTTTTGACACATTTCATGAGAAAGTTGATTCCCACACACTCTTCCCCTCCACTCTGTGCCTCTCTTTCCCCTCAGTCAAACACCCAACCTTTACAGAATCCAGCTCTTGAAAAAAGTTTGGAGACAGACGTTAAAAGCTGCATTTGATAGTGCTGTGATTTTGGAGATCAGAACCTCAGCTTCACTAACATGAAATTTATTACCATTTCTGTTATCATGCCTAGAAGCACCCTTACAATAGCTCAAGATTTCTTCATGTTGAGCACTGTGCAAACAAAGATTTCCCAAAGGATTTTCTGCAAAGAAAAAAGAGCAAAGGGATGAAGACAAGCAGATGAAACAGAACTGATGAGTACAGCAGACACTGTCCTCAACTCCAACACAGCCTAAGTTGCACTCTGTATTTTTAACTGAAATAATTAAAATTAGAGTAAATTTAAAGTTTCGTAAAACAAACTGGTTGTTTTGGTTTTTTTTTTTTAACAAGGAGTGACCCTCCCAAGAAACACCACCAAAATGGAAGGAAAAAAATAATAAATCTATCAGAAATGGAGTCCATCACCATCCTCCTCACACTTTCTACAAGGCTGTTAAAAATGGGTTACTGATCTCCAAATCATTAACCTCCAGAGCAGTTCATCCCTCCCCTTCCAAGGAGCCCTGGCTGAAACAGAATCACCAGTCCTGTGTCTCTGTAGAATCAAACAATTGTCAAGGTGCAGAGAGAAAACATCCTGAAAAACTGCAGGCAGCTCCTGTGGGTGACTGCCTGGATGCAGAGACACAGCACAATGTCACCACTGTGCCCCACACCACAGGACAGGGTCAAAGTCTCTCTAATTAAAGTCCTAAATACAACATTGCTGCCCCAAACCAGACTGACCACGGGTGCCCACAGCAGCCAGAGAGGTACCAGCAGGAATAATGTGTCCCAAAATCCTCAGTGTTGCCTGGACTCCAAACATTTAACAGGTGTTTGAGAGTCTTCATCAGTAACCTGGTACTTGTTCCACCAGGCTGATCCCTCTCCACACAGCTGAAGTGGGAAGAAAGGCACAGCATCCTCCAGGCAGGAAGCACACAGGACTCTCCTGAGGATTCCCTTTCACAGAAAGTTAAGAATCATTTCAGCAACAGTATTGCAATTTTTTAGGGAAAACATAGGTAAAAATGAACTGGTGGGCAACACCAATTCTATAATCAACTCAGAAGCAAATCGCAGACAGATTTTGAAGACTCACCAATGGAGTCAAGACAAGACCAGCTTTAAAACACTCAGTTTTCTGCCTCATTTTAACCACGCCCATGTTTACTGAAAATGCTCCCTTTTACCAGTGACAACAAAGGAGATTTGAACCAATGGCTACATTGTCATTTCTACCTGAAAGACAAAATTAAGGTCTTAGAAAAAGAAGTAAATCACAAATAGAAAGGTAAAAATCTAATTAAGAGCTCCAGAAATCTATCAATCATAAGATTAAAAACATATATTGCAGCCATCAAACAGACGGTGTAAAAGTGAAATACAAAAATTTATTCTGACAGAGACAACTGTCAGACCAGATTCAGTTGCAAGGGAAAAAAAAAAGCTGAAAATAACTGGCAGAGGTAAGAATCAGCCTCTTAAATTCTCTTTTCTGTGGAGATGGCCTTCAACTCAATCTAAAATTTACTGAGTACAGAGCACAGACCTGTTCCCCTTATCTTTGATGTATTTAATACCATTAGACAAACTGTCAGTAGCTTACAAGGCCATCTGCTAATGGGGAAGAAGCAGTTCTTGCCATTGATGAGATCCATTCAAGATCTTAAATGATGATATATCTGACTGAAAACAGATTTGGAAAAAAAGCATTACAGATCTCTGGAGAAAAGACTTGAAAAATACTGAAAACAGAGCAGCTTGGGCCATACTGCAACCCAAATATGTCTGGAGCCTTGTCTTTTCTTATCCTGAAAATTACTTAAACAAACAAAAAAGTATAATTCACATAGCTTTACACTAGCAAACAAAACCTGTTAGTGAACATAAGAGGGATGGGAGCCACAACAACAGTCCTAGATCAAAATCCATATCACGTTATGCTAAAGCACTTGAATCAATGAGAAATTCCAGAAGCTTCCTGTGACCTCAGCAGCAGAAAGGAGCCAAGGACAGGAGCTCATTTCCACCAGCCCATCCCTCAGATCTCACAAGAGATAATAAAATTGACCTCTATTATAACGTTTTCTGAACAGCACTGCTCCCCTCTACACCCCTGTAACAGGAATGTACACACAGACAACCACCTGAAGAAACCTTTGCCACACATCCCTTGTAGTCAGTCACGCCCCATGATGTTGCCAACATTATTTTTCTTGAAAAAACTTTGCCCTTTGAGGGTCACTTTGGCTTTGCTCCTCCAACTTCTCTTCCTTCCTCACCTGAAGTTAGGTAAACTTGCTGTCTCACCCCGAGGAGGACAAAACATCATTGTTTCATCTTGCAGGAGTGGAAAATAAGCAGGAAAAGAAAATCCCCCTCAGAGAGCTGTAGCACCCACCACAAGATGTGGGAGTGGATTCCTACAGGTGCTCACAGCGACACTGGGAAATCAAGCATGAGGGGCACCACACAAATTTTATCAACAGTTTTGGGAAAATTAAGCTTCAAGTCATTTGAGCTGTTAGTTCCTGGGAGGGAAGACATCCTGATTTAAGCCTTCTGAATAGGATCTCCAGTAAACAAGTTCCCTTCTTGACACGCAGTCACTGAAATTACTTGCTGAACACCCTTACTAGACTAAGGTCTATTATCATTATCCCCAAGCATCTTGTAAGATTTCTGTGAAAAAATCATTTTTCTCTGCTCTGTGGAAGTTGAGGAATAGCCTAAATACTCCTGGAAACAGAAAACAAGTATCAGATGTCAATGTCCATGCAGGACAAGTTACTTTTGTTTTAAACACAACTGGAAGTGCTTATACACTAGCAATGACTTTCCAAAAGACTACAGTTCTCACTATAAAGGTCAAATTGCATTGTACAACACAAGGAGTTTTACACAATTACTATACCAATAAAAGAGTATTAGGATTTGCTTATTTTTGGCCTGACATCCCTACAGGTAATCTATACCTGTATCCTTTGCTACATGCTTCCCCAAATCCACACAATGCACAAATTCCAGGGATATAAAAACAATACTCATCATCTGTATTCTAGGACTTCCTAAAAGGCAACAGCTGCTCTTTAGAGGAGCAATTTTCCTTTGGCCTAATTCTTTTGCATGAATCAATACTCAGCTGCAAAAGTAAGAATACGAATAAAAGTAAATAGTCTCAGAGAAGCTCATTAAAAAGTTTTGCAGGAAGTAGCCTGGTCTCTTTCATCTCAAAATCTAATCCAAATTTGTGCAAATAAATACAAGCAACATGACAATGACCACTACTTGCTTCTGTAGCTACCAATTTACAACAGCCAATTTCACCCTCCTTCCTGCTCCCATCACTTCAAAACTATGTAACAAATTTAATAGCACCAGACTGACCCTACCCAAGTTCATGCCAATGCCCACTCAAGCATTACGAGTCAGAGTTACCTTAGTAAAGGGAAGTATCCCCATTCAATTAGGGAATTCAGTCAAGCTTTCCCAGGATCAGTCCCTCCAAGAGCAAGCTTTTCCAAGCCAAAGCCATGTACATCCACTTACTGACACATGACCTAGGGAAAAAAATATCTGCAAAATGCTCCATGCAAGGTTTTGGAGACTATTACTACAAACAAATGAGTGATAATCCCCAGTGGGAAGAACTCTAGAAAGACAGAATGTCAATGGAAGAGTCGTGTAATTATATTTGCATGTGTTTAACATTGCCTTCTGCAGGAATATGGAAGCGTTCAAGACAGGAGCTTAGATTTAATGTGGAGACAGAATTGAGGAAGTTGAAGACTTATTACAAGCCAGTGCAACTTCAGCAGCTACACACACCTAGGCCAAAACCACCATAATAATGTATTTGTGTAACAGAAACCCCAGACCACATGAAAACTCAGGAGTAAGCAGATGACTAAGCTTCTGAATTGCACCTAAATGCGGACACACTCAATTTAGCTGCTCAGACAAAGCACAGAACAGATTAGTCTTGCAAGCTTTATCAATTTAGCAAGGTAAAGAATCCTTCAAATGAAGGCCAAAACAAAGCAATGACTAACAGAGGAGAGCTATCAATTAGAGAAGAACCTAAGCCAGCAAACAAACTCATCAGGAACTCAAACATGGTTAAATTCTCCACAGAAGCTTTTATACATATATAATGTGCTGCTATCAGACAGGGAGATAACCTGGCATGAATGGGAGGAAAAGCCCAAAGGTTCACGCTTCACCTTCAAACAGAAAGCAGACACTGACCCAGAAGACTTCTGAGCAGTTTCTCCGTACCATTTGTTCCTTTCAGAGCTGAGGAACACAACTGCCAGGCAGGTGACTTTGATCTGCTCACTGCATTTATGCATCATCTCAAACTAAATGTGACTGTCAGCATTATTAAGTGTTATAAAGAGCCACATGTATAACATTTTACATATATAGAAAACATTTCCACTGAAGGAAATTTTATAAATACTCACATCCAAGAACTGAAGGATTAATAGAGTTTGAGGAAGCAATCCTAAGGAATGTTTCAGAAAGGTAAAATATCTGGGATTCTCATGGATGTATTTACATATCCTTAAATTTTCTTCCTTTATTAGGTCAAAATGTCTTATCAGTTGCACAGCTAAAATAAGAGAATCGCTGTGCCCAGAACAGGAATTATCTAACAAATTACTAAGGTTTTTTTAGAACACAAAAATTCTATCAACTTCTATTTTTGGTAAGGTGCTAAGTTGCTTCACAAGTATGAAATGGATCAATAAATACAACAACCACAAGGTCAGCTCCACCATCCTGCTCAAGGGCCTCTGTGGAGCATCATATTTGGTAATTTGAGGAAAAGTCTTCGACCTATTTTCACGTCTCTCCTCCTGTGTGAGAGGATGGCTATTCTGAGGATTCCTTCTCCAGAATAAAGATAATTGGAAGTTACTCCTGGAAGTGACAAGGGATTTGCTTCACCACTTATTTTCTCCAGACTGAGTAATTCCACTGTGCAGAAGGACAGTTTTAACCTCTTTTTAGCCCTTCATGAGAGCTGAGCCAAAGCTTCCATCTCAACCACACAATTAGAAGACTATCATAGAATGTAATAACAAAGTAAGAACTGCAACACAAACCTAACACCACTTGCTATATTTGCAAAGCTACTATTAAAGATGAATTTGTGTAAAAAAAAAATAAAAGTATGGGATTGTTTTATAACTCTGTTCCTGTGATCACAGGTTAATCTGTGAATTTCCTTCAAAGTAGAAATCACAGGTATAAACCTACACCTTCAAAGTCTTCAGAAAAAGAAAAGCATGCATCTCATTTCTCATGAAGAATCAGTAATCAAAGCTAGTTCATTTAATAGAACTTCTCAATAAGAAATTCTTTTTCCCCTAAAGATATTTCCCATTGTTTCCTTAATGTTATATTTTCAGTTTTCCTGGGTTTCATATTAACACAAATTTGAATAATATTTAACTTGGCTCCACTAGCCCAAACAATCTGTAACATTTGTCCAAACATAACTCTAAAAGCTTGGTGGCAAAATATTTTAAGTGGTGCCATTAGATCTCTTACTAATCAAAGCAAAAAGTTTCCGACTTGAACAGGTATGCTGAATTTTTAGCTCAGGAGAATGCAGAGAGAAATAAATGCCTTTCCAGAGCACAACAGCTTAAAAAGGCACTTTGTGTGTGGCCATCAAGAAACTTATTAAAATTATTTTCCCAACATATAAACATTTCTCCGAGACTAAAAATATTTTTGTCATTTCAGATACAATCAATTCGGTCTTATTTACAAGCTAAACATACAAGTAAAGAAGATTACACATCAACCCACTGTTATGTCATAAATAGTTACAGGTTGCTGTGGACCACAGGGAAAAATGAGATACTCTGATATATCCTGTGGTGACTGATGTTTCACCTATGAGCAGAATTTAGACGCGAGAATAGAGATTTTTCTCTCTAGTGCTTACATTAGAAAATCCAAGTTAGTGCAATGAGTAGAAATCTAGATTTGAAGGAACTGATACAAGCTTTAAAATACAGTTGTAATGAAGATGCTGGTGAACACTGTAAGAAGAGTGAAAGGCTCACAATGGACTAGCAGAATGAAAACTGAAAACAGTATTTAAAGTATGGATTTAAGTGTTACTACATGACCTCCTGTATCCTATTTCCACAAGGTTTCAGCCACTGAATGATCCAACAATACACTATTTATATATGTAAAAACACCCAAACAAACCATCCAACACAGCTACATTTCACATTTATCAGTGGTGGTATCTCTGAGGTTAAATCCTCAAACTGAATATTGTGAAATCACTACCATTGTTCTTTTTGCAGCCATTAATCTAAAACTTAAATCTGTAAATAACACCAAAAAGAACAAGACCAACACAGTGATTATGCTCTCCTTCATTCTTTTTAACACTTAACACGCCAAGACCAAGAGCCTTTTTCTTCTGGCTCAGCTTTCTGCAGAAGGCAAGGAAAGTTCACATCTCTGTGATGGTTCTCGCAAATGAAACCCAGTAACTACATGAACTCAGCCCCCCCTAGAACTTCAGCTATAACAAATTACCATTTATGAAATGATTCTCCGGTGGCCAACTAACCTTGTGCCTATGAATCATTTTAAGCTGTAACTTAAAAGTTTAATTCTAGCCTTTACCTCTTTAAACCACTCAAGCACCTCACCAGCGAAGCACGCGAACCTCCGGTGTTATCGCACATACTCCGACTGGCTTGGAACGCTCCCCTGGTACTGGTTTGTTTTGGGGTTTGTCGTTTCAGGGTTAGGGGTTTTTTGGCTCTGAAATGCCAGGTTGCTACCCATCAATTTTAGAGTACTCAGTTTCAGGCACAGCAGTTAAGGTTTCTATGGCACTGACATCTGAAAGCTATTGCTCACGCAGCTGAGGTTAAAAGGAGGGCTGATATGGCCACAAAACATTAAAGGTGATAGAATAGTGTAGTAAGAAAGCAGCACATTGCTATCATTTAAGAGCTCTCAGCACTATAAAATGCATCTAGAAACAGCCAAGGATCCTATAAAATTTCATTCTGGGACAGAGCTTAGCCTTTAGGAGTGCTCTTTGCACAGAAACTTTGTTTGCTTAGTAACCTCATCCAGCTTTCTTCCTCGGAGGAAAAACTGCCTGAGAATTTGTAGTTTCCCCAAGTCTATGACCCAGAAGGAAATAAAACAGGAAATCAAGCCATACAATCTACAGCATTTGCTTACAAGTTCAAAAACATTTTAAGTTATGGGCTAATCCACAGAAGGCGCAACTGACTGCACTCTCCTGGGGTCAGCCCTGGAGCGCCGTGCGGAGCCCGGCTGAAGCTCTGTTTAACATTCCTCTCTGGACATGTCCCTATCTAGCACCGGGCACTCTCTGAGATGTGCCATCTGCTATGCATTAAGACACGTCAGAGACGCCGTCCCCTGCACCGGGCGAGTGCCAGAACTCTATCAGAAAACTCAAGTTTGCTTTCAGCTTTCTCCTTAGGAACTCGCCAAGCAAGTAAAAACAGTCAGCTAAAAAACTCCCGAGAACTTACAATACAGAGGATTTGCTATTCATTATCCTCCGTGCTCCCCACAGCGTTACATTGCTATCATAAACCCTGAAGCAGATTAAAAATTGAATAACCAGCTTCCCCGCAGCAGTTTAAAACAGAAGTTAGAGGCTGTTTAATGTGACTTCTCCATTTGAATTAGTTTATGGAAGCAGTCGGTTTTCCATGGTGATGAAATCACCATGCTGAGAAAGTAAGGAGACACTGCTACCAGCCGCCAGGTGAAAACATCCAGGTTTCTAATTGCACATTAAATTGGTGTTTGCACTGACAGTGATCACAGCCGGGAGCACTCCAGGTACAGCTCCGAACTCCATTTCAAGCAAGTCACTGCAAAACCCGATCAGGCGGCAGCTGAAACTTAACGTGAAACTCTGAAACCGATCGTTTGTACAAAGGCACAGCGGCAGGATCGCTGGAACTCCTGAAAAGCTCCTCCCCTTCCCTCCTGAAAACATTAATCCGTGTTGGATTGCTGAAACTCCTGTTACCAAGTACTCTGCACTGGTAGGCAGGTGTTGGGAAACTCGTCCCAGGTGTTCCTACAAGTGCTCGAGAAGCCCTTAACGGCTTTTACTTACAGTCTCTCTGCATTCCTGGGAATATCCCTCGGTACAGTTTTGAGTCCCAGTCCATGACAATCCACGTTGGAAGCAATACACGTACACTTATGCGGGCATCCTCCAACAGGCATCCAACTCAAGGAGCTCCAAAAGCTCAGGATCGTTCCAAGGCACAGGAACGCACTTCTTCCACCAGACAACATGGTTCTTGATCGCTTCAGTGGGTATAAAAGTGAGCGCGAGCAGCCGGCCCTTAAAGATGAAATGCCTCTAAGAAGAAAGGGAAAAGAAAACAAGAGGCTCTTAGTACAGCCCAAGGGAACCCACCACTGCCATCATCGCCGGAGCACCAGCAAAGCTTCAAAGGCGCCCGAGAAGGTCACGTTAGGTGGAAGAAGGTGGGGAATTGCCTTTCGGGCTCGGGTTTCTTTCTGTTATCTACGAACGGTACCAGAAGGCAGATAGTTTAACAGAGCTCGAGCCAGATGCGTCCTCAGATGAAAGAGAACCCGGGAGCGGAGGCAAACACACACAAAACATCCATCAGAAGCGGCGGCAACCTCCAAAACAGCCTCCTCCGCTCTGCACCGCCCCACCTGGGCCGGGCAGGTAACCCGCGGAGGGGACGGCCGGGGCTTCGCAGCGACCCCTCCGCCGCGGGCCCGCCCCCGCCGCGGGCTGTGCCGGAGCCGTGCCGGGCTGTGCCGGAGCCGTGCCGGGCTGTGCCGGAGCCGTGCCGGGCTGTGCCGAGCCGTGCCGGGCTGTGCCGGAGCAGCGCTGCCGCTGCCGAGCCGAGCGCGGAGCGGGGATGGAGCGGGGCGCGCCCCCCCCGCCGCGCCATTGGCCGCCGCGCCTGACGTCACCGCCCGCTCGGCCCGGGCCGCGCAGCGCCGCGAGTTCGGGACCCGCGGGCACCGGGAGAGGGACCGGGAAAGGGACAGGCACGGGGACCGGCACAGGGACAGCGCGGAGGGAGGCCGGCCCGGGGGCAGCGCGGAGGGCGCTCGGCAGCGCCTCGCAGCCCCTTTCTCCCCTCCCCGCCCGGCTCCGCGGGCGGGAGGACGCGGCTCCCGGAGCGGGGGCGAATTCGCCCCCGGCCCCGGTTTGGGAAGGAATACGCGGGCTGGAGCACGGGAACGGGTGCGCAGCGGCCCCGCGCTGCCCCTCCGGCCGGGGGGGGGGGGTGCTCCGCCGCCTTTTGTTCCCCGCGTTCGCTCTCCCCGAGTACCCCCTGGCGGCGGCTGCTCGGCCGGGGACACCGGGGCTGCTCGGCCGGGGACACCGGGGCTGCTGCCGCTCCCCACCGCAGACCGGCACCAGGACTCCGCTGGGCTTGGAGCGCTGAAGTTCAGCACCAAGTTGAAACTTAGAAAATGTTGATAATTAAGACAAAACAGGGTCTCTGCGCATGGTAATTCTGTTCCGATTTGATGCTGTTTAAGGCTCAGATATTTTACCTAAAGAGGGCCAAAAAAGGGAGCACACCCTGAAAGTCCTAGAGCACTGGGAAAATGGCAAGTCCTGGCACAAGGCATTTTTTTAAGGTAAGTCTTGGCCCCTTAGCAGAAAGGGTCTCCCGGTAGCAACACCATACACACAGTGACCTCCTGACCCAAAATAAAGCTGGTGTATGCACATCATGAACATCTGCCTGTTTCAATAAACCTTGTTTCTTATTCTGCAGACTTAAAAATAGTTCAAAAGACAGGTTTATGACTAACCTACTTGGGAACACAGATAATCTGTTCTTTATCTACATCACAAACTTGTGGTCCATGACTATGGATCCTAGGCTCTGATCCTGTGGGTAGGGAAGTTTGCAACAAGGATCATGGTCAGCATTACCACAAAAGCCTCACAATGCTCCAAAGATTTGACATGGCTAAGTTACAGCAGGACTCAGGTTCTCAGGTTGCACCCAATATATGTTCTCAGGTTTTTTTTCTACAAACATTTAGTATTTTAAGTGAAGGGCTTGTAGGAAAAATACCACTGTAAGATGTTCACCACAAGCTATGGGCGTGGCCTCCCAGTGTGCAGTAACACATCCTAAATACCTGTTCATTTCTGGCAATGTTTTCTTCATATTTTGATTACTGATGTTTGGAATTACCTGAGGCATTCCTGCCCTCCTGGATAGCTGCATTTGCCCAAACCAGTGAAGTGTCCTCCTTCACAGCCAGCAAAGAAGCTACTTGTCTAGTGCCTTCTCTAACAAGCAAAGACTTGACACTCGAGTGTTTCCCTGTGAAGCCAAATTTGTCAAAGAGCTCAAGCAAGACCACAAGTTAACCTTCAACTCTCCTGGTCTTTGTCTGAAAAAGCAGGAAAGTTGTTTTTCTCGTATAATAGTGAATTATTCACATGACAAATTGTATATGTTTATAGAAACCACCTTAATCAAGCCTTGAGATTGAACCTCTCACATGAGAACTCAAAGCTCAGTAAAGTAGTCTTTATATAGCAATATTCAGCCCAAGAAGGCTCAGTGGCAAGTGACACAAGGTTTGAAAATGCCCAGAGGAACACAGCTGTCACCTCTTCAAGTGGCTGCTTTACACTGCTTCAGAAAAGACTAAAAAATGTTATCCCCCCATCTCTCCCAAATCCACAGAAACCAAAAGCTTGGGAAGGTGTGCCTCATTCTGCCTGGATTCCCAAATTAACCTCTCCTGTCCTGGATCAAAAGGCAGAGGAGAATGACTTTGACCACCAGCATGAACAGAAGAAGTGAGGGGCAAAGCCACAGAGCCCCCTCCAGCCTCACAGTGCCCAAAGCAGCAGTGATAACCAGAGGGGCCCGAACCGTGTCCCTCTCCTTTTCCCTCCTGAAAGGCCAAAGCACAGCCAGCTCCAGGCATGTCACCAGCACTCAGCACTATCTATTCTGAGGCAAGCACCCTCCGTCAAGTGTGAGCCTACAAGAGATCAGCTCTTGAACAAGGAACAGCTGGTTCAGACCAGGCAAGACAGAAATTACACTGCTTAGGAAGACAAAGTACTCAGAAAGCTCTGAAGTCTCCTCCACACAGACTTAATGGTGTACACCCTTAGCTCATTCTGACAGTGAAAATACTTTTGTTGGAACCTAACTTTCCTTGGCAGCCAGGCAACATCATTCCAAGGAAAGGCTCTTTTCCTGTTCTAGTTCACTAGCAATCATCTTCCCAGCTCTGAAGACGGCCCCAATGAGAGGCACACACCCCTCCCCTCAGGATGGGGGTACAGAAACAGTTGGATGCTCAGTAAATAAGATTACAGATAATGCAGGCATCATAGTCTGATGAATTTTTTTGTAACTGTTTATCTGTGATGAATTTCAAGTTCTAAGAAACAATGAAAAGCAAAATCCCTGAAACCTCTTTAACACTGTCATCCAAGGCAGTTGACATATTCTATGCTTCAGTGGTAATCCCTCACAGCAAAATTTCCCTGAAAGACAAGTGAACCAGATTAAATGGCAGAAAAATTGATTAGCCAAAAAGCCAAGCCTATCCTTGAAATATATTAAATTTTTATAAAAACAATGAGGCACATTTTCCTGTGTTCCAGTTAAAACAGCTCTTAAGGGGAGATGGCCATAATCTCAAGACATGGAACAGTGAAGCAGAGTGTTAACTCTGCTGGTTTTCCTTCACACACATCCTCTGGCTCCCAACAGTTGCTACAAGCTGGCAAACAAGTCACTCTTCATTCCCTTTCTGGGGCACTGGCAGAGGTCAGCACAGCTTGTGTTATACAAAACCACACAAAACTACAAATTACTGGATAATTTAAATATATAAAGTGTTTCTTCCTAGTATAAGTACAAATTTAGGCAAGTTATTTTTAGGAGTCATCTAAAGCTGGACAGCTTTTATCAGCACTATTTCCTCAAGTATTAGACACTACCAACACTTCCATACATGTAAAACCCCTTACAAACAAGATTATTATCAAAGGTGTGCTGTCTGCTCAGCAGGGATTTAAATCTTGCCTGCTGCTCCTGCAAAAAGAAATACAGTACACAGAAACATATAGTTTCTCTTAGTAAATTAGTAGTTCACTACTTAGAAGATCTCTGCATCATTTTGGAAACAGACTAATACATAAATATTTGTTTTTCAAGTAAGGAAAAAAAAAAAAAAAGCAGTTTTGCTTTTTTCCCCTTAGCATGGGATGATATTTACCAAGCAGATGTTCAGAGTATATCTACATTCAAGCAGTGCTGCCACCTAAAGTACTTCTGTAGCTGCCTTCTCTCAAGAATTTACCATCAACATCACCAGTACCTCCACCTTGCAATAGCACCCTCAATACCACTTTTAGCCTAGGAAAGCCGAGTTCTGGGAGCAGGGTGGGCAGAACCAGACCATCGCAGCAGCTGCTTGGGGAGAGGTAAGTGGGGGGGGGGGGGGGGGGGGTGGGGTGGTGGAATACCCCTTCTCTATACAATTTTGAACTTCCAACATGTTTTCCCCGAAACACGCAAGCACAAGTGTTTACAGTTAATTTCAAGATAAATCACACGGTGTGTCATGCATAACGTCACCGTGTTCCTTGTTGGAGACTTCCTGGGCAGTTGTGCACAGGCACACACTGTGCAGCAAAGTGTGACACGCCTGAGAAGCAGAGGACTCACTGCACTGGTGCTGTGCATGTGGCCTGCACATGTGCAGGAGAGCTGCTGGCCCCCAAATGCTCATAGTTTTGCATGCACAATAGTCAGTTGTCTCGCGGCCTGATGGGAACTGGTCAGCTGGATGAAGTCCTGAAATCTAAAAGTTTAAGGGCAAAAAGTAAGACCCATTAAAGGAGTCCAAGCCTGTGGCACTTTGGTTGAAGAACAGAAGACCATCACCGAAGCCCATGCTGCAGGACTACCTGCACAGCAGGGCCGAGCCTCCACCAGCAGCAGCAGTAACCAGGAGGGTGGAGAGGAAATGACTAATTTTGATCACTTCAAACGAATCAAGCCTCGAATCTTATCATAAGTCACAAGTCTCTCTGGACAGCTCAAAGAGAGCTCTCAAGCACATCAGACACATCACTTAATGCTTCCTCTCGTGATCAAACTGATGTGTGCATTTCAAACGAGCTCAGTTCAAACCCTGCCTAATTTTAAAGCCACTGATGCAACCATCGGGGAAGCAGTGACACACACCGACTTATATTTAAGTCTCCGAGTACATTGCCTAAAAAGGACACAAAGCAAACACTCGGGAACCCTGTCAATGCCGAGGAATTCGGACTGGATTTTTAACAGAAGCTAGGAATAGAATCGGTTCGGTGTGGCAGATGTCGGTACCGGAGATGCCCCGCTCTGCCCGCGCCGCTGGAGCGGAGCTGCCTCGGGGTCGCGGTGCCCTCTCGCGGCCGCGGCGCCCAGGGACACCGCCCGCGCTGTGCCCGAGCCCGGTCACAGCCCTGCGCCCCCAGGGGCACCGCCACCGCCCCCAGGGACACCGACACCGCCCCCAGGGACACCGCCACCGCCCCCAGGGACACCGCCCTGCACCCCCAGGGGCACCGCCACCGCCCCCAGGGACACCACGCTGCGCCCCCAGGGGCACCGACATCGCCCCCAGGGGCACGGCGCTGCGCACCCAGGGGCACCGCCCTGCGCACCCAGGGGCACCGCCACCGCCCCCAGGGGCACCGCCCTGCGCACCCAGGGACACCGCCCTGCGCACCCAGGGACACCGCCACCGCCCCCAGGGACACCGCCCTGCACCCCCAGGGGCACCGCCACAGCACCCAGGGGCACCGCCCTGCGCACCCAGGGACACCGCCCTGCACCCCCAGGGGCACCGACATCGCCCCCAGGGACACCGACATCGCCCCGAGGGGCACCGCCCTGCGCACCCAGGGGCACCACCCTGCGCACCCAGGGGCACCGCCACAGCACCCAGGGGCACCACCACCGTCCCCAAGGGCATCGCCACCGCCACCGCGCCCAGGGCTCTGGAAAAGGGTAAGGGCTCTTCAAACCCGTGGCATTTTAAATTGCGCATGCAGAATGACAGCTGGTGTACCCCAACGGGAAGATGATAGCAGCACGAAAAAAAATAGATTCAGTTGATGCCAAATCACTGTTTTTCACAATTCTCTGAGCCCACAGATGTTGGATGACACAAATTTCATAAATATACCAGCATTTTCTACTCCTATTTCAAAAGGAAAATTAATTATCAATTAAATACTGAATAATAGGTTTTATAAAGATTATTTTCATGATCATTCTTCTTGTTAACCAAGAAAACATTGTTTTGGTTTTTTGTTAAGAATGAGTTAAGCTGAGCAAACAGTGTTTGCACCTGGGCCTTTGTTTTAAATATTGTGCCTATTGAAATAAGCATGTGCTGCTCTTAAGGTACTCCAACTAGAAAATGAAAAGAGTCATCAGATTCAAGACTACTGAAGGTTACTGCTTTCTCTGTAATAGCAGAGACATAGAAAGTCTAGCCAAGGATAGAAGCCTTATATGCCCATCAAACAGGTTAAAATCATGAATATCCGCAACCTGTACATCTTTATTCATAAATCCACTCCCACTGGGA